>NW_020799091.1:58146941-58244975 GCF_003259725.1 Athene cunicularia | reverse complement strand
GGGGTTCTGGCTGCAGCCGGTCTGGCCGGGGGCACCGGTACCGGCAGTGGCAGGAGCGGCGCTGGAGAGAGTTTTGAGTGGGGCGAGCCGTGTGGGGAGGCGGCGGCAGGCGGTGGCGCCTGGGAGAGAGGCACCTCTGAAGTAGGCCTCGGGAGAAGCCAGAGCGCTCGGGGCGAGGCCGGGGAGCGCTTGGTACCTGCGGGGTGTCGGCGGCGCCGGAGGGGCGGCCTGTTCCCCCCTGACACGTTTCAGTGCCCATCATGTGGGTGTTAGGCATTAGTAACTGTATTTTAAATCGCTGTTGACTTACCAAGAAGCAAAACGTTGTAGTAATCATAGTAACTAGAGAGAATTTTAAAAACAGTGGCTATTTGGTTGCTGAATTAATTACATCTGGAGAGTTCACACCACTCCCCATAAATAATTTTTATTATGCTGGAAAATACAGACTGCTAGTGCTAATTCAGAGGAAATGAAGTAAGTTACTTAGGAATTGCCTGGAAAGTCAGGTTCTCACTGACTTCCAGGGCTACAAATATAATCCTTACTATGAGTTAGGTGTCTGGAATGACATCAGGTGATTTTTCTGGTAGCTACTGGAGTATCAGTTCTACATGGTGTTCACAAACATGGCAAATGTTTTAAGCACAAACTAAAGAGCTATCCCCTGGACTGTGCTTTACTGTACAATAAAAAACTTTGTTTGATAGCGTGTTCAAAACACAGCCTTAAACTGATGGAAGACAGCACCAATATTCTGCAGTAATACTTGTGGTATTTATTTATTGGGTATTTCACAAATAATGAAAAAAAAATTCTCCATGGCAAGGTATTTTGTTAGAGATCACATTTTCTTCCATTACTGGTGTATAAAACTCGTCATGAATTAGGATACCCTATTAGCTGATTGAAGATACCATCACCAAGTGGAACTTTGTTTTTCACATGTTCCCCTGTTGGAAAATAAGCATGGTCTGGCTTGTGTTCCAAGTCTCTTGCTGTCACTCTGCCTGATAGATATTGTCAAATGCTGGGATCCAAATATTGCAGCCCTCTGAGAAGTGAACCTGGCAGGCCAGCTCAGAGGTACCTGCCACCTTGTTACCCCAAAAGCGTATTCATGCCCAGTGTGCAATAAATCAATCTTAACATGCTCAGGAGAGATACTGTATTTATTCGGGCCTGGGTGCCCAGTAGACTTTTCCACAAATCAGACATCCTAACAGCAGGTTTTCATGCTCCTTTTATACACAAAAATCAGAAGTTAGTACTTTTCCATAACACACCTATTGGATACTGATTGTTTAGTAATTAACATTATAATACAGTTTACCTAACACTTCTAATACTACACACGCTCAGGGGAAGGTTCTTAACCTGGGCAGGGGTATTTTTGACCTGTGGGTGTGTTTTTTAGTATTATAATACTCAAACCAAACTGAAACCAATTCTGTCAGTGGTAATTCTGTAAATCAGTCTGATAAAATGTATTTATTAGGCAATTTGTTCATTTAACATTGAAAACAATATTATTGTTTTATTATTCTGTCTTCTGTGATTTCAGCTTTCTTGCTGTGTCCATCCACTGTTAATTACCCTGTTCAGACGATAATATATCACTAAAACACCTACTGAATTGTTATTTGTTAGATACTGATTTTTATGAAGCTGTGACGTACAAAGAACTGGTGTTCTTTGTATCTGTAGCATATTGGTCACAAACTCTCGGAGCACATAATGGCAGGTAACAAACATGCAATGCATAAAAACTGCCCCTTTTGAACCGCACAAGACTATTTGGAAACATTTTTGGCTTTGTAATTGTACTACATGGAAGGTCCTTTAATTTAGGAAAGTGTCATCATAATGCGTGCTTCTGGATGGCAATTTTTGGATGCTATACATTTCTCAGGGTCTTTATTAGGGATTTTGTATTCCCTTATTGTTCTTGATAAACGCAACCACTTTGTTTTCCAGTGGGCAGCTGTTACAATTCGTTCGTGTTCTGGGTCTGCATGGGGGACTGCTGGCGGGAGGTTGCCCTGGCTAGTGTCTTCCCTTGGCTGATGGTGAACTGCCCTGGCCGAGAGCCAGTGGAACAAACCTTTCTGCTCCCACTGCTGCAAGGGAAGAATTAATAGTTTTGGCATGTTTGTACAATTTTTGAATGCTGAACTCAGTTCCACACATGATTTCACTCTGAAGTTTCACTCTGTTTCTATCCATTGCTTCTTCAAAAGATTAACATGGTTAGGGATGGTAAAGAACATTATTGCTGTTGCCATGATTATCTTTATTGTGAACATTGTGTTAAGATCTGAGACTGACATTTAATTCCCAATCAAAAAACCTGATACCCTCTGCAGTCATATCATCAGTAATCCAAATGAGTTATTATCTGGAGATTATTGCTATTTATGATTATAAACACAGCCCCTAAATATGGGAATTCGTTACATGTTGCATTTTGTTGCAAGCTCCTAGGCCATTTTCACTTCTATTAACAAAATGGTTCATTCTAAGATGCAGAAAACGACATTGCAACTCTCTTTAACTCACACAGATTCAACAAATTAGAAAATGAAGCCCTTTGTTTATCCGTAAATTGTCAGAGCACAGGCAACTGCAGAGTAACCCTGAGGCTCTGCAGATGTCAGTTGTACCTTCCTCAGTTATCATTTCTCTATGTCATCTTTTATTTATGCAGATGTTTGCCTTCTAGTCCCATTCTCCAAAGCATTCCATCAGTCCCTCTCAGCCTCACATTACGTGTATATTTAAGAAGTACATTATCTATTCTGTAATCCAAGATATTTCTAAATTTAGTGAGTTCCAGAACAGAACACATGGAACTCTCTTTCATTTATTCTTCTCTTCTGACAGAATATCACTTGCATCACTGAAGTGTTTTCTGGCTTTTCATGTGCAACTATTGGAAGTTTATGTTATGATTCTCTAGTCTGATAGAAAGAAGCAATGGCAAAGTTTGCTAAAGTCAACATTTACTGCTGTTCACAAAATCTGCTACACTGGAGTAGGAGGAAGAATAATTTGGTTTAACACAATTTAGCAAATCTATTCTGGATACTGTTTATCTTCAAGTAGATTTCAGTGTGCACAACGAGTTTATTTGTTTTCATAGTGCCCAGGAACTGAAAGGCCTAATTATTGATTTCTCCTTATTTTCCTCTTTCACTGTATACATTGCCATGATTTTACATAAGTAACAGGATCTAGTTTGCTATCAGCTATATGCTTTTGAATATAAACATCCATACTCGTACATACACACATGCACACTAAAAGTGTTAGCGAGCAAGGAAACAAGTCTGTAAGTGTCTGAAAACTGACAGATGCATCTATGGATGGCCCCAGACAGAATTTTTAAAAGTACTGGTACTTCCCAGAGCTGTCTTCTAGCTCACAGCATGCCCAAAGGACAGTCCAGACATCACCTGAATGTGCTTGATGAGTCTGAGGTGGGGGAATGCTTACATGGCTATTGCCAGCTATTTCAAATCCTCCTGGTGTCATGCAGAGCTACACTCAGTGCTCAGCAAACTAGTGAATTCACCTCAGTGCACGTGTTTGGTGCACTTGTAATCCAAGTAGATAGGCATTCTTCAAGTCTTGTGTTTATTGCCATATCTAAAACCAATCTGAGCATATCTAGAGAGATGACATTTGTCTTGGAGTCAAAGTAAGTTTGGTGCAAATTTTTTTATTTACAAGAACTGCTCTTCTGACCACAGGAGAAGGTGTAGAGAGATGATGTCTAGCCTTACAGCCCTCCTATGTTCCCAGATGCATCGCTAGCTGAAAAAGCCTTTCCCTTACCCTTTGCTTGAGTCCATGCTCTCAATTGAGCAGAAGCTCCTCAGTTTCTGTATACTGTATTTTTTCATCTTTGTCCTACAGTCACTCTCTTTCCCACAATCTCTCTCCCAAAGAAAGGCCAGCCAGAGATTATGTTTTTCAGGAGCTTCCAATCCTGATCAGGTGTACTGTCACGTCAGTTCTTAGAAGCGTGTTTCCCATCTTCTACACCTACCTGCAAAGCAATGGTTTAGTATGGTGTCAGTGATCTCTACCTGACCTGTTTGCGCTCTTCAGTTTTGGTAGTAAGATTTACAAAAGTTGCATAGAAACTTGAACATTCTATGGTGTCTAAACTAAGAACACTCTTCGAGTAATGCTGAAAGACCTGCTCTGACTGTGTTGTTTTTTTCTTGTGCTGGGGTCAGTCACCTGGAACTCAGCTGAAATTAATGGATCAAAGCTGTTATAAAACTATATAGGAATGGCTCTTGCATCCATTACAAAGGCTTTGATAGGCTGGAAGAGAAGATTTGGGAATGGTGAAGGTAGTAACACTCACACTGTACATGTGACATTTAAAATCCAGATTTTAAATAAAGCTCCTCTTTATAAGAGCTCCTTTGATACACAATTAAGTGTACCCTGACCTATTTCCTCTCTGACCTTCTTGCTATGTGCAGTTAACCATGTTAGATATCCTGACCTCCACTTGAAATTATGGGTTGCATGTCACAAAATCTTCCTTCCTTTTACAAGGATTTGTTTATTGCCAGGTGGAAAATCTTCCACAAGATGCTGCAAGGGGAACAAATTACTGGAGTCCACATGACAGCTTTTAGCCCCAGACATATTTGGCACTTCTCTTCCTCAGCACTTGTAAATCAAGAGTATATGACACGAGTAAGTTTAGAAGAAAGATGAAGCAGAGGACTTCATCCATGGTGAGTACTTCAAAGATCCTGTAGCATCACACGACTTTTATTTATGTTTTACTGGTCATCCCAGTTTTAACCTTTGAACTTTTAGACACGCAGGCTTGCCTTGATGACCTATTTATTTCAGCAAACAAAGCTCAACCGTTTACTTTGGAGATTGGATCTAAGATCACAGGTCTCTCACATGTCTGTTCTGCTATTAATCCCATTAGCTGAAAAACAACCACAAAAATAAAAGCTCATTGCACTTTAGCCTTCTGGAAAAACGCTAAGGATAGTAACATTACACTCAGAAGTTGGAGGACTCATTTCCATAGGGAATTTGTAGGTCTTTGCCAATGGCAGCAAATCAGACTGAAGCTGTCAGAGCAATGACATCAGACACACTGCCCCTGGAGTCAAGAGGCAAGTTGGTGATAAAGTCAGAAGGAGGCAGGCTTGGCAAACTGCATCACGCCCATGCCAGCTTGCACCAGTGAACATGGCAAGGTTTTGGCCTTGCGCTTTACAGCATGACGGACAGGGGCAGAGCTAATGAAAAGGATGGTGAAAAGGTGATCTAGGGAAAGATCATCTGCAGGATGGAATTTATGGCGCTATTTGTTTTGTGGTTTAATTTCTGCTTTAAGTCCTTCCGATTCTGTACACTACCAAGGGAATATTTGCTCCCTGTGGTTTTTCTTTTGATTTTGAATTTGTTTTTTGAATTGTTGGTTTGTTTTGTTTTGTTTTGTTTTTTTTGTTTGTTGGTTTGTTTGTTTCCAAATGGAATAACTGCAACGTTTCTGGGCAGTAAGTTTAGAATTTTGACCCTCATGAAAATGAATCACTTCCAGATTAAGGAAGATCTATCAACCTCAGTTGGGATCAAGATCAGATGTAGCTCAGTGTTGTACTGTGGCCAAATCAGTCTTAGGACCCAGTGGTAGCAAACCATGTTTATAAACTTGTCATTCTCTTGGATGCTCTGTTTGCTCTGAGCTCTTGGCCTTGTCCAAATGCTGGGCTGAGATTATAGACTCTCATATGGTCTGTACCCTATCTAAACCAGAAGTCAGGTATGAATTTGTGTCAGCAAAGAAGGAGGTCAAATCAGTTAATTGGTGAGATCAATCAGTTGATTTGTCAGAGAAGAGTTGGAAGAAACTAATGGATGATCATCAACTTTCCGTCAACGCATCAATGTATGAAAACTCTTAAAATCTTTCTTTCAGTATATATTAGTGGGATCCCACAGCAGGAGCATCATGGTTTGGGCTCGGAGGGCAACTGAGCATCATGCAGCTGCTCACTCCCCTCTTCCCCCCAGCTCTGATGAGAAAATAAAGCAAAAGGCTCAGGAATCAAGATAAGGACAGGGAGGGATGATTCACCCATTATGGTTATGGGCAAAAGACAGACTCATTAGGGGAAGAAAAAAAAGAACGTCATTTTAATTCAGACACTAACAACACCACTTAACAGAGTAGGACTGCAAGAAGCATTACCACATCTTGAAAACACCCTCTATTCTTCCCAGGCTTAACTTTGCTCACGATATCTACCTACTCCCCAGCAGTGGCACAGGGGGCAGGGAATGGGGGGTGCAGTCAGTCCTGCCACTTCTTCCACCTTGGGGGGACATGGAACTTTTGATGTTCTTCCCTGTTCCGGCATGATTCCCATCTCATGGGAGACAGTCCTCCACAAACTTTCTCCAGCACAAGTTCCTCCCTTAGGCCGCAGCATTTCCTTAGATGCTCCAGGATGGGTCACCCCCACGTGTTGCAGTCCTCCCAGTGCTGAACTGCAACAGTGGGGTGTTCTTCTTCCCACAGAGTCCCGGCCTTCTTTGAGCATGGTCTCCTGCTCCAGCATGGGGTCCTCCATGGGCTTGCAGGTGGGCATCTGCCCCACCATAGGCCTCCATGGGTAGCAGGGGGGGAAGCCCTGCTGTCTCACCACGGGATACAGGAGGGCTCTTCACTGGCACACCTTCCCCCCTTTTCTTCCACTGACCTCAGTGTTCACACAGGTGTTCTCCTTGCAACTTCTCCTCACAACTCCAACTCCTCCTCCCAGGTTCTCCTTCTCAAATATGTAGTCACAGAGGTGCAGCTAATTGGCCCAGCCTTGGTGCAAAGGTGGGTCCAACTTGGGGCTGGGGGAGCTTTGAGAAGCTTCTCACAGGGGCCACTGCTGTAGCCCCCTCCCCTGCTAGCAAAAACCCCTGCCACTCAAACCCAAGGAGATGCAGCAGAAATGTATCTCAGTAGATGCTTTGACATCACGGCAGTTAAATGCCTTTTAAGTGTTAGAATATTTTCCTAGTACCATAGAAATGAGAGTTGCCAGTGCAATGTTGTATGACATTCGCTGTGGTAGCTGTCAGGAACTTTTAAGACTACATTATGGCAGCAGTCCTTGTCTTTGCAGTGACACAGCCTCAGCACCTGGGCTGAGGTGCTCGTCAAGCCAAATCCATTATTTACCAGCAGTCCTCGCTGACCGGGGAGGTCCCGACAGATTGGAAATTGGTCAATGTGATGCCCATGTATACATATATAGAGATAAGAAGGGCCAGAAGGATGATCTGGGAAATTACAGGCCTGTCAGCTTGACTTCGGTGACTGGGAAGCTGATGGAGCAGCTCATTCTGAGTACCATCACACAACACACGAGGGACAACCAGATGCTCAGGTCCAGTCAGCATGGGTTTATGAAAGGCAGGTCCTGCCTGACAAACCTGATCTCCTTCTACGACAGGGCGACCTGCTTATTGGATGAGGGAAAGGCTGTGGATGCAGTTTACCTTGACTTTAGCAAGGCCTTTGACACCATTTCCCACAGCATTCTCCTGGCAAAACTGGCTGCTCGTGGCTTGGATGGGCACACACTTCGCTGGGTAAAAAACTGTCTGGATGGCCGGGCCCAGAGAGTTGTGGTGAACGGAGTTAAATCCAGTTGGTGGCCGGTCACGAGTGGTGTCCCCCAGGGCTCGGTGTTGGGGCCACTCCTGTTTAACATCTTTATTGATGATCTGGACGAGGGGATCGAGTGCACCCTCAGTCAGTTTGCAGATGACACCCAGTTGGGTGGGAGTGTTGATCTGCTCGAGGGCAGGGAGGCTCTGCAGAGAGACCTGGACAGGCTGGAGCCATGGGCTGAGCCCAACTGGAGGAGTTTCAATAAAGCCAAATGCCGGGGGCTGCCCTTGGGCCACAACAACCCCCAGCAGCACTACAGGCTTGGGGAGGAGTGGCTGGAGAGCTGCCAGTCAGAGAGGGACCTGGGGGTGCTGATTGACAGCCGGCTGAACAGGAGCCAGCAGTGTGCCCAGGGGGCCAAGAAGGCCAATGGCATCCTGGCTTGTGTCAGCAATAGCGTGGCCAGCAGGGACAGGGAAGGGATCTGACCCCTGTACTCGGCACTGGTGAGACCGCCCCTCGATTCCTGTGTTCAGTTTTGGGCCCCTCACTACAAAAATGACATGGAATGACTTAAGTGTGTCCGTAGAAGGGCAACGGAGCTGGTGCAGGGTCTGGAGCACAGGTCGTACGGGGAGTGGCTGAGGGAACTGGGGGTGTTTAGTCTGGAGAAGAGGAGGCTGAGGGGAGACCTCATCGCCCTCTACAGCTCCCTGAAAGGAGGTTGCAGAGAGCTGGGGATGAGTCTCTTTAACCAAGGAATAAGCGACAGGACAAGAGGTAATGGCCTCAAGTTGCACCAGGGAAGGTTTAGACTGGATATCAGGAAGCATTTCTTTACAGAATGGGTTGTGAGGCGTTGGAATGGACTGCCCAGGGAGGTGGTGGAGTCCCCATCCCTGGAGGTTTTTAAGAGTCAGGTTGACATAGCGCTGAGGGATATGGTGTAGTTGGGAACAGTCTAGGTTAATGGTTGAACTAGATGATCTTCAAGGTCCTTTTCAACCTAGTTGATTCTGTGATTTTGTGAAATAGGGGAAGGAAGAGGCTGTGCCAGTACATACACATCAGTTAATCTGTTTAGTCCCTTCAGCCCTCTCATTCCCTTTAAGCTTATACTTCTGTTAAAGAATATAATTAACATCAGATATTTGTCCTCTCCCCCTCTGCCTAGGGAAAATGTGCAAGCAACTGACTATCTTCTTTTGAAATTGATTGCTTGTTTTCTCTTTGCACATGCAGTGCAGGTTAGTGTGTATTTATTTTAATGTTCATATGACAAAGTACTTGCATGCAAAGTCTCAGTTGTAGGGCTTGCCTGTATAATACTGAATACTGTCTCATAATGTTAAATATTGAACTGCATTTACAGCTTCATACTGTGTTTACTCAACTCCCAAGAATATTCCTCTCCTTTCTTTCGTCAGGGCGTGCAAATTTTCTGCAGACTGACACAATTTGTGGGCACCCCAAATGGCCTGGCCTGAGCAGATTTTGCTGACTTGTGACCAGGCAGGGCTCTCTGGTAACTACAGGTGAATCCATCAAAAAGAAGCTGGAGGATGTCACATGTCATGTTGGGGCCTTCTTTTTCCTAGACTGACCTCTCTTTGTCCTTCTCTCTGTCCTCTTTCTGATTTGGTTCGGTGGAGGATTGTAGACAAGAGTTTGTTTTCTGCAACTCTACCATTCTTTGACTCTTGCAGACCCACCTCCATATTTCGGGGTAGCGGAGTGGTCAGAAATGCCACATTGTCATCATTCAGATATGTCTCAATGTTGTTTGTTACCAAAGTGGTGAAACTAGATAGCTTGTAGTTGATTGATTAACATCCAAGTGTCTCTTCTGCCAGCCCACTCTACTGGATACAGACATAACTGTGTGAAACCGAGTGGTGATTTGCAGACCTTGCTGAGAGGTCTCATCACTAGCCTGCTGGCCAAACACCCAGAGACTCTAGGGAACTGAAGATGGAGACTTCTCAGTTTCATGAAGATGTTACTCCTTTATGTTCCTGTGCTTATGGGTTCTTGTTCTGTTCCCCTTTCACAAGTTTCCTAGTTTATTGTTTGAAGCTGATAATATCTTCTTCTTTCCTTCCTTCTTTCCTTCCTAAGAAGCCTTAAATCCTCCAGTGGCAGCTGCTTTTGTTGTTGTTGTTGTTGTTGTTGTTGTTATAATCAACCAGACAAAGGTGGTGTTGTGTGTTACTTATGCTATCAGCTTCTCATACTAAATGCAGGCAGCTTGGTCTATGCCGTACCTGCACGTACCACAGGAAATTGGTTTAGCAGCAGGAGCACTGAAGCCACCAAAGGAGTCACTGTGCTGGTAAAGCTAATACATGCTGCAAGTTAGGTGTTCATCCATATGGATGGCCTGTTGCTGGCTCTGCATGCCATGGTCCTCCTGGAGCCTCCTGAGTTCCTGTCTTTTCCAGAACTGCAGGAGCATCACAAGCATAGGCTTTCTCCTTCTGCATCTTAGAGATGGTGAGAAACTGCTGAGAAAAGCAAGAGAAGAAAATGAGAGAAATGTTAGTGAAAAGAGTCTTTAATTCCCAGTTTACTTTTCCCAGTCCCAAAGCAGCTGTGAAAATAAGACCACATCTTTGTAAGATACTTGTATATTTATTACACCATTTATATGACAGCAGGTCTTTTAACTAACCTGCAGACAATTGATAAAAGGGTTTTCCAACCCACAAGGACTGGTTAGAGCATCTTGAACCTCGAGGGACCACAGAGATCATCATTAATGTGTGGGTACAGATGGAGACTTGCAATACATACACATCAGTGGGCTACATTCACAGTCTTGGAGCTTCCCGTTCTTCATCTGCAGTGCGAGTGTCATGTTTATTGCAGACAGCAACATATATCAGAAAAAACACCAGCTGTTCTCGCATTTATATTTATACCAGAAACTTCACAGAGTGCATTTTCAAATATTAGAACACAGGAATACCTGCAAAAATATGCAGATATGCTTAAGCACCTATTAAAAGCACTTTATTTATTTATTTATTTTAACAGGGTTGCTTTCAAGTCCATGAATATGAGGCCTGCAGGATGAAATAAACTTCTCTCTGGATGGTCTAGCACAAACTCAGCATTTAAGTCTCATTAAAGCCCTATTTTGAGAGCTTAAATGGTATTAAATGTTGCAGAAGCCTCATGCCGTGTCTCTGCAAAGGGACTGGGTTGAGTTCATTCACTGTGAAGTAATGCTTGTGTTAATAGTTACAGGTAGGGTGACTGAGAAAACCTGTGATCTTGCTGATTTCAGTGCCCTCTCTGGCATCCTGTGAAAAAATCTCACATGACAGCTTTGAGGGTAGTTGGATCCCTTGCCAGTCAGCTGCTCCCTTCAGAAAATTCTTCTCCAGATCTTCCCCAGATGGCAGAAATCACCATCAAAACACTCATCAGAAGGGAAAGAGCAGTGGTGTTGTGAAAACAGCCTGAAGTATGTCTGTAGTGCCCTCACTTCAGACAAGCCCATCAAAAACACTTCTAGGTTGATAGCAGCAAACCAGTAAGACATTGTGGCATGGAGATCAGCTTGCGCTGTTTTGTTCATTTGTGGGGTAGGGTAGACTGAACCCTGCGCTGCTGTGGGAAGCTACCCACCAGTGCTTAGGGTCGTGAGCGTACTGAGTGTATCCCCGACATCCTGGTCCTTTGGGATCAATTCGTTAGCAATATATAAATAAATAAGTCTTTGTGCGAGGGACACCACATTTAGGAAAGACAGACAAGCTTAGGCAAAATGTGTGTGGCTAATACCATGGAGGTGGGCAGCACCTCCCTGCCTGTGCTGTGGGGCTCACAGATAACCTTGGAAAATGCCTGCATCAGGGCAGGGCTGCGTGTGTCAGCAGCAGCATTCCCCCTGCTTTCAGCATTTAGACGCTACAAGATCAGTGTCCCCCAGGGAACATGATATTTTAGATATTCTCCTCAGGCCATGCTTGATACACATAGCACTAGTAGACGGCCCATGAGGCAGCTCTGTGAGCAAGAGGTAGGCAAGTCAGAGAGTTCACTCTGCTGATGTGAGACTGTGTCTGAGGCTCTTTTTGAGACAGGATTGTTCTGGGTGTAGCACAACGCTCTTCTCAGGGCTATCTTCCCTAACTGCTTGCAATGTCTAACTCTGGAGGAGCCTCCCACCCTACTGTCACCATGTCCCACACAGTAATTTCAGGCTGCCTGGTCTAAACAGAGTAGTAGGCTTCAAAATGATGCCAGGATATGATCAATAAATTGCAGGGTGCCTGCAGGCAGGGCAAGGAAAACAGTGCTGGGAACAGTTGTGGAGGAGATTGCCAAAAGCATGAGGTGACCTCCATCATGGCTATGCCCAGGTGACCCTGCTGGCAGCAGAGAGGTACCTGCAAAAGCCTGAGTTGATCATACCCCACAGTTCCTGTTGCCTGGATGGACTTTCCTTTTCTGGGCAAGTGAGCACCGCTGTCTTGTCCTCACCAGCCCAAAGTGCCATTACCGGTCTCTCAGGAGGTGACAAACGTCTTGGTGGCAGGAGGCAGCCCTGGTGTGCCTAGAGGTCTCCAGGATGGGCTGTGAGGGAAGAGGTGATGGCTTGTTTTGTCTTTAAGTCACTGGAGAGGAAGGATGCACTGCCTGCCCCTCCTGGGGACTGGGCAGCAAGTTCACAGAGGGGCCGTGAGCAGGGCTAGACTCCTGATGCTGAAGCAAGTCTTTGAAGGTTCATCCTTTCATTTTCTTCTGACTGCCAGAAGTCACAAGCATGTGGCTCAGCACCTGCTATGAGACAAGATGTCCACATCCCATTGCAAGGTGGACATGTGAGGTTATACTCCCTTTAACTTCGCTCCTTCCCCCATAAATATCTGCCCAGCCCTCCTCTCTCTCTCTCCTGTATTCTTTCAGTGAGTTGTTTTATGATGCTCCAGTAGAAAGTCTTGCTGCATTCAGGAAGCTGAATGGGCCAAAAGCTAGAGAAAATTGTTCCGTTTTGCCCCTATGGGGTTAATTTCCTGGCCACACAGTTCTCTGTTCTCTGCATCAGCTCCTTGTGAGGTGACAGGAACAGGAGGGAACAATGGGAACAGCACGGCCCTGCAGGTGGCACTTTGCAATCTTCTTGCTGTACCTGCAAAGGGACAGCACAGCCTCCATCACCCTTGGGGACCATGTCTCAAGACAGCTTCTCCCAGTTTCTCCTGGGATGAGGGAAGGAACCGCAGCTTGCTGAGGCAGGGACACCCCAAATCTGTGTGGGAGAGTGAAGGGAGCAGCTATGGCTGCAGGTGCATGTGGCAGATTTTCTTTCATTGCCACTTATTATGAAAATTTGGGAAGTGGACTGTCCCCAGGATATTTTTGACCATGAAGGCCGCCTTGCTCACTGGTAAGCTAATCCCCACAGAGGCAGGGGGATCCTAAATACTGATGTGCAGAGGGTAATGTCTGGTGCCATTCTTTGCCTTAAGGCTTTTTAACTCACATGACAGCTTGCCATGGACTCTGAAAACTGCAAGCATAAAGAACCATGCCAATGGACATGTAAAATAAACAGAGTAAAAATGGAGGAAGGTAAATTGTGTTTCCAAAACTTAATGAAATCTCAAATGTTGATCAAGATAGCTTTAGTCTTTCATAGTGCTAGACAGTTTAATTTCCCCACTCTCATACATTAGCAAAATATTTCTGTGTGTAATTCCCCTTGTACTTTGGAAGAATAGCTATACATTAAAAGAAGCTCTCATTTTCAATTTAATGGAAACTCATCTCACAGTGGTTTTATTTCCTAGTTGACAAAAATACTTTCTCTCCCAGGAACAAAAATCTCCCAGATTACAGGAAAGCAGCATCAGCTTTGCCCTTGGTTGCAGGGCTCATTTTTTCCTGTAATTGGATGTTAACACCTCTGACACTATGACAGATATCAGAGGCAACGCTCTGGCACCATCCCCGCAGATCGGTAGTTGAGGCAACAGCAGGGCTGTAACGTGTGCTTCTGACTTCAGGTTTCAGTTTCCTGGGGAAGGACCATGCCAGGGCATTTCCTCTTTCCTCAGGGGTGTGGGGAGCAGAATCAGGACGGTGCTGGCCTGACGGTGCCTGGGCATGTCAGATGGCCGGCTTCAGCGTATTGCCCAGTGCTGCAGGGATCCAGCTGCAGAGATAGAGATCCAGATGAGTTTGGGGGTGCTTGAAGTGAGATGTGTTC
Organism: Athene cunicularia; assembly: GCF_003259725.1. Lineage (NCBI taxonomy): Eukaryota > Metazoa > Chordata > Aves > Strigiformes > Strigidae > Athene > Athene cunicularia. Next base: position 58,231,095 of record NW_020799091.1, on the reverse strand, counting down.
ACCTGCGTTCAAAAAGATCATTGCAGGTTTTTAAATAGGTGTATGTCAAAGGCTTTATGAGTTCTTTTTTTAAGGAACTGTGTGTATGCATGTATGTGTATACAGTCCATGTCCACACATGTAGTTCAGACTAAACTAGATTCCTCTTAGGTGTGTATATATATAGTCAGGAGCATTGAATGGGATAGTGGGGCTATTCCAGGAGGGTTATACATCTTAAGTGCACTAAGGAAACAGATTATTTCCAACACTTTCAGGATCCATCTACACAGTAAAGTCAAAGGATTTTAGGACAAGTAGCTGAGGGAGGCTAGGAAGCTCCAGGATACAAGAATAATTACTTGTGAGGAGTTGCACCCTCTGGATAGAAATAAACACTCCTAGGCTCTTTTAAAATAGGAAGTAATCTTAAATATGAAGACCACTGAATGCATCTGCAGTTTATTTAACAGCTGCTTTCTAGGCCCTATTTAACTGAAGAAGGGATTACTTACAATTACGTCACATCCACATCAGATCCAAAGGAGCTTGCTCCTGGGGACCAAGGTCAAACATAAGCTCTTAAGCACATCCATAACCTGAGCATGCCATGCATTACTTGATGCTTAGAGCTACACATGCCCACATGATAGGTCATATCTGTGCCACTGTGAACTTTGTTGAAATAGAATTTGGTGTGCTGGCTTAGAGAAATAAAATCATTGAATTAGGAGGCCTAGTTGGTATAGTGAACTTTATTCTAGTAGGACTGTGTTTTTATTCCAGCATAAACGTGTCCCATTGTGCTAGGTGGTTTTGAATCAGAGACATTTCAGCACATGTATATTAAAGCCTGTAATTCAAAGGATTCATCACCTCCCTATTCTCCTTCTCTGTGTCTGAAGGAGGAGGTCAAATCACTGTCCAGATGGGACACCTGCAACTGCATGAGATGAAAGGACGTGTGGCCATGGAAAGCTCACTAGGCAAACTAGCGCTTTATAGGCAGACATGGTCCCCACTCTGGAAAACTCAACACTACTTGAGTCAAAAAGAGAAAGGAACTGACAATAAAAAGGTGAACATATATAATGCAATTGGTTGGGTATCAATTCAGCAGACTTGGAAGGGCCAGAGTTTCTGGCCTGCTGAGGCCATGTTACATTATAGATGCAATACGCAGGGCACATGGGAAATTCTTAGGTGTGTTTATATTATGTTTTGACTAGTTCTTGGTCATGGATTTCCATCAGGGAACCACAGTTCCTTTTCCATAGGGAACAAATAAGCCTGGTGCCTGGAGTCTTAAGCCACCTGTCAGAGGTGCCTGGGTGAGGTGGTGTGTGTTCCTCTCCATGGTCCAGCAGCCCAGCAGAAAAGGCAGCCTGAGTTACTCACTCTCCTCTTGAAGTAGAAATGCCGTAAGCCATGGCAACTAATTAGGCACCTGGTCAAAAGTCTAAATGCAGGTCTTTAAAGCAGGGAGAGGATATGATTAGAAAAGCTCCTACTCTGTAAAAGGAGCTCATGTAAAACTGTGCCAGTGGACTTTTCTAGCCAAGAAGTGAGGAGAGTGTCATGGAAACACAGCAGCATAAAAGGGAGGATGGGGAAAAAAGTGAGCAAGATAAGTGATGTCTCAACACCTCTGTTGCTATCCACGTATGCTGCAAATGTGCTGGATCCAGGTACTCCTGAATCTCGTTGGAGAAGTGGCTGCAGCACTCCTGCAGAAGGCAAGCCCTCAAAACACAGGCTTCATTCCCAGTGTGCGAGTACCCCACTGAGTTGATTTAAACAAGTCAGCTGCAGGACTCTTGGCAGGGTGGGAGCCTCCGTGCCAGCACAGGACAGTGAATGGAAGCAAGAATGTGGCTCTGCTTCCTTCTACTTCACTTCTGTTTCTCTTCCCACCGTTTCCCAGCACACAGTGCCACTGTCACTCAGGTGATGCTTGACCACCGTGGCACATGCAAACTCTCCATCAGGAGAAGACCCCCAACCTGTGGGGTGAGGGTTATGAAGCTCAGTGGTGTCACAGCCAGGGAGTGCCGGGGCCACCTACAGGCTTGGAGCTGGCTGGAGGAGTAGGCACAGCAGTGGGGAGAAAAAACTCCTGCTTGCAGTGGTGGGGAGCTGCTGGCCAGCTGCACCAAGGGTATTTGCTTCTTGAGGTGGAGGTGGGTGCTACACTGCCAAGCTCCCCACGCCCTGGCTTGCTGGTGGGCCCCCTCTTGAAGAACCCCTCGACCTGCTTGGAACCACATCAGTCGCCTGTGCAGGCTGTTCCCTCCCATCCCACAGAGGGTTGCGTAGGTCAGACCTAGGATTGAGTGATCAGCCTTGTGGTGCTTGACTTGGGAGGGTCTCATGACTCATTTGAAATGAAGCCTGAGCTAATTAGGCCTTGAAGACAGCAGGTCAGAAATAATCCTGTTTGGCTCTAGGTGGCATGGCAGGAGATCAGGACCAGGAGAGATCACCTCTCCCCCTTTTGCACTTGGGCAGCTCCTCACCTGGCACTCACTGTGAGGTTTGTGTTAGCTGGCTCAAACCCCAGTGAGGCATCCCCCTGCCTCATCTGCCGAGGGGTGACAGAGGAAGGATTTCCTGAATGCTTTTTCCTGCTTTATTTTCATTCTGCCAAGAAGCCTGTTGCTTTGTGTCTGGCTCCCATCAATGTCATTGTTCCTCTGGATTAATCACCCGAGCAGGTTCTCCCTGCAGGTGCTGGCCACCATTCGGGTTAACCCCATGTGCTCAGCCAAGTTACCTCTGGCAGCAAGGGTAGAGCCTACAGGGTCAGAGCCATGTCCTTCGTATCACCAATGAGGAGACAAAGTGAGACAGCCCCTGGCCCTTGCTTCTTTTCTGTCCCAACTTTCAGCAATGCTGCAAAGCCCAAATTATATCCTTTCTGGAGACAGGGGACACCAGTCATTTAAATCTTTCCAATAAATTGGTAAAAATTAGTAATCACAATGGAAAAACTGAGTAACACCTTTCTATTCAGAGATCAAAGCCATGGAACAAGCACAGAAACTCTCTTATTAAACAGTGATCTGCCCAATGTTATAATTAGCATTATATATATTATATAAAACATTATATAATATTATTTCCCTCTTAACAGTTAGTTTCTGTTTTTTTCTCCTCTGGATGAGGCAGGCTGTTGCTATCATACTATCTTTATGATTTTTAACTTGGCTTCTGCAATGAAATAAAAAACCAGTCCTCACTTTGCAAACATGTGGTCATGCTTCTTAAATGAAATGGTGTGATGCTCAGAGTAGCGAGGCTGTAATTCAAGTTGCTGATCACAAACTGCCAAAGTAATTTTTCTTTCAGGATATTGCCTTGCACTGAACCTGAAGATTGACTTACAACTTGTTGGACCATGCAGGATATCTGTTACTGTCAGGAAGAGCGATTAGCAAACACCGGCAAGGCGTTCTCCTAAGTACTATGTCACTCACTGGTGAATTTAAATGAAAAGGTAAATATTACACACAACAGGCTTAGCTGTATGCATGTTTTTTCCTCTGTTGTTTATTACATATTTCTTAGCAGCAGATAAGAATTTTGAAGTTCTGTGAGCTGTAATTTAGAACAAACAAATCAAAGTTCCTTATTATATGAGCTGCTGAGCATAGAAGCAGGTCTTCTATTCAGAGCAGCATAGCTAGATGTTAAATTAGAAGGGCAGAAGTTTAAAACAGAGTCAAATAGTATGTTCGCAGAAATTGTCCCCTTCAATTGAGACTGTATTTGTTTTGTCAATCATTTAAAAATTTGAAAGTGCTATTTTTTTTAAAGGGATTTTATGCTGCTTTGGTTACTTCCAGTTGACTCTCATGGCTTTGGCTATTGCTGTCCTGGATAGCAGCTGACTGAAAAGAGCTGTGCTATGATGCTCAAAATAGTCATGGCAGCATTGCTCTTTGAAGATGTATTTTATCACCAAGAACTAAGGCAATAACCAACTGGTCCCAAATTCTCCCATCAGCTGAGCAGCAGAGAAATGTTTGAGAATTGTTTTTCTAGTCGGACAATACACAAACTGGTGACATGGCTTTCTACAGAAGAGTGGCAGATGCCACAGAGAACGCTCTTAGACAAGTCATCTTGTTTTTACAGGTGTACTACAGCACATGACACCCGTTAGATGGTAGCCTTTAGAAAAGAGCCCTCGGCAGTTTGGTGTTGAAGGGGAGGGCTTAAAATGATGGTATAGCTTAAATGTGCATGGGGGAGTTGGTAAGAGGTGGTGGAGACAACCTTACACCCATTAGCAACATCTCAAACCATGAAGAGAGCATGTCCTTTCTCATGTTTCCTGCACAGATGCTAGAGATAATGCTGAGTCTATAAAATGGAGCTGGATATAGCTCCGTTTGCAGGATCTCATTCCAGATTTGAGGAGTGAGTACTTTCTTGTCCAATCTTCAGACTGACGCAGTTTGGGGAAAAAACCAACCAACCAACCAACCCCAAAAAAACCCCACAAAAACCCCAAAACCAAAACATACCAAAGCAAAGTTTCCTTCCATGTGGTCCTCGGTCAGCATAGATGTCTGAACCAGTGGGTGATATACACAATTTTCAGTTTAGAAAGAGTTTTGAAATTTAGTGCTATGCTATTTATTCTCTTTGAATGAGCACTTGCCCTGTAATCTCACTAAGAAGCAGAGTTTAACTCAGCGAACACTCAACACTTACTGTTCCCTGTGAAACTTGTTGGCTTATAAGGGGCTGGAGCAACATTTTGCTGTATAAATCTCAGTCTAGCGAGGCACCAAGTGATATGGTAAAGTGGGAAGTAGTCCCAACTCATGCTCAAACACATTTGCAGTTGTCATTCAGCAAAGTGCTTACATATTTTTTTTTCAATTTAATCTTATTGAATTTAATGGCATTTGGAAATGTTCTTAATGACTGTGCTAGAGCTGAGCAATGTTATGACTTAGAGCTCCAACCAAAGCTGCACAAAGACAAACCATGCAAACCTGCTCTCACCCTTGCACCCAGGCCCTGCATCTGCAATCCACGGCTCATTACAGACCTCAGTAAATGAGGACTGCACCTCTTTGGTGGTCTTGAAAAGCAGGTTAGACAAACATCTGCCAGGAATGGTTTAGGTATAGTTGCTCCTGCCTTGGGCTGGAAGAACGGCTTTCTACAAGCAATTGCAACTCAATTTTCTGAGACTTCTCAGAAATTATGCTACATGGTGGTTAGACTATTACATGGATGACAAGTACAGCTATCAGTTAGTAGTCCGAACCAATCATATTAATTATGCAGGCTTTTCTGTAGCAGTTAAACCTTTCTAAGTTTACCTAGATATCTTTCCCAAGACGACTGGAGGAAAGAGAATGTTTTCCTACTGGGAAGAGAAGAATCCTTTTCAACTTACTTATTCAGAGGACATACTTTCCATCCCATTTTATCCATTATTTCTCCCAAGGGTTAGCACAGACAGAAAAAAAGTTTAAATCACAAGTAGCAATTATAAGCCCCACTTGGTCAGCTAAAAGTCAAAAATGTATATCCTGTGCATAACACCCTAAGCTGCTACTTGGCTCTGGTGAAATCTACCCTGCAGTTGTTTCCATGCTAAAATCTCCATCTCATCAGCTGCTGGCCATAGTTATGGTTAGCCAAATCCAAATGCTTTTCTCCAAGCACCAGACCTGGTGGATTTCCTAAATAGATGCTTTCCCATCTATTTCACCTTGCAAGGAGAAGACCTAAGATTAAGCCTATCCCTTGACTCATGTGCTTTGCTGCTGAATGCCTAGTTGAACTCCCTTCTCTAGGTAATAGTGGATGCTCAAGCCTTGTCATACCAGGGGCACGGTTACAACATGAGGAACTGTGAAAAACTGACTTAAATATAACCATCACCCTGTAAGCTGGAATGATGTTTTCTGAAGGTAAGAGAAGGGTTGTAAGAGACAGTTGCACCCATAAATCATCTCACTGCAGATAAAAAGGGGCTTTCAGCACCCAAATCTTGGGATTTTGTCATTAAGATAGCTTTATTTTGGAGAGTCAAGCTTATATCACCTCTTAAAATTTATTATCTTGGCCCCTACTATAATCAGCAGAAATTTTGTTGATGCAATCAAGAGAGCCTGGAGAATGATTCAGATGCCCTGCCAGCATGGGTGGGCTTCAGTTCACTTAATGTTGGTTCCTCCTGCCATTTGATACTCTGGGGCAGACGAGACATCTGCAGGGAACTGGCAGACATGATACAAGACAGAGGAAGCCCATGTTCTTTTTGGTGCAGCAACAGGATGCCAATCAACATATTCCACAATACCTAAAATAGCATTAGACACCTGCTTTTAAGCAACTCAATCCTGCTTTTAGAGATTAATTATTTCTAGATTCATCAATTATACAGGCTTTATCTCCATGGACTGGAGTGAACTGCACTCTCACGTTGATGCCTGAATCTAGGTAATGCTCACCTGGAATTGAATTTCCTCACCCAGCAGGATTAAGTGGCTGTTGCAGGAGGGTGAGGGTCTCCCAGCAGTGCCGTGTCTTCTGTCAGCCCCATTTGATTACTCTGGACGTGCCAAGCTGTACTTAGGCCACTGTGCCCTGCCTGTAGTGTCCTGAAGATGGCTAGTAGGATGGTGTCAGTACAGTCAGTGCCAGGGGCACTCTGATGTCTCTGAGAAGGGAAGAGCCAGAGTCTGCACTGATGTTGTTTGCATGACTTGTCATGTCTGATCGCTGTGGTGGCTTCACTGCTGGTTCGCAGGGACAGCACTGATTTGCTCTGTGCTAATTTTGCTCTACTTCCCAGCTTGAAAAGTGTATCAGTGGCTGACACCGAAATTTCCATTTTTTATCTTACAGTTCTCTGACCTGGTGATCCTGTCAAAGGAATACAAGCTATAACCTCTGACACTAACAGCACTCATCACAGATCCCTCAGCCCTTTCTTAGTAGTTAGAGCTGGGTTGCTAGGCTTTTGTATTTTTACTACCAACCCAGTCTCCCCAGGAGAGATTTGTCAAATCTATTTCAATATTCAGCAGTTTGAAATTATTTTTTTGGTATCAGCATAGACTGCAGAGTGGCACCCTGTGCACCAAGAGTCTGTATAATTCAGATGAAATTTATAATTGGAGTACATAGGCTCTGCCTGTCAGCCTTTTTGGGTGAGAACCAACTCTACCATGCTTCTGTGCACAGTAGTAAAGGGGTAGGGACAGCAAACAGCAAGAGAATTCTTGACCTGCACTAGAGCCCTGACAGGCTTAAGGAAATTAATGGACTTCTTCCCCAGGCAAAGGAGAAGAGAGTGAATGGCTCACTGTATTTAATTGTTTACTGTGTCTTCTCTTATTTTGCAAAGAGATTCACTTGGCAAATATACAGAATTGTCTTTGCATGTAAGTACTCTGAAATACTCTATGTGAGCTTGTATTTCCATTAGGAGACAGCAATTCACATAGTTCCAATCTCTTAATATATCTCAGTGAGCAGGTGTAAGAATAACAAACTCCCTTCAATAAACCCCTAATGCCATGTTGCCATTTCATGTCAGGCGAGGAGTAACAAGGATAAAAGGAAACCTTGGTGCCAAGATGATGAAAGCTTTCCATTTTCAGCTCCAGACACAACCATGTGAATAGTACAGGAGAGCAAGGATAACCCTTAAAACTCAGATGGGTTTGGGTAAACTTGTTATTTGAGATCCCTGAACCTCATCCCAGCTGTTTCAAAAATGGAAGCTTTAAATTAACAGTTAGTACAAGGACAGGCAATAAACATCTAGAGCATTTTTGTATTTGCAGATAAATGCAAACTTATCTTCTCTCTCACTAAAATAATCCTTTAATTTAAGGGGATAAATTCCGCTACCCATTAGCCGGTTATCAAACTCAACTCACCATGTATAATACAAAGGATTCCCTGGCATCAAAATTCAGAAGTATAACTTTTTAAAAGAGCAGTTATAGTGCAAACCAGGAGGCTAAAAGCACAGAAACACTCTGGATACATGCAGGCTTTCTGGGACGGCAAATTTTCTTCCCCTAGTGCTTGATCTCTTTGAACCAATTCACAAGTTAACACTGGTTGGAGAAGAAAGAATTAGCAACTCCTTTAGAAAAAAAACCCCAAACATCCTTCATTTGGTGTTTTAGAAGATTCTATAGCTATAGTGAGATTCTCGTAAAGAACTCCCCCTTCAGTCTGTAGAAAGGAGATGGCGACAGAAAGGTTCACACACAGACAGCATAAGGGTATGGATCCTTCCAGAGCCCCAGGCACGAGTTGGGACCATCCTCATTCCCTGGCTCTCAGCTTCTCAACAACACTTAACTATCCATGTTCAGCACATACTTAACTTCCAGTGGGATGAGTCTGTTCATGGTGTTAAGATATTGAATTTCTTTGTTGGTTGCACTTAAATATAGTTTTAAGATTTAGAGCACCATGTACTGCCCTGAGGCCAGTTGGAGTGGTCCATCAAGAGCATCCAGTTCCTCCCATCACTGTGAGTTACCAACAAATTTTTAAGAAAAGGGCCTGCTGGGATGGACACGAGCAGCCACTCCTGTCACTGACCTGCAAACCTGGCACAGAATCAGTAAGGTGTGAACATCACCATGTTCTCGCAACACCCTCAGCACCTGTGTGACATTGCAGGATCTGGTCAGCAAGGACTGAAAAAAAATGTTACAAGTGCCTTTGCAATAGACACCTCTGTGTGTGCACAGCAGGAGGACCCACAGCTGGGTGAGAATTACATCCATCAGCAATGGGCAGGCATGCCAGGCTGCTTGCCACCTCCCAAAACCTGCAGATACAGGAGAAAGCCTCAGCTTCCAGCAGTGCAAGACCTTTACTGATGGGGACATGCAGGGTCCAGCACTGACCATGTTCAAATCCAAGTGATCAATCAGTGATGCCCCAAGCACCCACCTACAAACATCTCAGCATGAGAACAACAGGAAACTGTGGTCAAAAAGGGTACAGCTGCCTGAACTCACCCAGATGTGGGATATACACACAGTAACTAATATTACAGAAATAATGTGTTTAAAAGTCAGTGTTACCACACAGAATTATGCAAGTTACAATTACCCATTTTGCAAAAAGATGAACCGTGCTTATTACAAGTTTTGTTCATAGTAGACGATGTCTCTTGTCTCTGCTCGTCTTTTCCTTTTGGCTGGATCATGTTTTAGACTTTGCTGAAGATCAAGCTGCTACCAGCTGAACCAAGATGACAATCTGGAGTCGCTGAAATGTTAGATCAATGACCTGGGCCAAAGAATACATATTATAAACAAACCTAATACTGAGCTTTGCAGTACTTATTTCATTTTTACAGTCTTTATAGTTGGCCGTTGTTGCAGGGAAAAACAGCTCAGCTCACATGGTACTACCACTAACCACATTCTTTGGAAGAGCTGCATTGCAGAACAGCTGATAATTAAAACCAAAATAAGACTATTATTCTTCCAAGTGAATTTCATAACTTGTACAAGGATAACTGCATAGGAAAGCATTTATTATATAGCACCCACAATGACATTGTCCATGTGAAACAGCTGGAGAGGGCTCCTTGCAATCTTAGCAATATATTTCAGTATTTGACCAGAAAGAGAAAGAACAATGGCATAACATTCTTGTGGAGATAGGCAAATAATAATTTCCCCACAGAAAGCATAACTCAGAGCAGTGACACTAGAGCAGGTCACCTCCATGCACGCAGGCACAAGCATCACTCTCCACCACCCAAGCATACGGGAGCAGAAAGACAGCACACCTGCCAGCAACAACAAGCTTGCAGACAGGCAAGTGAGAGCTCTGGGACAGAGGAGAGGATGAGTAACGGACACAAAACCAGTTCTGTAACACCACATGTAATTGCCTGGGATTGCTACTGCTGTAGCTCTGGATTAGCCTGTGTTGTGTGGCAGTATAATGTTACACATGCTACACATTTCATTTGATAATTTCCTACACAGCACAGCCACCCCTCCTCTGAACTTCTGTCTGGCCTGAAATGTTGTAACTGTGGTCCTTAAACAGCTTTTAAAAAAATTGTCTTTTTCCCCCAAGGAGGCTTGAATACCGAGACCCCAGCTCTTCACGTGGGACCACATCCTCAGAGGGGAGCAGACCAACAGAGGAGTTGCAGAGCCCATCACTGGCTTAAAATGCATGAGGTGATCCCTCTTCTTTTTGGTGGTGCTGGCATGGAATAGTTTTAACCTTGCTGTGACAGTTATCCTGAAATATCTTTTCTGACTAGCCTTACAAAAGCTGCCAGGCAAACCTTTATAGCTTTAAGTGTTACTGGTACTTTCCAGATAACGTAATTCTGCTTTCTCTGGGCCATTCCTAACAATCACACACATGCTGCATGACTGCAGAGGCAGCAGGACAACAAAAGCTTTGCCAAGACCAACTATGTCCCTGAAGCCAAGTTCCTGGGACTTCTTGCCTCTCACCTCCACAAAACATACTGATATGATAGGTGAAATTAAGGAAATGTCTCAAGATTCAAGTGTACGTCTGATAAAAAAAATGCCAAAACTCTCCCTTCAAACAGTCAAACTTTGCTTTATCTCCCTAAAAGGCAGCAAAGCCCAATTTGTGCTTCTGCAAACCAAGACCAGGAACTCTTTTTGATGTCATAAAGATATCATGAGGGGTACATTGCCAGCAGCTGCATCTTCAGTGAGCTGGGAAGGGCTGAACAATGACTTCTGACTGGAAGAAAGCTGTTTGTTAAATATCCAGATTGCAATCTTTTCAGATTTTTACAAAGCAAAGTCAGCACCCTATTCCTACTTGAGACACAGGCAGCGCAGGTTTGCCTGTGAAGCAGGTGCATAGCAGAGAGCAGGTAAGTCAGTACTGAATTAACAGCTCATTTATAGCTCTGGACAGCAGTTACAAAGATATGATGATAAATGTAGGAGCTGATTTTTTTTATTTTTTTTTTTTTTACAAATGAATATTACTAGTGACTCAGGATTCAATTCTGCAGTTTTTGCTTAGACAAAACTGCTGAGCTTTCAAGCATATTACATACTGCAGCATGCAGATGTTGATTAAATGCAAGCAAAACTTGAGGCTTCAGACTATCCCTTTCACTCAAACTCATCCTAAAAATAATAAAAAAGTCAAAAGAAGAATACCAAGTGCATGAGCCCTCTAACAGCTAAAACTGAAGAAATGATAAAATATTTATCGCAAAGGCAAAAATCCCACTGACTCAAGCAACGTAGAAATTTACCTTATGATCACCATTTGACATATTAAATATGATTTCAATAATGTCATCAAGAGTCTGTGGACTAATTCAGGCACAGAGATTTTGCATTAGCACAGCACTTCAGGCACAGCTTCGATTTGCATTAGATTTTTGATTATTTGCATGTGCAACAGTTAAGGAAACAGACATTGTATTGCCCTTTGTATTCATACAGTTAACTTCATACAAGGCCAGGTTTGTTAAAAACCACAGTGTTTAGAGGTGGACTTGGCAGTGTTAGGTTAATGATTGGTCCCAGTGATCTTAAGGGTCTTTTCCAACCTAAATGACCCTATTATTGGTGGCTTACAAGTCAATAGAGACTCTTCCATTGGCTGTTTTTAATAAGGTCAATTTATTTCTAATAACAGTCTGCAAAGACTGATTTGTAATTGCTTAATTGTAATATTGCTTGAGCTACTCAATAATCATTCCTCTGAAATGGCTTCAAATCTGTTTTTATTTTCCTTCTAAAGAGACACCAGATTTTTCACAAGTGGAAGAGAAGCAAGGAGACTTCCTCAGTAGGATACCATTAATCAGATCTTGCATTCATGTTATTCAGGCATTTAATCATCCTTCACCATGACAAAACTATCTCTGGCTTCAGCAGCTTTACCTGTACAAAAACTCACAGGATTTAATCCTGGGAAAATACTATTACAATGGAATAAAACTAAGTGTCCCACAAAACCAACCAACCAACCAACCAACACTGTTAAAAAAGCCTTGCCAATTTTATCTCTGTATGATGGTAACTGTAGTCAACCAAAGCCTGTAGCGCTGAGAGTGGTGTGTTTATCCTTAAAGCCAGCTTGAGTTGGTCCCTCATTTGTGTATATAGTAACCAGCCCCAAACAGATTGAGCTAAGGCAGCCCTGCTCTAAAACGTCTAGTTCAGTAAATTAAGACCATCACATTCTTTGCTCTATAAAAAGCCCCATGGAATTAGTTCAAGATGTCTTTCCTTGCCATAAGGAAAAAATAGCAGATGCCATTGAGTCCTTCTTTGAGCAACCGGCTGAGAAATGGCAGAGGGACAACAAGAGGTAAGACAACACCCCGTGGCAAGGCAGAGGGCTCCTCAGCAAAGAGGTAAAATTCTTCCCAAGCTTTGAGAGAGTTCAGATGAAAGTTTAGCGTTAATGACTTCTTTCCACAGGGAGCAGTGGATCTCCAAACAGGTGGGGTGAATCAGCAGATGAAAAAGAAGTGGCACCAAAGGAAAAACCTGTCCCTATTAAAAGCAGTGCTGTCCAAATAGGGAGAGCAAAGATTAACAAGGAAATTCAAACTGAAACAATCCCTTGAAGGCAAACAGCTTCAGATTTTGAAAAATTAACTACAGAAGGCTTGAAGACATCCCCAATACTCATTACTGAGGGGAGCAGAAGCATATGGCTTCGTAACACAGGAGTTAATTAGCTGCAAAAAAAAATTCATGAGTTTCATATTGCCTCTGCTGTCAATATGTGAATACAAAGGCAAAGGATCTGTTTCACCCATGACTTCATGCAAACACACGTTTCACATCCAGCAGAGCCAGATGTTGTGTCTCCCTGTTCCCTCCACTGCCTTCCCTCTGCAGTTGTACCTCTCTAACCAATCTCCTCACGCAAGTGCACGGTATCTAAGTGACCTGTGTTCCCTTACATAAGGGGTCTTTTCTAGGATAGAAGACACGTACAGAAGCTGGGCAAAAACCTCAGTAAGGAAATTACTAGGGGAAAAAAAGCCAAAACTTACTTTTGGTATTACAGAGTGTGTGCCTAAATAACTCGGGGCTCTTGACTTAAAGACAAGTGAACGGAGGTCCTACTCAGACCACACAAAGCCAAATTTTGACTCGCCTACCTCCTTGCTTTTCTTTCACAGCAGGAAGAGCGCTTGCTCAACAGATCACATAGGCTGACGGACACAAAGTACAGAGCACATCTATTCTCACACAAACAAGGGTCTGTAGTGTAATCCAGAACAGCCTAAATAACAGAATGGTTAGAGGATGGAAATAAACATTCAATTTATAGTCCCATTCATCATCATCTTGGTTCCTGCAGTGAGCCCAAGTGATGGAGCACTGGTTCCCCCCAACAGCTTTGCTACTGAGCTGCAGCACTTGCACTGCCAAGGAAGGACAGAGCAGGCATTAAATACATGACACATGGCCAATGGCAGTCAGGAGCTGCTGGCAAGGTGGGCACTGCCTGGTGTCTCTCTTCACAGCATAAAATCTTGGAGCATTTCTTTGTTCTTCCACGCTCCTGAACACAAGGATCCTCTATGTGGTAGCACAGTTTTAAATAATTACTTATCTGGCAACACTCTGTTCCCTTGAGATGTGTGTCATCTCATTGTATGTGCATTAAATGAGGTTAAGCCTGATTAACTTAACATGCAACATTAAAGAAAAAAGAATGCTTTTGTCAAGCATTGGAACAGGCTGCCCAGGGAAGTGGTTGAGTCACCATCGCCAAGTCACCTCAGCTAGGTGAGCAAGAAGGCCTGTAACCAAGGAAAAAGGATTTCTCATTTTGACAATAATGAATACAGTGGGTTTGGTTTGAGGATCACACACTGTGTTTCTCTACACCTTTGGTTGCCACTAATCGGGAAGGCCAACTAGTATTACCTTTGGGTATTAGTGACTTTAGGCTGGGGATTCATTAGGAATAGCAAAAACAAAGGCCTAACATTGAAGATGCTAACCTGGAACAAATTTCACCTTGCAGTTTGCACTTCAAGCAAACAGCACAAGCCCTGTCAACACCAAGCTGTAGACATTTAGCTAGCTGCTGACAGCAGTTAAGAAGTCCCTGCGATTTGGAGAATGCAAACATGCTTTTCACATCCAGAAAAGTCCAGCAGTTGCCTCCAGCAATAAGGATGAGGAGAATCTGTTCTAGAACAGGGAGTCTGCCATTCTTTGTCAGCCAGTCACCTGGCCACCCAGGACCTCCAGCGAATCCTACAAGGAGCTCCAAGACCCTGAATGTTTTAGTCGAAGACTTGAGTCACACACTGAACATGTGAGACAAACTCTGAATTTCTGAAGTGGAAAACCAATGTTCCTTTACCACTGTTTTGTTTTTTTTTTTCTTCTTATAAAAATGCAACAGTCCCTTTATGGTTTTAATTACTGATAAGGTTTGCAAAGATATTATTATATAGCTGTCTCTGGTGCCATTAAGATCTCTTTCCTAGGTGGTACTGAGTTAGAGGCTGTCCCTCTGTATTGTATTATACTTGTCAGCACTGAATTTCATTTCTCATGTTATCACCTCTCATAATGTGTCAGAGATCCTTTTGGAACTCTCCAGCTTGTTTTTATTTTCACTATCTTGAATACTTCTACATTATTGTCACCACACTATTTTCTTCTCTTCCTGTGAGCTTTTAGGAATACACTCAGTAGCACAGTTCCCCACGGGACATTGCAAACCTGACTATTTATTGTCTCCTTGTTATTAACAAATTATTAAATCAAAGTATAACTCCCTCCCTCTTCTTACCCCAGTAAAGCTTAATTTCTGTAACAAACTTTAGCAAGTGACCTTATCAAAAGCTTGTGGAAATCCACGTCTGCTGTATTAACTGGAGAACCCCGAGTTACATGTTTGTAGACACTTTCAAAGAATATACAAAACCTCATTCCTTTTCCACAGTACGCCTTGCTATTCGTCATCTAACACCAACACTACCACTGCTCTCAGTTTAACTAGCACAGATGTCAGATTTACTGGCCTGGTGTACCCCAGACCCCTCCAAGACCCCCTTCGGAACACGCCTCGCGTTTGTACAGTTTCCTGTGCTCTGGTATCAAGTCAACTTTTAGCAGCAGGCACCATGCTCTGGTTTGGAGATGGTAATTTCATCATAGAGTTCTGGGTAATTACTACCTGGTCCTGGTGATTTGTGACTATTAACTTCATTGATAAGAATATTTTTTTAACTTTTCTGGTTTAACACTGCCTTCTTTTGGCACAAATCTGTCAGGCTTCTTGCTCCTGATGGGTTCAGAGAAGACCATAACATTTTCATACCTATTTCTCACAATCTTTTAATCAAGGTTTTAACAATTTTACTCATTTGACACTGAACTTGCTACTAGTTATAGCAGAGGAACTTTTAAATTTGTTTTAAATTTAAACCACTCTAATCTCTAATCCAATAATACAAATATAGTTCTACTCTGCCTATACACTGAAGAGGATGCTACTGCTGAGTTCAGCAACAAGCAGTTAGAATATTCTTCCCAGCTTTCCTGGTAGTTTGATAGCACTAAAAAGGAAAAAGAACCAAACCACCAGTTAGGTTTCATATACCCAGACTTAAAACCCTCAAACCTGAAGCCATACAACTCACATTAAAAAATAAATACATTCTAAAAATATCTGAAGCTTGATTTACTTCATCACATTTGACAGTCTGTTGCATTTTGTCTTCCACAAATGGTTGAGATGGCAAAATTCCCATTAAGTGTTTACAGAAACAGAAAAGCCAGCTGAGTAATTCAGAACTTTGTTAATAACTGAAAATTGCCCTTTTACAGATAGAACTGAGGTGCTGTACTCCTCTCAGCCTGCCTATTAACAGCAGTCTGGAGGAATTTTAATTCCATGGGGCTACACCTCCAGAAAACACTAATTTTCAATGTTAAACAAGAAATGACTGGATATAGACTGTAGCACAAGAAGCATTCATAGAAATTATACACTAAATATGTCAACAACAGCTACATTTCAGAGTATCAGTGCTGATTCCTGTATCACTTAAAGATGAAATGAAGCCATACCTACATGATTTGTAAATAAGCTGTAACACTGTCCACACAGTTGCCATCCTTTTTAATTGCTTACATACAAGACACAATATAGACTAAGCCAGTTCCTCTGATTTGATTTAAAAGAGAAACTGTTTATGTTCAGCATCAATCACATTGCCAAAGCTTAGGACAGAACTTTAACAGCAGCACCAATCTGAGATACACTCGCCCCTGCTGACAAACACAATAAATATGACAGCAGGAATGTGCCTGGTAAAAAGACCACAACTTAAAAAAAGGTATGGCAGTCATTCTAGCAGCAGCATATCTGCCTTTTTCTTTCTAATAACAGCTACTGACCTAGCTCAGGAACATTCATCTGCACTACTTGTAAAGTCAGGCATGTCTGAAATGCAAAGTTTACTGTATCACCTTAATACAGTTAATATCTTAATACTAGATCCCAAGTATTAAAAAGTCTCCTTTAACTATCAAATTTCAGAGGAAAGAAAGAAACTGGTGAGCATTTGAATGAACAGCCAAGTGTTTCCTATACTCGGTGTGACTGCTAGAGACACGCAGCAGCTAACGTGTGAAATACAAAGCCACAGTGACAGAAAAGGCTCTTTTTTTTTTCCTTTGTCACTCAAGACAGCATTACCTGAATTCAAAAGCTGTTCATCTGAAGATGCAAATGCCTATAACTTGAGTTAAAAAAGAAATAAAATAAAAAAATATCTACATTTCCCCATTCTCCACCCCCACTCCTTATTTTTATTGCCAGTTTTCAGTTGTTCATTAATTAGGTGGGGGTTGTTTCCTAGTTTTATGACTTTCAATGTTCCTTTTAAATTTTTGTACCCTCTGGTTGAATTTCTTTCTACAGAATCTTTTCCAAGGAGAAGGCAGGGCAGAAGAGCAACAAAGTGGTAAATGCATATAAAACTCTCAAATTCTTGAAATGTGTCAAGAATACATATTTGGTTTATATCCAACTTCTACAATATCCATCTGTTTTAAAACAAGCAACCCCAAGATTTTCTGATCAAAGTGTGATTTCCATGTTTGCACTCTCTCTTTCCGTAGATACAATATTTCCTATGGTTATGACCTGCACTGAAGATGACAGGAAAACTGTTAGCTGTTAAGGACTGTCAGCTCCCCATACTCTTCTGTGACTCAGGGCAGGGGAGGGTACCCATCTGGCAGATGCTCAGCGAGGCAAGGAAGACTTGACCTTTTCCTGGCAGTAGAAGCTTCATGAACTTTTCTCTGTGTTTGGGCTACTGCCAAGTGGCCACACACGTTATTTATCCACTAGTTTGCCCCCAGTAAGTTGGTTGTTTGTGCCAGCATTGCAGACCATAAGGGAAATGTAGGGAACATTTAATCTGCCAAAACAGAATGAGAGGTTAGAGAAAGCTGAGATTTTATTTTTGAAGGTTGGTACACTTGGGACTTCCAAGTCTAAGAGCGTTTTCGTTTTATACTGCAAACATGGAAGAGTTTAGTGTAACATAGTAAGTTCTTTGAGCGCTGCCTGGTAATGTTACTCTAAATAGCCTGCAACCCGACTGGTTGGAGCAGAGTTGTTCCTTCCAGGTGCATGCCTGTATAAAAACCTTTGGAGGGTGCATCCACCCACAGGAAACTTCCAGTGCCCTCTATCACAGCAGGTACTGCATGGCTGCCCAGCTAACCTCGCCTGACATGCCTTTGTGTTCTCTGCTAACTAACAAAGGAAATACGTTTGTCTGAATTCTTTTATTTCAGGTCAGCTGTGTTAGTCCATGAAATCCAGCTTATCTAACACCTACTATTTTGTAATGAGTCATTGCTGGCTTTCACTATTCGGATGCATTTACCTTGTGGACTCAAATATAGATTTACTATAGTGATGATCCTAGCACTGGCATTGCCTTTATTTCCTAGCATTTATATTAAAGAGGGTTTATTTTATTTTTTAAAATTTATTTAGTGCATGATGAGAACACGGATGTTTGTGTATGGTATGAGTGTATGGCTAAGCCCTATATCACAAAGAACACACTGCAATTGCATTTCCCACGTGAGTAAATGGAATTGGCTTTTGCCCAAATAATTCAGACTAAAACAGACTACGCTATGCAACTTTGTGTGGAGGTGTGAGAAACACTTCAGCAGAGTTGTGTTTACAGCTGAAGACCCAGTGACACAGTATGGCTCACTAACCTACTTTTTTTGACCATGTAGCTAGATTTGAAAAGCTTTTTCAAACAATAGATTTTGAAAGTTTAAGAGACACAAAGTTTACTCTTATAGGTGATAAACTGTTACCTTAAGGTTTACCATCATCTTACAATTTGCCTGTTGGTGTTTAATTACCTTGTTAATTTAATGTGGCATTGTCAAATAGATACAGTTTTATGAATTATTCTTTCTTCCTTAGGTTCTGAAGAAATCAAATGTGATTTTGTAAGTTATCTGGTTGACAACAGTGTAAGACTATTAATGAAGTCAGTAGTGGTTTCAAAACTTTGGAAAGCATGGAACTTAGATGATTATTTCCCATCAGGATCACTTTGCAAAGAAATCATCTGCTAACATTCAGAAAGAGCCAACATTTTCTAAGGGAACAGATTTGGGTTGCAATGTTATTAAATCAAAATTCTTTTAGATAATTTCCAGTAAAATATGGATCAGAAAAAAGTCAAAATAGTAAGAAATGTCAGTTTTTCCAATTCTAGATGCACAGCAACTTAATCATATTACACATAGGGCATGTAATAACACAAACACCACTCAGTACTCACTTGTGTCTGTAGTCTTCAGGTACAGTTTGTCAGTTAAGAAGATAAAATAAAACTGTGCATCATTAAGGCCAAGATGCTAATATTCAATTACAAGACTAAATCTGTCCTATAGTTTGCAACTAAAAAAAGCTTTACTTTTAACTCCATTTTAAGACATATTTAATAGTTATGGCAGTAGGATGGAGATACATATATATAAATAAATAAAACCCCTTTCTGTTTAGGAAAAGCTACACCAATGGAAAAATATTGATGGTATTATAGCATCTAGAAGCCTCAGCCATAAACCAGAGCCTAGTGTGTTAAGTGACATCCAAACATAGAATGCATAATCTTTATCCCCTGAATTTACCACCTAAGAGCTCAGGCAACTGATGGTCTTAAGGACCACACCAGTCCCACTACAGGACCAGTGTAACCACGAGGTGGTTTTTACACCTCTGGATCATTTTAAGAAGGGACTTAATGAAACAGCTAAGTGTCTTTATAAATATTTAAACAGACTCCTATTTTAGAAGAGCTCGAAGGACAAAAATGGGAGAAAGCATAACAATTTTTAATTTTAGAATGTAATATAACATGCCTAGTCAAACTTAGAATTCGGTCTGTACTGAATGAGTGATGATAGGATATATATCATGATCAGAGATGCAGTTGTATTTACTGCAAGTACTTAACAGTGGATCAACAAATACTTATTTACTAAGCATGTTTCCAAGCTATTTTCTGGTATTCACTGCTACCCATAGCCAACTGAAATTTTGACCTATTGAAAGAACAACTTGTTTAAGCAAGGAAAAAATACGGAAGGATCACTTTCTACCCAGACTGACAAATTAAACAGTTCACTCATTAAAAAAGACCTTCTGTCTTTTACATAAAAGGAGTACTGGGCAAGGCAAAGTTTCATCCTGCTTCACGATTTCAGGATTGGCTTTTCACTGAAATAGCACAAATTTCATGCTACAAGAGCCTTCCCCCCCCCAAAAAAAAACCAACAAAAAACCCCCCAACACAACAACAACAACAAACACACACCAAAACAAACCAACCCTCCCCAAAACCCCCAAATTAGAAAATGTTAGTGCTTTTCATGTTTAAACATTAAATGTTCAGAAGACCGGGTCTTCAAGCAAGTGTCTTCTGGCTATAGCCATCACCAGTTCTGACAGATTCTTCTCTCTTCATTTATGTAATTTGTCATTACACAAGTCTTAACATACTTTCCCAGAGATTTCATAAAACATTGAAACAGGACCGGATTTTATTCTAGCTCAAGGCATGAAAAAGAGGCATTGCTGAAAACTGGAAGTATACTTCTTATTACATGAGAAACCATTCCTGCTGTAAGGAGGCACACTTTCATGTGTGAAATGTGAACATGGATGCATTCAGCCATATGTCAGGGAATGCAGTAACTGTAGCACTAATTTCTGTCTCTCACCTACTATCATTGTATCTCGAATTAGACACAAAAGGTGTATATAGCCAGAACTTGTTACTAGCTAGATGAAGCCCCTCTGAGGAAAAAAATAATTTAAAAATACATCTGCAGAAATCAATTTACTTTAAAGCACTCTCTTTTCTGAAAGAGTGTAAAGAAAAAAAAATCAGTGTGACAACTGAACAAATGCAGTGTCAGAGGCATTAGAACACAAATCCTGTCCTTCTGAATAAATGGAGCAGCAATATGAAATATATCAGGTATCAGTAAAGCTGCAATGGTGTTAATATCATGTGTGCAAATCAAACCACCCACCCAAGTCAACAGCCACTCTGCTCCTTAAAAAACTACCTGCAGGCACTACTGAGCCTCCTGGCCACTGCCAAACCTCTCCCCTGTATGGCTAGGCTATCTAGAACAGCCTCCTGCAGCATGATGCAACCCAGATTATACAACACTGTCTGCAGTGCATGTGGCTGGAGAGAGCAAATATGCATCCTCAAGAATGAGCAGAATAAGGCCACTCATGGATAAAATGCAGCACACTCCAGACATCATGATACATCAGAAGGGTGAACCTGTACAGCCTCTGGCTATGAACCATTTTTTTTTCCTCTTTATACATGTATAGATGGATAGATAGATACCCACCTACCTACCTACCTACACACCTATCTATCTATCTATCTATCTATCTATCTATCTATCTATCTATCTATCTATCTTCACACACACAGATATGCATATAACATAGGTGCTATCACTGAAAAAAACCTTTAGTTAAGCAAAGTTGCACTGGCATATTTCTCCCCAGGCTAATTTAGATCCAATCCTATCCCTGCTTTTACTGCTTGTTAGCTGGTACCAAGCAGTTCCTTATGTTGGGTGCCACCCTGTACACTAAAAATGCATAGTCATTCATAAACACAGTTCTCCAAAGCAGCTTACTGATTCAAACTTCTCAGTGCAATTACTTCCTGACTGCAATCTGCATACTCTGCAGTTCACTACATTTCAGGGTAATTCAATTAGGTGTTCTGCAGGAAAAGGCAGAGAAGAGAAGGCAAGTGTATACAAGGAGACAAAATCAAGAGCACTGGCTGCAGCAAATTAACCAGTTTTACTGCAGGAATGCCAAGTCTCAAGTTCTTTGGAAAATGGTAAATTGAACATATCGAAGTCATGGACATTAAAAGAGAACTCGTCTTTCTCAGCTGTTGCTTCAGTTGATAGGAGTGCCATGCAAGCAGTTCATTTTTCAGATCAATTAGTGGCATCAATTCAGTGACATAATGCTAAGGTTTTGCATAAATGATAAAATAAACACAATAATAAATGTGATAGACATGATAAAATAAAAACTCTGATAGTATTACTACATTACCAGAAAGTGCTTGCTGCAGTTTCCAGTGGAGTGGGGATGACACCTTTCATCATGGTTTCCTGTTCCTTCAACCTGTTATTGAAAAAACCCCAGAACCAAAGCCCAACCAAACTACCTGCTGTCTTCTTCCAGACATCTCATACAAAGAGAGTGCCTGCAAGCTTTTACAACAGTACTTTTCCCCTTCCATTTCAGGTCTTTTACCATGATCTCAGCACAGCAGCCACTGTTCCCCAACAAAATTCAAAGAGTAATGGACTGCCAAATTAAGGAAGAAGAAACTTGTGAAGAGCAGTATGACTCTGAAAACTGCACTTGCAGCTGTAAGAGTGCATCATCAACAGCAGAATCCAACACAGGTTTAATCCAACTTTAATACTGGAATTGCTGTGGCATGCTAGCGCTTTGTACTTGTCATTTTTCTCAGTCTTCAAGTGACAGATGTTGCCACGTCACTTTTCCTTTCGATCTCTACTTTTTTCCCAGCATTTACCCTTATGTTTGTATTTATTATCGGACCAAATCTACAAAAAATGCTATATTCGTAATTAAGATGTCTGTTTAAAAAGGTTTCTGGATTTTATTCAGACATCTAAGAATTATTTCTCAATTACAATCAGACACAAGATTATGACATGCATGAAGCATGAAGCATGTTGAAGCTGTGGCATTACAAATATCAACAGGCTAAACTGCTCAAACACCTACCAAGGATTCCAGGCAGACATCAATTAAAATCCACGCAAGCCAGAGCAAAAATGTTTCCTTACAGTTAATTTTGTGCCATCTATAAATATCCTGCTAACAGGCTTCCAACAACAGTCATTCAGAACAGTGTCCTTGTTTCCAGTGAGATCAGATGGAGCTGCACACCAGAGCCCTCCTGAAAATTGTCACCTCGGGGCCGACTTGCTATGATGAGACATGCTAGTACAACTGCAGTACTGACTCGCTGAATGGCACTGTACCTTACAATCCTGCTTTTGTGGAAGAATGGTTAAAAAATAATCACTAAAAAGAGCTAGGTTTTCTTCAATGTAAGACGTAAATCCTAAATCCTTCTTTTGCAAAAAGAAGCTGAATGTTCTAGATCTGTTGGCCCCACAAATGATAACTACAGCACAAACCCCTGCATGGCATACTGTGGAGTAGTATGAACCAAAATACAAGCTAACTAGGTCCTGAAAGTCTTCTAGCTGTCATTAGCAAAGTTATATGTTTAAATCATCAGATTTTTCTAAATGGCCCATGCAAATACTCAGGATGGCAGGAAATGACCATTGCTCCTTTCATTCCCTAACCAGCTAGACCATCTACCTTTGGACAGCAACTAGTCTCAAGGTTGATGGCCTAACAGCTTTTCTAGTCCACATACCTATGTACTACTTTTCCAAAATATTTTTCTTGCTTTAACAAGTTTCATATAAACACCTGCATATAAACCCACAAATTCTGTCTTTTCTCTCACAGATTCACCAGTAATTCTTAAAATACTACAGAACTGGGTTCCTAGAGTTTCACACTACTTTGATAAAGAGCACTACACGTACGTTGGCCACCAGATCATCATTCAGGAGTCCATAGAACACTTTGGAGCTGTGGTATGGCCGGGGGTAAGTACATGATACAACACTCAAAGCTGACACGACAGAAGAGTAAACCATGACTGCAGCACACAAATATTAAGGAAGCTTTCTTAGATGACAATTCTGACAGCAGAGGTTTGCCTATGCAGAACAAAGCTGAGAAGGGCTTTGGCAGAAAGCTCTGCCTTTATGCTAACCTGACAGTTCATGCCAGGAGAACTATGGCACCTAAGCATTTGTAAATTGGATACAGATATTTAAAAAAAAAAAAATTAAAATAAAGAACTTAGGAAGAAGTGTTCAGCTTCCTCCATGTTTCACTGCTGGGAAGTAAACAAACAACAGTACAAAAAGGAGGCTGAAAAAGAGAACTGAGAGACTAAATAAAGGAGGTTAAAACAATTAAATATGCTTCTTTTAAAGAATAGGCTGGAACAGTTCCATTGTAGTATGAAAAACCATACTTGCAAGCAGTTGTTCTTCAGTCTTTGCTCCTCCTGCTCTTAAAAACTGCCTCTGAGGGAAGAGAGGGTCAGCTGATAAAGACACAAAAATTAGAATTTCAAAATTTTTCAGATCCACATTTATTGAAAAATTTCACAGAAAGTGGCAGACAACTTCAAAACAACAGAGAAAAAGAAAGCGTATGGGCAAGTGAAACAATATCTTATTTTGAAATGTCAGATCATCAGTTCTCACATTAATCAGGTGTCAGAATGCAGATAGTAAAACTTCCCAAGAAAATCAAGAGGTTGCACAAATTGGACTGGTGATTCAGTGAGCTTTCCCAGAGCAGGTAGACAGTGTTGCATTATGAAAAAGCACAAGAGTTAAAACAGTAACACAACTCTAAAAGGGGGAAGATAGTTTCTTTGGCATCAGTTTATGTTGTTTATAAACAGCTGATTTATATTCTATTGATAAGATCTTCACAAAGGTCTGATAAGCAATACTTCCATACAGTGTTGGTTTTGTTGTTTGGGTTTTTGTTTGGTTTTTTTTTTGTTTTTTTTTTTTTTTTTTAAAGTTCACACTATTATCAATAGACAAGTGTTGAGTTGGTAAATAACAATTTTTTAATATTTCCCTTATTAAAAAACCAAAACTCAATTATCAAAAAAAACCCTGCTGAAGCCTGAATCTATTTTATGATAGTGATAATAATACCATTTATAATAATCCAGAACATTACTTTTTACATATTGTTAAACCTCTTGTTTGCTGTTCTGACTGTATGGTTCACATCTAAACACTGCCTACCCTGAGCTGTCAGAGGACTCACAGTGTATAGAAGTGTGTAGCAAATCCATATCCCATAAACATAAAACTAACAATAAGCTGTTTAATTTTTTTTTTTGATATAAAAAACAGGACACATCATAATTCTTTCCATATTACATTTTTATGTTACAACCTTCAGTGGTTTTCATTGTATAAAAAAACCTGTATAAAAACATCTAACGAACCTTTTGTGTAACTTACCCGTTACACTGTTATGGATATGTGTTAACCGTTTTAGGCACTGGCTTTATCTCAATATCTGGAATCAAATCAAGAACAATTCAACCTCAAAGACAAAAAAGTTTTGGAAATTGGCGCTGGAACAGGCTTGGTTTCCATTGTGGCCTGTATCTTAGGTTAGTAAATTCATATTTCCTTTTGGATTTCTTGTGAAAGATTATTTAGATCTGCCCCTGTCACTTTAAGGCATTGAAGCAACAGTTGAAGCAGACTTTGTCACTGCTTTTTTTACAATGAAAATTATTGTAAAATACTGTTAGTAGATTAACTCCCTAGTTATTGGTGAGGGGGAAGCTGGGGAAGTTATGTAGATAGAGTTTTATATATATATATATAGATATATAGATATATAGATATATATATATATATATATAGTCAACTACATACCTATGAATTGAAACAAATTCATGTTTTCTTTAGGAGCTTATGTTACAGCTACTGATTTGCCTGAAGTCCTTGAAAATCTCTCATATAATATTTCAAGAAATACACAAAACCTGAATATGCATAAACCTGAAGTGAGAAAACTAGTATGGGGAGAAGACCTCAATGAAGACTTTCCTGTATCAACTTACCATTATGATTTCATACTGGCCACTGATGTTGTTTACCATCATGCAGCTTTGGACTCCCTGCTAGCAACAATGGTGTATTTTTGTAGGCCAGGAACAGTATTACTATGGGCAAATAAATTCAGATTCAGTACAGACTATGAATTTCTAGAAAAACTTTGCAACATATTTCACACAACCATTCTAGCAGAATTTCCAGAATCAGATGTCAAGCTGCTTAAAGCCACAGTAAGAGAGAATTAAAGAAAAACTATTACTAATTCTGATTTAGTGGCAGCACCTTTCGGAATGTTTTGGAGCATTACGGTGTACCCTCTGTACATTTACGTTTGTGAAGTTGCAGCTGTAGCTGAGTTTTGCATTACGAGTTATGCAAAAACAGGCAAGACAAATGATACAGCAATTCGTCTCTGGCTGATACACATGACCTGTTCAAACAGACCAATTTCACTCCACTGAAGGAACAATGTTATTAGTAACAATAGTTAGTAAAAAGGCTTTAACAGAAAACACTGACCTTCTGGGCTGCACTGAACTTCTATTATTTGTAATGTGTTTTCTTTCAACAAGTTCCATTTCTGTACTCTTTCAGAATCCAATACAATTTTTAGCTTCGTTATTTGTTTTTATTAATTATAAAATGATCTTTCAAATTATCAGAGTGCATATGGTGTTTTCTGATCCTCAACTTTGCACACATTTATTCTGTTTTACATTTTTAACACTATTAAACATATATGTATAGCTTTACAATACCTGATCAAGATTTAACTGTCTGGCACTTTTATACATGTATCAGCCTGTCCTGATACGCACTTTCACATGGATTTTTGAGTTTGCCTGAAATCACTTAAAAATAAAGATTTACAAGAGCACCTATGCGTCAGCAATTCCAAGTTACACATTGTAACAGTTTGAGAGGTTGAATTTTTATTAAAAAAAATAAATGTAAACTTTTGCAAACAATAATGATGTCCTGTTACTTTTGTCTAATAAATAAGATTTTAGCTACTCCTGAAGTAGCTTTAAGGCCTTCATACAATTGAAATTAAGATCAAACATGTTAAAATTCAGTTTACTGTAAAAAATACAGAGCTTTTACAGATTTGCAGTTAAAAGTAACAGTTAAGAACCTAACATGCATGCAGTAAGCCTTTCCAGCTTAATTCCAAATCCTTGGTGTTGGCAGTTCTGGCATGTCCATTGCCAGCAATGGGATGCACAATAAGGGAACTCCCTGATGACAGGAGTTAGGTTAACAGGTATTAAGCTGTACCCAGGTGCCTTTACTGATAAATACACACAATTTAATAATCAGCATTCATTAATGAAAACATGCGTTCCAATAAAAAGTCAAACTTATCTTTTCATATCCTGCCCCATATAAAATCACTTTAAGTTTACAATTGTTGGTTTTCTAGAATGCACAATAATCAGGTGGATACATGACAGGAAGCCAATTTTCAGTGAAAGTTGCACAATGAGTCCATCCAAGCAACTTCATCAGCTGAAGAAAAAAAGTAAACATTAAAACAAAATTAGAAGCTATATGGTCTTATTCTTTTAAAAATCTAAATCCTTTCACTGCACTGATATCAACATCTTACTAAAAATGTCTATTACCAGAAAGATAACAGACTGAAGAACTAGTAAACTTTGAATTACTTAGTCCTGAATGGCATAAAAGAAAACCATTCTATATGATTCTACAGTCTTTCAACTCAATGCACAAGAAGTTTGTCCTAGGACTTCCCATCAATTCTCCACTTATATTCTACTAGCAATAAGTTGTGATCAGTAATAGTAAATATAACAGTTAAACAGCAATATAATGGGATTTAAAATATGCAGAACGACTTCGGTATGTTGTCTTATGCCCCAAAATAATTTCCAGAAAGTAAACCTGCTAAAAAGGACAGTCACTCACAAACTAGCTATTCTAGAAAAGGAAAGAAGAAATCATTATTAAAAACAGAGGCCAGGCCACAAAAGCCTAGATAAAGTTAAAATGTTAAGTTTAGTGGGTTCTACAGTGTAAAAGGTATCAAAACTTAAAAAAGTCTTATGTCTTTTAAAAGTTTACTAGACACAAAGATAACCCATTACTTCAAATACACCTTACCTGAATGCAGTTTTTCAAGTTGTCCTTTGTTGGCTTCTCTTCTGCAAGTTTTGTGGCAAACTTGAGACCTCTCCCATACATTTTATTTACCAATGCATGCTTATAGGCAAAAGTCAAAACCTACAACGTGAAAACAAAACCAAATTAGGTATTTTAATATTTTAATTTTAAAACGCTTAACAAGTAATAGCTTCTGTTAAGGTAGCAGAAGTGATCTAAGCAAAGTAAAACATTTACAAGAGAGCTTCCATTTTTCTTTGCAGTAAAACAGATGATTCACAGTAGTAGTTATAAAGATGAACTTCTTAAGAGACTGTTTCTGACATCACGAACATATCTGAATTCAGAACATCTTATGTAACACAGATGTCACTATTCTAATTTTTTATTCATCACATTTCTAGCTTTTTCAGATTTTCATTCTCTAAAGGCAACTGTATGGTATGAAAAAGAATTAAAAAAAATCAAGAACTAGGCAGGTATATCTTTGACCCACAGAAACAAAGACCCAATTAAGAGTTTTGATTCCTAAGAAGTCACAAACTTACTGCAGAAACAACGTACATAGTGAATTATATATATATATATATGTACACACACACACACACACACAGAGAAATGCACGTAATTATAAACAAGCAATGAAGACAGATAAGCATGAAGACAAGCCTTAGGTTTTGGATCCGCTTCTCACTATTGGTAATTTATTAAGAAGAGGTTACAAAAAGCTTCCTCTTGACAATACTAATTCTAAAGAGACAGCTTACTATACTTGTCAATGATATAACTAACTTGCACAAATGAATGCATCTACTTAAAAGCTAATGTAAAGTAAATCAGGTTCTTAACACCCGTTCAGGGTGTTGCAAGATAGTTCATACTATTTCACCAGTTACAGCACTATGAATTGTTTCATATATTCCCTTTGGCACACACTCAGTAAATACCTTTTTCTTCTTTTTTACTGAAGAGTGACATAGCAACAAAGTTGGTGAATATGGTGGTGCTTCTGTTGTTGGCAAAGTTTATTAGAGTATGCTATTCAATTTCCCTCCCTTGTTAGTATGTTCTTCCTTCCTCCACTGACTCCTCCAACAAAAGTTACATTTTCCCAATGCCCACTTAAAATATCCCATTAAGAAAAGCTAACAAAAACACTTCAAGGATGTTCAGAAATAAATGTTTTGCATTACAGCAAACAAAAATTTTAAACATTTCTTAAGAATATTAACATTTAGGAATCTGATATCTGAATCCTGCAAGGACTGAAGAACCTGCCTAATTTTAGCTGCCTGAACACTTCCATTGAACATTAATCACATGCACAGGATTTTGCAGGATCAGTACTTAAAAGACTGAGCTAAAAGAAGAAATAACAAGCTTAATTATCAAGCAAGTAAAGGTATAAATTTGAAGCTCTAAACTATATGCCAAGCAGAGTTGCTCATACTTCTTCTGTCTTTGAGCACTTACTTTGTTGTGTTGAAGTATTCACTTAAGCTGTTATAGCTTAAAACACACACATTTATGCAACAATGAGCATACAGCACCATTCACATACAGATTTTCCAAATATTGCTATTGGAAAAATACTTTACAAGCTGCATTCTCAATCCAATTATTTTGGATATGTTCCTAAAGCAAAACACATTAGCAAACACTTCTGAATAACTGCTCAGTGGATCCATTACCAGATTTAGTTAAACTAAAACTAAAAATAACCCAAAACAAAACATCCTTCTGTAAAAGATGATAGAACCACAAAACAAAAAACAACCAAAAAAAATTTAAATGAAAATGCATTGGAGCTCTCAGCAAATATAACATATTGGAGGCTAACCAGAAATAATGTCACTGCTCTATTAAGAAAGCTCTTACCTGACCCTGTAAGTTTTGAATGGTTATTGAACATCAGTGATAAAGGCAGGAGGAAAGCCACTTGACAGCATTTCTTTCGTAACAGGGCTTCCTAGAGTTTTTGTGGCAAGAAAACAAAGCATTTTACGAAACACCCTTGCTCTGGCCAAATAAAAGTTTGGGTATTTCTAAATGAGAAAAAAGTTCTCTGCTGGACCAAAAGGCTGAAAACAAATCTCCAAGAGCTCTTGGTAAAAGACAATAAATTCTGTCTCAGTGCTTGGAAAAAAACCCCAATCAACTGTATACAAGTTAAATAAAACTAACTAAAAGTTCACTAGCACTTCAGAAGAATAATGCATGAGATGCTTTAAAATCAGAATAGGTTTACAAATAAAAAAATGTTACGTAAGAAATAATACTTTATAACTTGTACACATATTGGTCAAATCAAACCTTATCATTAAAATATTGCAAGCTTTACAACATCACAGAAGTGAAGATTATGATTCCTTGATATGTGTAAACAAAATCTAAACTGGAGTGCTACTAAGACATAACAGAAAACAGCTGATATCTGAATGTAACAACAAATAAGCCAATTTGTAGTATCTAAAAGCAGTTGCTAAATGAAAGAATAGGAATAAATTCTACGCCTTTGATACTATTTCATAATTTCAAATATAATTAAGGCTAGCTTTTACAGAACAAGTGATATGGCCCAGGAATGGTCAAAGAGAAATAAACAAAGGGCAGTAAGAAAAGGCAATACATACTTCTAGGATAATGGTGGAGAAATCACTGTTAGCTGCTTTATTCCCCAAGCTAATGGCCTATAATACTAACTGTGCTAAGTTCCTGGCCCATGAGAGTTGTTGGATGTCCACCTCCTAATTAGCTGCTTAACTTGCCATTGGCTACATAGAGATGTATAGTTAGGACAGTAAAATGCCCAACCCAGATCTCCCAAGACATTTGCAGTACTTTAAAAGCCTGAAAACCTCTTTAAAAAAGAATATTTTTTGAATCAAATGACACTAAACTACCTCATAAAACTTGTCTAGTATCACAATACTGTTATCTATGAAAAGAAAAAGACTTGTATAATCAGTTCCTTCATTATTTAAACAGTTGATTAAAATGTATCTATACTTACAAATAATTAATACTAGGTTAAGTGCTATAGTTTATAAACACACTCCAACTCTTGAAAGAACACAGTTTATAATTACCAGCAACAAATTTTTTCAGGTTCATACGTATCAATGGTGATAAACTAAGGTTTCTTAGCTATGTTGTTGGACTTCTCTTTGCTCTGTCAACTGTTCTATTACAAATAAAAGCAATATTCATATAAAAAAGTTGACTCAACATATTTTCAAGAGAGGGAGGGGAGTTAAGGGAATCAAGTAGCCAGCAACAAGTTTTTGGCAGTGACTGAATATGATCAGCTAGAAGAGACAGCTGCATCTGACAGTGCAGTTATATGAAAAACAACCCAGGCTAAAGATGTTTAAAAGACAAGATGGAAAGGTCTGGGCCTTCTATTTGTTTTTATACATGACTTTTTGCTTTTCCCCAACAGCTAATTTAAAGGTTGAGGGGCAATAAAGTCTACGGATGAGTCATTCCCAGTAAGAAATAGGCAACATCCTACTATTCTCCTGTAGCAGTTTTGTTTAAAACTGGATATTTTGGCCTACAAATTTTAAAGCTATGTTCTAAGTGAAAGAAAAATAGCACAATTTATATTCCATTACTAAAAACCCTAAAGCATTTTCACAAATGTGTTGTCATAATGAAATACTTGTGGCATAAAGCTGTCTAAACTGGAGGTTATTTGAAATGCTTTTGTGTACATAGAAGACAAATATTTTCTTTCATATTTCATTTAAAATAAACCTTCAGAGACAAGCGATCTAACTAGAATAACTGAAAGTGTGAACAAGTGCACTTACTATGAAAAGTCAGCACCAGCTTTCTTACATACTTGCTACAATATGGGGACTGGCACAACACTTCAATGGAAAACAGGCAATTCAAAGGAACTAATGAATGGCCTGTGGCAACACAGGTCCTAGGCTCCCCAGAGGAGAGGTGAAACAAGTGATAGTACTTAGTTTACTAGAGGGTGAGCAGAAATGCACACAAAAGAGATGATGTTCCCGATTCACTTTTAAGAACAACAAAGAAGAAAACACAGTCTCTGTGATTTCAAAAATTTTACTTATCCTTTTAATTACTGATATCTGGATGATTTTTGATTTATAGGAAGCTTAGAAGTAAAACCTAGAACAATGTTTCCATCTAAAGCCATATATAAACTTGAATAATCAGTGCAGTATTCAGATGCCTTATTTCCATCCTTTCTCACCCAGTTATTCCATCTTTCGAGTGCCAATGCCACAAAGCAGTGTCCACATACAGGAAGAGCTCCACGTTTTCGTTTCCAACATAGTGCTGTAGAATAAGCTGGCTGCCTCTTGAGGGCTCATTTGAAGGACATTCACACAAGGTCTGCCCTGATCCTGTATCACTACTCCACTCTACCCTTCCGCTTCCAAACTTCTATTCCCCAAAAAGCCAACCAGTCATGTCAGGTTAGGTGATGGAGCCAAGTCACAACACTCCACTTTATCAGTCCAGTCTAAATCAGTCCAGAGTGGCATCACAAAGTCCATTAAAGCCATAATTTCTTGTTTTCTACCAAGGTGAATTTTGCCAAGCACAACTCAGCCAGACTGAAGAACATTATTGATGCTTCTGCCCTTACCCTATCAAAAATACTTGTTTCTTAGACAGAATCTGTTTTGAAGACTTAAACACTACTTTACAGAACTAAGTCCCTCAATATTGTTCCTAAACTCCCCATCTCAATGGAAGCAAGCTACATGAGCAGTACATTTCCCCTTAAATGATCAAAATTACAGATTTTCCTCTAACAGTCTGTAAAATAAAATTGTTTGTTTTTAAAATAGAAAAATATTCCAGAAGTACATCAGCATATTGCATGCAACATCAAAGTGGAGATTTATACAACTGTTTCTTGAAAACAGACAGAAGAAGCTGCAAAGGAGGAAGGCCAAATGCCACTGCAGATTTTAAAACATTCTATTGGCCAATCTCTAGGCCGGAAGACACTTAGTTTTATTCAGACAGGAAGCTGAGAGCGCTTTAAGCCCAATCCCACTTACAAAACTTGTCAGCCATTATAAACAAAAAATGAATTAATATTGATCAGACAGCTTAAACATAAAATGAAGATTGGCAGAGGGGGGTGGAATGAAGGAACTGTAAAGTATGAAGTTAATTTTTGAAAAGTTACAGCCCATAACACACAAGTACAGCTATTCTCACAGTTTACAAAGACAGTAGGAATAGAACTATAAATATCGTCATGCTTTTTTGTGTCAGGCCATATAATAATTATGTTGTCTTAGTCATGAATAGTGACTCTTAAAAAAGCTAAATGAAGTATAACTGGATCCTTGTCACAGGTTTATGATTTTGAATAACCAAAGACATTCCATCATTGTTTGGAAACTGTAGTGCTAACAGCTGGAACAGCTGGTCTGAACAGTGCAATTGGTAACTACAGCCAGTTCTTAAGAAAACTACTAGATGGACATGACACCTGTTAGTAAAGGAAATTAAAGACTATGAACAGCAGCAAGCATAGAACTTTTAGGAAGCAATAAAGGAAAAACAAAGAAGTTCTCAATTTAAAATCACTCCCCTTACCCTAGCTCTTTTCTTCAAATCTGTTATCAAGGAAAATCATTAGTGCTCGACTATCTCCTTTCAAAGCAAAATTTTCAATCCCATTATTCTCACTCCTCATCCCTTTCAAAGAGTTTCCAGAAAAAGAAAACCTCAGAATATAAAAGTGAACAATTAAAAGTCTCAATCCCAATAATCATATAAAATCTTTAAGTAGCAGGATGTATTTCTTTCACTTCAAACTTTTTTTCTTAAACCTTTTCTATAGGTACAGCGAGGCTTGGAATTACTCAACAGTACCATAGGATATATGAGAGGATACATCCATCATGTGACCTTTAGACACATTAAGTTGATAGCTAACAAAACTAACACTACATCATTACTGACCAACATATATGCTCCTAGATCACAGAAAGCATGAATAAAACCACCACAGAAACTAGTGAGCTACATGAATTACTTGCCAGTCCATCACTGAAACATAATATGATTGAAGGAAGAAGGGAGCTCTGGAGATCTAGTCTAATCCCTCTGCTCAAAGCAGGGCCACCTATAGCAGGTTGCCATGAATCATGTTTGATTCAAAGTTTTGACTTCACGACCCCCCCTCAAGCAACCCATTGCAGCATTTGTTCACTCTCACAAAGACAAAAAATAAATCACCCAAACATGCCCTCTCATCCCCCGCCTCCCCCCCACCCCCAACCCATAGAAAAAGCCAATCCCAAATTTTCCTTAAGTATACATTCCTGTGTTTTAGTTTGTTCCCACTATCTCTTGTTCTGTCACTGGGAACCACTGGGAAGAGCCTGGCTCCATCATCTTTACTCCCCTATCATACAGGGTGAACAGTTTCAGCCTCTCCTCATGTGACAGATGGTCCAGTCCCTTAAATCATCTTTGTGAGCCTCATACTACTATTTATACTAGTAGTCATAACAGGACTGATATAGGGCAACTTGTCCAGGAGGGAGAGAAAAATAGAAGGGAAACTGTATGCAGGTCAAGTAGGGTTGAGTAAATGAGGCTACGTATGGGTACAGACAGAAAGGCTGCAGAAAAGCACAGGACGAA
This sequence comes from Athene cunicularia, assembly GCF_003259725.1. Classification (NCBI taxonomy): domain Eukaryota; kingdom Metazoa; phylum Chordata; class Aves; order Strigiformes; family Strigidae; genus Athene; species Athene cunicularia. Next base: position 58,196,980 of record NW_020799091.1, on the reverse strand, counting down.
GATGTACTCCAGGGGTCATTAGGATGTAATATGACAGGCTCATCTTCTCCATTTTCAGAAGCCACCCACTTAAAATACCCAGAGCACTCTAGAATGTTTCTGGGCTAAAAGTATCCTTCATGTACTGGTTTTGGCTGGGATAGAGGTAATTCTCATCACAGCAGTTCCTATAGCCTATCTTTTTGATTTGTGATGAAAACAGTGTTGGTAACAGATGTTTTAGTTACTGCTGCCAAGGCCTTTTCTGCTCCTCACACCACCCCACCAGCGAGCAGGCTGGGGGTGCACGAGAGACTGGGAGTGCAGACAGAAGGGACAGCTGACCTGAACCAATCAAATGGACAACCCAGACCATAAGACATTGTGTTCAGCAATAAACAATATGGGGAAGAAGGAAGTGGGGGGATGTTTGAAGTGGTGGCATTTGTATTCCCATGTCACTGTTACACGTGAGGGAGCCCTGCTTTCCTAGAGATGGCTGAACACCTGCCTGCAGATGGGAAGTACTCAGTGAATTGCTTATTTTACTTTGTGCATGTAGCTTTTGCTTTACCTAATAAATTGTCTTTATCTCAACCTATGAGCTGTCTCATTTATGTTTTCAATATTCTTCCCCATCCCACTGTGAGGGAGTAAACAAATGACTGTGTAGGACTCATAACAGTCGATCAGTTTAGATTTCAAATTGACCAGTAAAACCAAGGAGGAAAACCAGACAGGTTTATTTGTTTTGGTTTGGTTGGGGTTTTTTATCTTTTTTCCTGCGTAAACAGGACAGAATTCCATATGAAATGCTACAAAAATCTAAAAAGTTTCGTTAGCCTTTCTGTACCAGTTTAACCACACCAAAGCATCAATTTTCAGAGCAAACCTGCATATGCACTTTGACTGCCTTAACCATGGATTTGTCTAAGAGATAGGTTCAATTCTTAATCTGTGCAACTCAAATCAGAATTACTCATTCCGGGCCCAGAGCGCACAGCTCAAGAGTACCAGGAATCAATAGCCATCTTGGAAAAAAAACCTCAAACCAGCAAACTGTTACAGAGTGAAACTCCCCCCAAAAGGTCTATACTGGCAGTTTTCCCACTGAAATTATTCCCATCAGCTTTTTAAAAAAAAAAAAAAAAAAAAAAAAAAATCAAAAGAGAAGTAAACCAGAGGTCACTATACTGGAACACAGTACTGTATTTCCAAATAGGAAGAAAATCATGTGCCAAACAATATGATTAAAGTACAAAATCTACAACCACAGGATATTATATAATCAATTAAAGATTAGAAGAGGAATGCTGAAAAGATGTAAGTGTACAAGAATATACATTAGAAGAAGTTTGGGTAACCATCACCAAACTTTTTGTTCAGACCTCCAGATAAAGTACAAGCTCTTACTGGGAAGATTATTTACTGTCAAGGAAATGAAGTAATTTTTTTTAATTGTAAAGTTTTTATTTTTTACCTATCTGAAGTGCTCTGGCAATGTAACTGAACTATAAGCAAATACATTGGTCACTTCATCTTCCATGAGAACACAGCCATACACAAGAGTTAAGTATGGCAACTAATTAATACTCATTAACTCAACAGTTAGTCATAAACCCCGCATATTGAAAGCTACATAACTAATCACCTAAAATGGATTTTTTTAAAAATCTGAATATCTGTCTTGACTGAAGCAGACAAAAACTTCAATTTTAGGATTAGAAACCTTAAAGTGACAGTAAAATCTGTGCTAATAAGTATGTAAGTGTAATTATTTGCAAGGGTTTCTTCCTTTACCTCTACAAACATTACTGACAGCAAAACACAAAACTTATGTTGTCCATTGTGTAGAAGAGGCTACAGAATGCAGGACTGAACAGAGTAGGGATGCTACACACTTCTGTGTGTGTACAGACAGAACAGTGCAGAGGTTAATCAAAAATATTCCCTGAAACATACAGAAAGAAGCAGTTCAATAAAGCAAGCAGCTTTTTTCATGAAAATCTGGTACTGTTCTATACCCTTCCCTTAACCTCTACGTTCACATGCACAGAGATGGGCTTACCATAGATTTGACAGGCTTGGCAAAACCTTTGTGGAAAAAAGTCATTAAGGAAGCACAACATATGGGGACAGCATGGAAAAGTAGAACAGAAGACTGTATGAGGCTGTGCACACAAAGGCAGTGCATAATTCCAGGAAAAACCGTCAAAAACTCAACATGCAACAAAAAAATTCTGTTCTGCTCTCTTACCTTGCTGTCAAAAAGATCAGTCCATTTTGTTGTTTCCCAGAATGTCTCTGTCAAAGCTTCTGAGCAGCTCTCATGATCCTCATCTTTGCCTTCTGCATCGCTGGAAGCAGCCCCTTCTTGGGCCTGAAGGTGAAGAAGTTGGTCAGCCAAAGCACTTCCTTTTCGACAAAGTGCATCCACTAAAGTAGTCTTCTGCTTTTCCATTTCACTAGAAAAAAAGCAGTATGGAAACTATTAAGGACTTTTTACAGATACCTCATTAACAGAAGTAACAGAATCAGCACTGTACTGAGTTTAAGCTTAAAAGTTTACAGCAGTTAGTACACACAAAATTAAAATAAGCACAAAGATAATTTTTACAGCATAGCTATTTACTATAAATTAAACTAACTGTAAAAAATTCCTTAGACATACTATGCATTAAACAAACTCAATCATTCTTTTAAGTGTGAAATGCTTTTGATATCTTAAGGTAATACAACTGAGTAAGTCATAATCTAGAAACACAGCTTTATAGTTCCTGGCTTTATATACAGAGTCAAATCCACCACTAACCTAAGCAGATACAATTCTGCTGACTTCAAAGGAACTGCACCCATTTAAAGCACTTCTAAATTTGGTATTCCGTCAACTTACCAATATATGTTTAGAATGAGCTTTATTATATCATATCTTTGCTTTTGTATCAGCAATTCTAGAATTACACACAAATACTCAGGATAGCTAGAGCACACAGACGAGTTTTACAACTGAAATCTGGTATTTTATCTAAAATAACAAATATGCATCTCTGATTTTAAGGGCCTAATCTTCAAATCTACTGCTCTGTTTGCAACTAACAGCACCCACACCACACAGTGTGAAATGCACCAGTTATGCTCCAGACTAGGGTGTCACCTTCAAAATACTGTCTTCCTAAGGATATACACAGTAATTCAGAGGAACATTCTAAAACTACAGAAAAACAACAGGTCTCAAAAATACCCTGAAGCACAAGCATGATCATCACACTTTTCACACACAAAGTCTTTTGCAAGCAGTTACTTCTTAGACTGCTGTCAATTTTGCCTTCAAATACAGATCCAAAAGGTTGAAAAGTATTACAAAAAGACAGGTAGCATTCAAAACACACATCTCTATCAATATTCTAGTGGTCCCTCTGATCTGAAATTAAGCTTGATACGAACAATTAATACCCCATTTTTCTGACACATTTAAACCCTTGTTTAGTTTAGTTAATATTTCTAAGTAATAATTGGCAGGTTTCAGTGTTCCTGCATTCTGGAGATATGACAAAAGAACAAAATAATTTAGCAGTCAAGTTTGAAATTACCTGTACCTTGAAAAATAACACAGGTTATTCAAGAATGTTATAATCATTCCATTTCTTATAAGCAGAGACAGAGTACATAAGTTACAAAAATAGGATGCAAGAAAATTATTTACTGGGTAGGTACTTTTTTATAGTAGTTGCATCAGGCCTGGGGTCAGTCTTCATGGCAAAATATACTGCTAATGCTGTCTGATCAATATGAGAGATTACAGTATTTGCAGCTTCAACAATTTCATCAAGTCTTTTCATTCGTTCCTAAAGGAAGGATAAAAGAGATGTTTAGCACTATAAAATCATACTACTTGACTGCTGATTCTACTAACACTAGGATAATTGCAAAGGTATGCAGAAATAGCATTATATAATTCAACCTGTCCTTTTCTCTACCTTCTCTAATTTTTGATTCAAAAAAACACAATAAGGAGTTCACATTATCAAGATTTTCTGCAGAAGTAGTCCATTTCACTGAAAACAAATTGTAAAACATGAGGTGGATATATACAAAATGAGAAGCTTACAGAAAGAAAACCACCTTTCAGTAAAAACTAATCATCTTAAATAATGGTAAGTTATTCATTTCAGAAATAAATATAACAATCAAATATACAGGAAAAATATTCAAGATACTGACATATACACAGAGCTTTTTAGCTTCCAGATAAACAAAAAAAGCAGGCCTATGTAAACTTTTCTGTTCACGGTTTTTCTTTTTGAGAACAATGACAGACAGTGGATTTCGCTCTGTCATTTCAAGAGGTTACCATCCTCAGTTGCCTGAGCAATTCTGCTAGAAAAAACTACCAATCCAGTAGAGGAGCAGAATAGGATGTGTGCTTGTCTCAGTAACACCATTTAGAATAATACTGTTGTAGCCCAAACCAGTAAGAAAACTTAAGAATGTGTTTAACTTAACAAGGAGTAAACATAAGCAAACGTACTATAGGTAGGCATACTTTCTTTCATCCTGCTGTGGGATTAAGGAAATCGCAGTCAGTTATGAAAGCAACTGCCAACCTAATTAGGAATTTCTGCTTTATAGTACTGAGCACAGCTATGGCAGTCACTTCAAAACCAAACATGTATGAAGATAGATTCAGTTGTTTAGGCTACATGGATGTATTGAGACAAATCAAGTTTAAAAACTGTTAAACAACCTTTTCAGAATCCAGCTGATGAAGTCTTGCAACATATAATGGAAGATGATTAGGAAATGCTTCTTTCAACTCATTATACATGTCAGTAGTATCCAGTCTAGAAGAGAGGAGGATACAGCATGAAAGTACAGATTCTGGATTCTTTTTGTACAGCTGCTTCCAGCTCGTGTAGTCATGACAGCAGACATACTTGGTCATCCACTGAATTTTTAGATCTCTTAAAGCTTCAGCAAATTCTTCTTTTACATCTTTTTCTTTTTCCTGTTCTCTTTCTTTCTCTTTGCTGCCATTTTTACTCTTTGATGGTGATGGTATCAGATGATAGTGAACAGTAAGGACATTCTGGAGGTGGGAAAAGACACACATACTGAGAGGGACACAGTATACTTTTTTCTGATGCTATATAAAAGCTGAACCATAAAAATAATATATTTATGATTATAAAAATAAAAAAGCAACTACTCTGAGTTACACATACACAGAGCAAAGGTATTAGTCATCAAGAATTCAGGATCTGCTTTAACTTCTTATTTTAAGCAAGGCAAGGATGTAAATATTAATACACTGTGTACAAGACAAAAAAATCCTAAAACTTCGTAAAAAGTTTTGTATCTGTATAATTTTACATAACATTACTTAGGGAATCAAAAGGGTGGAGTTTTTTTATATAAAAAACAAGTAACTTGGTTAAAAGGCAAAGGAAAAAACTAGTTAGAGATCCTATCCTACAAATCTGTCAATAAACAAATGAATAAAGATGACTGAATTCTAAAAACTACCACCACAGTAGCATAAACATGAATCGTGCCATAGGATACACAAGTCTATTCCTCCCAAACCAATATTTCTTCCATGTGCCTACTGAATTAGCTGACACATCCAGTCAACTATTTTCCAGTTTGCTGCTACAAACTTTCCCATTTCATCTCTGTGCTCAAATTAAGTAGACACAACAGCAAGATTATTTTTTAAACCCTATATGCTAGCATAGAAATATCCCTACAGATTTTCATGCTACACTAGTCAACAATTACCATGAGAAAAATCAGCTACAGTTATTTAAAAGGACAATCCTAACTGATCTGAAGTCTATTTCCTTATTTACATATAAGTTTGCAAACAAGCAGCATTAGATTTCAGTCACTGATTCTAAAACATTACAATTGTTAGGGGAAGCCGTTCTGTTGTTTCTGGTTGTTCTGGTTCAGCTAGTATAGGGCTAACCTTCCCCAGCAGTTGGGAGGGGGCTTTAGCCAGGTTATTCAATACCATGCTGACATCAGATCTGGGCGCCAAAGCGCGGGAGAGCAGGGGGACATGTTGTGTTCGTGGTCGTTACCCTCACTTGCTGTACTCTGTGCGGTATAACTATTATTCTGTTCATTGTTATTACTGTTGTTGTTGTTTGGTTTATTCTTTGTTACACTGTTGTATTAAATTTTTCCTTATCTCAACCCTGGGGTTTGTATCTCACTCCTGGCCCAACCTGCCGAGGGTGGGGGAGGGACAACAGCAGTGTAGTCTCAGATCCAGGCCGGGCCTAAACCACCACACTGGTTATAATGTTGCAATTTTTAAAAAAGCTTCTCCCCAAACAGTGAGGGCACCTGTCCCATTATTTTGTGTATATGATATTTCACATAGAAGATCATTTAGTTTAAATCCTCTAGATACCATCATTCTGCTGTTCTGCCATAACATTGTGCAAAATATTGTGTTGCATGCTCAGTTGCTGTGGCACTATTCATATTCATTTTTCCAAAATACATGTGGGAATATGTTTTTCATTAACAAGATCAGTGCTGAGGAATGAAATGAAATATTGTGCATGAGATGGAGTTATTTCAGGTTACTTAAATAGTGAGTAAAAAAGTGACTGTTAAACTGCTATACATAACCTTGAAATAATGGACTACAACACTAAACTTCTGAAACTATTCAAGAATACTGATGCAGAACAATTTTATTTGAACTGATAGTTCAAACAGACCAGCAGCTTGCTATTGGTTACTGAAAACAATACTGGTAAGAGAAAGTAACATCGATATTCCCTTTAAACAATTTTTCCAGCTACTTAATATGTAATTGCAGACGAACCACAAAATTGACATTTACATGTTTTTTTAAAAACCTAGTTTAGATTGCTAATCTACATTGAAATGCAGCTTTCATAGGAACTATGCTGCACACGTGCATTTCAAGTATGGAGTGCATGATAAGGCAGTACACCTAAATAAGACTTCAGCAAGACCTAGGGCAGAGTATGACAAAACAGGTCATGGAAGCAAGCAGATGTAGTAGAGGGTACAGAAGTCAGGAACATGGTAGGGAGCTGGCCAAGGTAATAATGGTAGAAAACAACAACTTTGTTCATTAAAGCAAAGCAAGCATTTTAAGCCGCTGTCATGGTTTGAACTTGGTCAGTAGCCAATCACCGTGTGGCCAGTTGTTTACTTCCCCCTCCCTCCACATCCTAGTGAAATAGGGGAGGGACCAAAAAAAAAAAATAAATCATAAGTTGAATAAAAAAAATTAGTAACAACAGCAACAATAGTAACTCCAAACATCTAAAATGCAGCAGTGGCTCACTGAGTGGCAACCAATATGCAGCCCACCCCCAGCAGCAACCCTAACCACAACAGAAATCCCCCCCATACTGACCAAGAAACCAAAACCAACTGCAATGGGCCGTGAGAGAGCACCCATCCTCCCATATACTGAGCATGATGTCACATGATACAGAATATTCCAATGACCAGTCTGGCCCAGTCCTCTAGCTGTGCTCCCTCCCAGCCCAAAGAAAGTTAACTCTATCCTGGCCAAAACCAGGAAAGTCTCCACCCCTTATTCTATACCATTTATGTTATGCTCTGGTTCCAAATACATTCTAAGAAATCAGCACCCCTTTCCTAGTCTCATAGATATCATTCCCTTATCCTATGGGCCATTCTTTCAAAACATCTACTTAGTTTATTTAGTCCATAACTTTGGGTTCCATCTGTCATGACAGTGTTTAGGGCTGGAAGAATGCAGTTGGCTCAGTCAGTGGAGCAGGAGGCTTTGGATGTGGCAGGATGATGTTGCGAGGCACCAACTGCAATAACAGTGTTATTTGACAGTTCGATTCATTGGCTATTTTCACCTAAATTCAAATCTCCCCGAGGCACACAGACTTATCTGTCCTTCTGTACTAGCCACCAAGCGCACCCAGGTCCTAAGGCAAAAGTAATCCCATGGGTTTACCTGATACAGGAATAACCCAGACTGCCTTCCGCAGCATATTTTTAATGCACGTCTTGCTGATGAGTCCTCGGCTCTCTAACTGACAAATCAGTTTATGGATAGGGATTACAGCTTCGACTGGTACAGTATTGCCGTCAGTGCACAGCTGTAGTGGCAATTGGCACCTGTTGTTCTTTGACCTTCAGCAATCCCACAACAGAAGGATCCTCTGATAGACTAGGTAACACAGACAGCTGTTTAATTCCTTCTGTTTCCAAGGCAGCTATACCAAGAGCCCACAGATACCCTTTTGGGTCCTTAAAATACCCTCTTCTGAGATACTTTATGCAAAGAATGCATGGAGCATCTGGGCCAGTCACAATGAGGTGTTTTTTCCTCACTCTTTTCCACTTAGGCTTACCTCAGCCTCCAGTATAGTCAGCTGTTGAAACCCCCCATCACTCATGAAATACAAACGGGTTCTGCTCCTTTAAAATTTGATGGCATTAGGTTGCATTGAGCACCAGTGTCCACTACAGCCTTATACTGCTGGGGGTCAGATGTGCCAGGCCATGGAATCCACACAGTCCAGTAAACTCAGTTGTCCCTGGCCTCCACCCTGTCCCTGTCCTCCACCTGGCCGCTCTAATGTTGGTCATAATACTCACTAACGACAAATGGGTTAGTGTGGTGTGCACGGGTTTCAGTCTCATCCCGATCCCTCGCTTCTTGTGAATACAAGTCAGAAGTTCTTCTTATAGGATCATGAGCAAAGTCGACCTTTCTGCTCTGTTTGGGCACTTGATTACTGGAAACCAGATCAGTATTTCTCCTAAAAGAACCCCGTTTTGTAGTTGTTCTTCTTTCAAGCTCACATATCCGCTCTTCTAGGAGGTAGGTAGGTTTTCCATCCCATTTCTTCATGTCTTCTCCATAGTCACGCAGGCAATGTCACAGCTTCCCCCGTGGTGTGTACCGGTTCTCTAGAGTAGAGAGACAACTGTTCCTAATAGCCAAGATTCTGGTCCATGCAGGTGGAGAGTAGAACATGTTCTCTTTAAATTGTTGGAATTCTTGAGATAATTTCTCCACAGTCACAATGATGAAGGAAGAGTGTTTCTTCATATTCTTGTAGTCGGTGAGCCAGTTCATCCACTGTTGGTCCCTCTTTGTCTCTCCAGTCCATTATTGCTAATGCACTGGCATATGATGAGGGAGTGCTCTGTACAAAATTCCACCACATGGGCCAGGTGTGTTGGACTTCATCTGGATCTGTGGGTAGCTGTGCATTATCTGGGTCACAGTAAACCATCTCCCACATGGCTAGCTCTCCATAGTGGTCCACTTACTTGGATGACATACAAAACCTCCTTGAAGGGATACCTCTCCCTCACACTTGACAGGAGTCACCTCCTGAGACTGAGATTTTGTGTCTCCAACAGCTCTGTCAATGCCCTCTTCCCTAGACAGGGATCCCAGCTCCCTGGCCTCCCTACCCTCTAGTTCCATGCTACTGGCCCCACTATCCCAGCAGCAGAGCAGCCAGGTAATGAGATGCTCACCTGGATGGTGGCTGAAATCTTTTAGCACATCTCACAACTCACTCAAGGATAAGGATTGGGTGACTATCACTGGCTCTGCCTCCTCCCCCTGTTCTCGTGATGGGCCTGGTTCATCATCACCCTGTACACTGTGAGGGGATTTTCTTTGTACTTCTTCTGTATGGGAGCACCTGACACTGTCATGGGTTGGTTCTCTGGTTCAGCTGCAGCACCCATCCTCAGGGTTGTAGTGGCTGCAGTTTCTGTTACTTGGTCACCAGGTGCAGAGCCCTTCTCTTCCTCTTGAGGGTGCTGAACAGTGTTAATAGCAGTCAGTAAGTGTGGGCTAGGACACAGCGTGTTGCAGTGAGCTGTGCCTCTCTGGAATTACAATCCAGGGGCAACATACTTTTTCCAAATATTCCACTAGCTCTTCAGGATTCTGCACCTGTGCAGGAGTGAACTTCCAATACACTGGAGGTGCCCACTGTTCTAGTTACTTGCCCACCCTCACCTACAGCACTCATGACTTTCCAACCTTGGGGTAGATTTCCAGGTGATACTCTTAAATAGTTGCTTAACCCTGAAAAAAACCTGAACCACATGCAGGAACACACTACCCCCTAGAAGTAAGACGACCATGTTAATGTCAACATTCCAAGGATATTTGAAATTCCTGAATTTCATAAACACACTTGTAAATAGCCCCAGGACTGATGACTGCATCCTGTCATAGATGAGAATCACATAGTACAACAGAAACAAAATCTTAACCCAACTCTCAGACAGTGAGCAACAGCATGGGAAATGTATATTGCAGGTGATGCAATAAAATCTTAAGCAGCCAAGCAATCAACATTATTACCCATTCTATCATTATCTCAAATCTCAGGCACCATGTTGGGAGCCAAAAGACCATCCTGGTTTGAACTCAGCCGGTAGCCAATCACCACATGGCCAGTAATTTACTTCCCCCCCCCCGGTGAAATAGGGGAGGGACAAAAAAATAATTCATAAGTTGAATAAAAAAAAATTAGTATAGTAACAAAACAACAGTAATAATAGTAATTCCAAACAGCTAAAATGCAGCAGTCACCTACTGATCTGTGACTGGCATGCAGCCCACCCACAGCAGCAATCCCAACCACACCAGAAATCCCACCACACCAACCAGGAAACCAAAACCAACTACAATGGGCTGTGAGAGAGCACCCATCCTCCTATATACCAAGCATGATGTCACATGATACAAAATACTTCAATGACCAATCTGGCCCAGTGCTCTAGCTGTGCTCCCTCTCAGCCCAAGGAAAGTTAATTCTGTCCTGGCTGAAACCAGGACAGATGCCTAAGAAGTTACCCCCAATACGAAAATGTGAATCAGTAGTTCACAGCATCTTTTAAAAGATGTCCTCTATTGAGTCTAATACTTTCCTAAAAAAGAAACCTGTTTTCCTAGAAATATTCTTCTAATACTTCAGGATTTCCTTCTAGAAAGTCCTCTTTGATTTTACTTGGCAACATATGTTTGGAGTTATGTATACAAATGGCCTCTGCATTCTCAAGCCTTGGCTATATGAGAAAGCTTTATGACTCTGATTTAAGTTTCAAACCAAGTGCAATTAGATTAACAAAATCCCACTTATGTGCATGAACAGTTTCATTTAAGAGACCAATTCTATGTAGATTAACCATTAACAGTAAAATGTCATCTCTCCATTCTCTCAGCTAGACACTTTTGGTCTTATTAGATTCTGCAAGCTATAACCACTAAAAGGAAAACAATGAGTTTCAGACCTAGACACTCTCCTTTTTCAAAGAATCTTACAGAAAAAGAAGTACACACTTCTCTACAAACTCATTTCATGGGATAAATAATGTTTAGGTGCTTATCATGTTTAACTAAACTATCCCTAGACCACAAAGATGGACTGAAGGCTTCTTTCTTTTCTCTATTCTGTCTGTAAACACTAGCATCATTTATAAAACTTGGCAGCTCCCTAGATACTGGAAGATCCCAGAGTGACACTGTCATTGCCATTACAGAAACATTCGTGATTAGAGATTAAGGAGAAGAAAAGCAACTTCACACGATTCAGCACTTTAATCTGTTTTCTAACTCAAATTGTACTCTTACTGTTCCACAGCAACAGAGCTGCTACAGTAGTGTACTGGCCTTGATTCTATATATACCCATAAAGTATACAGAGCTATAGACAGAGAAAGTCAGCAAGCAAGCATATTAACCATTGAAAATATGGCTTTAAGGAAACTTCCAAATTAATGAGAAAGCTGCCCTTTTTATCCTCTTAAAAAAAAAAAAAAGCAATACTAAAAACTTTGGAAGCATATATTATAGGCACTTTGGTCTGTACTCTGCAAGTTTGACAAGCCTCAGTGAGTTTACTTTTAACTAGAACTACTAGCTGCATACATAAACAAGCACAATGCCCTCAGAACAGTCACCTCTTAAAAGAGCTTAATTAACAGTTAATGTGGATTAAAGATTTAAAATTTAGTTTTTTGTCTGATGATTCAACATCTGCTGCTTTCTGTGGAAAAGACATGAATCATTGTTACTTGTACTTTAAAGCATTCACAGCAAAACTAATCACAGGAAAAGCTCCTTGAAGGAACACACAAAATCAAAGAATGGGTTGGGTTGGGAGGGACCTTAAAGATCATCTATTTCCATCCCCCTTGCCATGGGCAGGGACACCTTCCACTAGACCAGGTTGATCAAAGCCCCGTCCAACCTGGCCTTGAACACTGCCAGGGAGGGAGCAGCCGCAACCTCCTTGGGCAACGTGTTCCAGTGTTTTGCCAGCCTAACAGTAAAGAATTTCTTCCTTATATCTAATCTAAACCTGCCCTCTTTCAGTCTAAAACCATTCCCCCTCTTCCTATCAGTACACTCCCTGATAAGGAGTCCCTCCCCATCCTTCCTGTAGACCCTCTTTAAATATTGGAAGGCTGCTATTAGGTCTCCCCAGAGCCTTCTCTTCTCCAGGCTGAACAACCCCAACTCTCTCAGCCTGTCCCCATAAGGAAGGTCCTTTGTGCCTCTCCTCTGGACCCACTCCAACAGGTTCGTGTCTTTATGTTGGGTGTCTCAGAGCTGGACTCCAGGTGGAGTCTCATGAGAGCAGAGTAGAGGGAGAGAACCTCAGGTCTCATTTTCCATTTAATAAATACCATGCATATCTGCATATACACAGTTGAATGTGCTTAAGGGATCTGTATCTGCTTTAAGATGCATACAATTTGTCCAACATTGCTTATTCTTACAGCAATACTCTTATTTAATAATTAAAAAACTAATGAAATTTCTTGAAGTCACCAGCCAGATTTACACAAAATTAAATCAGATTTGTACTTCATCCTATTTTTGAAGGCCTCCTGATTAAACAGGGATAGTGTCTTAATGCTCCAAGGAAGTCATCCTTTTACATTTGATTCCACAATGGTATTTATTAGTCTTCCACTAGTACCTATCAGTATCTGTATAATGCATGTCTTGCTTCAAACTGGAGCAAAGAATGGAAGAGTAGGGAGTAAGATGTAGAAATTTTCTATCCCTTAGCTAGCTGTTACATATTGCTGTTCAAAAGCTGCATTATGTAAAACAACAGAAATGTTTCTCACAGACCAGCAAAGGTCCACGACCTGTTTTCATTCTACCTATGTTCAGGACAAAACTTGGAGAAGTGGAAAAAAAACAAAACCAAAAACATTGTAACTGCATTATAAAAGTTAGGATGTGAAAGAAAGGTACATAGAAACAATTTGTTTTTCACATGGTTGTTTAGCGCATGCCTCCCTGTTAGAAACTAAGGGCACTTCTAAGGGTACATCAACTTCCAAAGCCACATTAGGTCACACACTAACTTTCATGGGGATCAGTTTAGAGGAAAAACACCACTGAATTCTGAACCTCATACAGTTAACAGGTTCAGCAGTCAGAGAGAAAGGATTTTTTTTTTTTTAATGTCTGGAGACATTGAAGACACAAGACATTAAGTAAAAACCCAAACCCAAGGGTTGTTTTAGGTTTTGTTTCAGTTTTGGGTTTCAAATAAAATTCCCCATTCTGCTCTTCAAGCAGAAAATGATGGATTAGGTATACAACTCTGCTTTATGTGTCTACTAAAACAAAGATACCTTCTTACTTTGTGGAAAGAACCCAATGATATTTTTGTCCAGTTATAAAAGAATTAACTAGCTTCTTTGGGAAATTAAGCTGCTATTTTCTGGCATAACCTCAAACTGCTTTCATGCAAAATAGAAAAGCTGTTGAATTATGGGCTGGATGAGCAGTCAGGTGTACTGAAACCTGCTGAATGGTCAGGCCCAGAGGGTGATCATCAGTGACACACAGCTGGAGGCCAGTAACTGATGGTGTATGTACCCCAGGGGTCAATACCAGATCAAATCCTGTTCAACATCTACATTATTGATCTGGATGATGGGGCAGAGTGCACCCTCAACAAGTTTGCAGATGACACCAAACTGGGAGGAGTGGCTGATAGAGCAGAAGTTTGTGCTGCCAAACAGAGGGACCTTAACAGACAGTAGAAATGGGCTGTCAGGAACCTCATGGAGTTCAGCAAGGAAAACTGCAGTCTTGCAGCTGGAGAAGAATAAACCCATGGACCAGTACATGCTGGGGGCCACCCAGATGGAAAACAGTTTGGCAGGAAAGGACCTAGGGGTCTTGGTGGACACAGCTTGACTGTAATTCTCTTTGTAAATTCTACTATGTGCTACATCACTGTATAAACTCTAGTCTATAACAAGTTATATTCTATTTTAGTGGAATCATGAGTTGAGAGACTTTTCAATAAAGTCCATCCTTCCTAAGAAAAAACTGCTTGCTACAGTAAGTTTTTTACAATTGTAAGAACTGTATAGTTAGATATTGAATTCTATATCAAAGTGTTAGGTTTGTGTTCAGTTGTCAATTTGCAGACAGAATAGAACAGGCAGAAACACTTGCCACAAAAAAATCTTGACCAAATGCTGAAGATTCCTGAGTATTTAATAAAAATAAAAATTACAGACCACTAATCACCACATGCATTTTTACAGTACTTATTGCAGAGGCATCCAGATGCTCACATGACTCAGTTTTGTATTATAATAGTGTTATGTCATTCTACCAGTAGCCATACTTAAGGTGCTGAAGTAAAGAACTCAGATAGATGAGGGAGACAAATTAAAAACCAATACTGGTTGACAAATTCTTTAAGTCATACGCAAAAAAGACTTAAGTATATCTTTTTCAAAAACTAACATTCAGTACCTTTTTAAATTTTCCTTGTCGCTTTGCTGCAGACTGCCCCTGGGAGTTAGAATAACATACTGTAAGAAAACATGCACACACCACACAGGATGGAGACACCTTCTCTGTACAATTATGATTATACTTTCAACCTACAGATTCTTAAACTTTTAGAGTCACATCTATGATCAAACATGCTCTTAAAGCATGCTCTTTCAGGTTTTTAAAATCAATAAAACAATGCATTGTTGTGTATACAGTCCATTATTCCTGTAAGACAAGCAAGTGTTGTTAACCACTTAGCTTAAATTAATAAATTACAGAAATTCAGTCTCAAAAGTGTAGATTTTAGATTTTGACTGTTTAGTAGCATTGTTCTGTTTCGTAATAAATATACAGAAGTTACATTTTCCCTTACATTGCATCCACCTGCTGGCCTAGAGATAACTTTGCTGCCTAGTCCTCCTTCTTTGTCTCCTGGTACATACTGAGGGTTCACTAAAGGCAGCAGAAAGTATCTGGATGCTGATACCATTCTTTTTCCAGTGAAACATGACCATAACAGTAATGTCTTAGACTATGACATGAGACACACCACAGCTAGAACTTCTCTCCATGTAAGCTCTTAAGTATTCTTCATCACATGAAATTTTATAGGCAATACCTACCTCCCTCCTACTTCCCATCCCAGGAATCACTGTATATAACCATTTGGTCTGGTTTTGAAATAAGGTAGATGAGAATTACAACCAATAGTTCAAGGAAGTGCAGAATTCACTGCATAGTTAGGGAAACTATTATTTCACTACTGTAATGGATTTACCATGGATTTCATAAAAGTATGCTTTCAACCTTGCAGGAATCACAAAGAAATATAAAAACTGATTACTTTAGTTCTTAGTTACTGGACTTGACATTCCTCAAATTCTCCTGTCATACATTATCTAACCTGCCATGACATGCAATCTGCCCCAAAAGTACTACCTATAACCATATCAGATTGAATGAACTAAACCTTTCTACTCAACAAGATCTAAAGGTATGTGCCCATCTACTCACAGGAACTTATTTTCTATGAAAACATACTGTAGTTTTATACATGTTGTTTAGCCACATCTAGTGATGTATGGACATAGATGAACTACCTCCAATACTAACAATCACCAGAATTGATTAACATTTATTCTTAGATTTGCCATCTATTTAAAAATTGCTAAGGGAATCCTCTAAATACCTTAGCACCAAATACACACAAGAGCAATCTGGTTAATATAATCCCTGTTGCACTACAGATTTATACATGTTAGAAACCTGTTTTTACAGTATGATGTGTTATGAGCAAAAAACCCTACAGCTTTTTTCTAGCATCACATACAGAGATCTTACATCATTTTGTTGGAGCATACAGTCATATTAGTGGTTGACAACATCAGTGTGCAGCAAGTAAGAATATCAACTTATGCGTCTGAGTCATCAAAATTCATACTACTGTGTGATAGTAACATGTAGGTGTTAAGAAAGCACATATTTCTGCTGAAAATTGTATGCATGCAAGGAAGAGTAGAGATGTTTATTAGAAAACCAACATGCACAAAACAATATATATGCACGTATTTTTCATTCAAGTTATACTACACTAGGCAATTACACAAAATCACTTTTAAAGGCTCCACACCAACAAAAAAGCAGTTGCTTCTAGAAATACAACAATCCAGACCAAAAGAATTAGAATTGAGAATTTAGGAAGTGATTAAATTTGAAATAAGATGAAGATAAAAATAGAACTGCTTAGAAGTTACCCTGACTTTATTAATGAAACAACTGCTTATAAAGTGTGTTACTAAACATAGTGCTCTTTAATTTACTAAAGTCATGAAATACAGCACTTCCTGGCATGCCATTTACCAGATTCAAAAGGTTCAGAAAAAGAAGCCATGATCCATTTCAAATACTCACAGCTTTCTTTCCAAGCTCTGTTTTAGACAGTGTAAGAGCTCCTGCAAGATAACATCCTGGCCCTGCTCCTTTAGGTATTCTATTCAAAGAAAGAAAGTTCAGTGTTAAAACCAGGTTCATTAATGTTCCATAGGGACTACAGTAAAGAACCCAAACAGTGAAAGCAACACAAGAGGAATTACAAAGCCAAAACAGGTAGACACTATTAAAGCATTATTTCAGTTAGGTGCGGAAGCAGCTGGTTAGATGTAGATGAGAAAAACAGGACTTCAGTAACTTACTTGTCATCAGGCAGAGATGTAACAAAGAATGGCTGACTGTGTTTTGGTGGTAATGTCAAACTGTTGGATTTCTTCTTCCCTAAGAGAGCAAGGCTATGGTTTTCATAAATATCTAAGCTCAAGGTACTAGACAACCTGTGAGAAACAATAAATGGAAGGTCTTTGATGCGATCCAGCTCACTGTTCTGTTCGTGACGAATTTGTAACCGAATAGTGTAATCTCCTTTTTCCAGTTTCACAGAATACTGAAAGAAAGAAGTTCTCATAAATGTCAAGATTAAATACTTCACCATTCACAAAGAAACCCAGAAATAAGACTGTCATGTTCTCCTTGATTCGTATAGCTCTAGTTATTTAAAATATGCTAGATTGCTTAGTTCTAGAAACTCCTGAAAAGAGTGCTTCCAAGACTTGATAGCAGCCAAAACACATTTTGTATTAACTGAAAAAAAAAAAAAAAGCAAGTTTTCAGGCCACAAAATAGGCTGACATCCTTTGTTCCTATTTTAACACTGTATTAACTGCTCATAAAATAATCAGAATTCTGGCTAAAAACTTTCAATTCAAAACCTCTAGCCAGTTTGCCTTGATATACTTTCAGTTTACTATGTAACTTTGGGTGCTCTATGGTTTAAATCACAGGATACCTTCCACTGTCTCAAACATTGTACCAGCTTTCACACTGAAGAAGCCAGTATTCCTGTGTGACTTAAGGCTGCGGTTTGAAGAGCTGAAAGACTCTTTGCCCGTAGCTTTTTATATATTATTAGGAATATTCATATAACAATCTCCATTTATTAAACAAAAAACCCCCAAAACCCACCCCCCCAAAAAAATCCAAAACATAGCCAACAAAAAACCCTGACTCTCAAATTCTTATTTTTGAAAACATACTTTAATTTCTATCAGTGTGGATGTTCTAAGCAATAGCATTTTCCTTTCTGCTGGTGCTGCTATAATACTAAAGGCAGCTCTAAGGGACAATAATTCATTACTACCCTGCTCTCAGAATCTCCCTCTCCTGAGTTAAGGAGTCATGTTTCTTGTCGGTATTTCTTCCTGGATTAAATAATTTTGAATTGTTTTATAACTGTTTCTGATGTACACCACCAGAGATTTACAGCACAGTGATCCACCAGGTATAAGCAACACGCTACTTTGGTGATTTTCAGATTTTATACCAGCTTGAACATGCAAGTTAAGGAACAGAAGTCTAAACAATGCAATTTCTGAAACTTATAAGATTCAAAAGACATGCTTTAAAGTTTATCTATTGGACACTCCCAGAATGATAAATCTATCAAAATAAACATTACAATGATGAAGTTCAACTGTGATTTTGGTTTGGTAAAAAATAGTTTTAAATCCAAAAAGATATAAAAATGTTTCTCTTATGCTCTTTATTTCTTCCTTTTTTATTCTCCCCCCCTGGATCCAGACACATGGTCTGTTCCAGCTGAAACAGATCCCCACACAACTGTTGTACAAAAAACTCCCTTTGAAAGATGGCAACAGGAAGTAAACCAAGCTATAGCATTTAAAAGGCTAACTGAAGACATCAACAGCACAGAAGACAGCCTTCATGGATACAGAAGCCTCTGATCTATCAGCAGATGTCACACTACATAAAAAATAATGTATCCTTTCCACTTTAAATAGAAAGGTTCAAGGTATCATCTTTGTAAAAAAAGCCAACACCATAACTTTCCCTTCTTCCTTGGAAAAGAAAAAAAAATTATAGTGTTCTATTTCATGGAAACAAACCTGTCTTTTTTTTCATACACATATATCACCAATGACCCTGTCTTCTTGTGAAGATACAAGAACATTACACCTACGCATCATGAAATGTTAGGAGCTAACAGCAGGCCTGGGAGGTGAAAAAGAATGAAATTTTCACTGTGCAGAACACAGAAGGTAACGTAAATACATTACCTGGTGTGGATAGGCATCTCCTGAACCCATTTGTCTTTTGTTCTGGTCAAAAATAATCCACAGTTGACTATCAAACTCAGATTCATACAACAATTCACAAAGAAGTGGACAGCTTGGAGTTACTTCTCCACTCTTAGGCTATTAAAAGAAAAGTCAAAACATTTAATTCACTACTGAATAAACCAAGTATAATCCTTAGACATTCAAAAGGATACCTGAACTAAAGTCCATTTCAACCAACAGTAGCTCCTAAAGAGAACTAAATCAGAATTTTGTCTGTAGAAAGTTAATCTAGACCTTGTTTCTGACAGAAAACTTAAAAGTTAAAATCTCTTTTAGAAAACATGCTGTATTTATTAACGACTTTAAAAAAAACAACCACCTATAACCCTTACCTGATGAAAGTTATAGGTCAAAATCATCTCATATAGTTGACGATTATTCGGTAAAATATCTCTGGAGCCCAAAGGTTTTATTTTTGCACTCACTGGTCTGCAGTTAAACAACAAAAAACAACAGAAGGTACTCTTAATAAAAATGTATCCTCTATCAAAATTTGTCTTGCTTAAGCAAAGGCATGTTCTGAACTACAACTGAATTCAGCACATGCAATAACATCTCTTTAAATACTGTAACTATCCAGGCAGCATGAATTGCTCAGTTAAAATACATATCAGTTCAAAACCAAGCTTTAGTGACATTACAGACATTGCCAAAGAAAGAAGCCAGAGTTTAGCAATCACATCTAAATGCTCAAAACTAAAGGCCATTAAAAAAAAAACAAAACGGGAAAGCCAACAGACTTCAGGATTAAGAGGAAAAAAAAACTTAAATAAAATCAGGCTACTTTACAACTCTAGTAACCATGCTACAATCAGCACTTTTATTCATAGACTGGAAGATTAATGGTACAGTAATTAGACAACAGAATAAATAGTTATTAATTGTATGCTACAGACGGTTTTATCAGAGACTCTGTAAGAAGCCTGACAGAAATCAGAGCAGTAACACAGAAGAATGCCAACTCAGTTAGGACAAACTATTGTTCAGAGCAGCACAAACACTTTAAGCCATAAGCATCAAAGAATATAGTCTATTCTCTCCCTCTACTCCACTCTTGTGAGACCCCACCTGGAGTACTGCATCCAGCTTTGGAGTCCCCAACAGAAAACAAACAAGGACCTGCTCGAGTGGGTCCAGAGTTGATAAGGGATTTGGAGCACTTCCCTTATGAGGACAGGCTGAGAGAGCTAGGGTTGTTCAGCCTGGAGAAGAGAAGGCTTTTGGGAGACCTCATAGCAGCCTTCCAGTACTTAAAGGGGGTTGAAATTCTGGGGTTTCAACCCCAAGCCCCCAAATAAGGTTGACATATGGGTGATTCCCACAGCCCACACAAAGGGGTGGTGAGTTTGCCTTTAGGCTTCCCTCCAGGGTGCAGCAGCCTCGGGAGAGCCATTAGGTAAACAAGCCCCAGGTGTCCCACTTAGGGATAAAAGCTGGGACCACTTGCTGGAAGTTGTGAGTGATTGTCTGAGGTGGACATACTTTGTGGAGTTTCAAGTTGGGGAAGGACCTCCCACCTCCCTGGAACTGGGCTCCAGTCAGGTCTGGTTTTTGTAAATGCAGGCTGTGTAGAGATTCAGTATGTGGCTTCCTTGGTCTTATGTATTTGGCTTGTTGACTCAGTTGTCTCCCATCCCTTCTATGGGAAACTGCATTTCACCATTTATTCCACCCATTATTGGTCACGTGGTGTCATTGTTGGGGTCAGGGGGATTGATGTCAATTATGTATAATCTGACTTGTTTGTACCCCCAGTGCTCACCCATGTACTGAACCTTTTGTATCAAATACAATCTATTTATTGGTTCATCTTCATGCTGGCTGTGTCCTTTATGCTAGGCCTAATAATTTGCAAAACAGGGCTCTACAGGAAAGATGGGGAGGGACTCCTTACAAGGGAATGTAGTGATAGGATCAGGGGTAATGGTTTTAAACTGAAAGATGGTAGATTTAGTTTAGATGTAAGGAATAAATTCTTTACTGTGAGGGTGGTGAGACACTGGCACAGGTTGCCCAGAGAAGCTGTGGCTGTCCCCTCCCTGGCAGTGTTCAAGGCCAGGTTGGACAGGGCTTTGAGCAACCTGGTCTAGCAGAAGGTGTCCCTGCCCATGGCAGGTGGGTTGGAACAAGATGATCTTTAAGGTCCCTTACAACCAAACCATTCTATGACTCTCTAAATAATATAGGATAATCAGAGCTTCATAAATAAAGAATAGCACAATGAAGGTGGCCTGGCATCATTTAAGTTTACATTTCACTCATTCAGACAACCTATAATTACATGATCAAAATTTTTAAGATTCTGTCACCTCTTTCATTGCCAAGTGCACAGACTAATCATCCAGCAAAATATCTGTGCTGCATCAGATCACAGGTCCATTTAACCCAGGTTTCCTAGCTGGTAGACACCAGATAAACTGCTGACAGAAGACTTAAGAACCAAGTAATATTACACAGGATACATCTCCCTAATAATCACCCTGCCTCTGAGCATTTGAAACTCAAGAGACTGAAAAGCCATTCAACACTTTTTTTTTTTAAATCTGTTTTATGACTCATAACTTTGAGTCACTATTCATGCCTTAAATACATTTAATGTCAGATGAGTGCCCTAAATATTACAAGGAGTTAAGAGCATCTCCAGTTTACAAACCAATAATTAGGCAAAGATAAATTAGGGGATTGTTTTATTTCCCCACTTAAGGCATATCAAATCAGGTATTCCTGAATCTACCATTAGGCAGCATGTTCATTAAACACCTAGCAACCTCTATTCCAGTTACAAGTATCAAAAAGCCCCAGATAGAGCCCAAGGTCTCCGCTGAGAGGCCCATATAATGGAAAACTTTGGATTACTGACCACAGTGAAATTGTCTGGTCCAAGTGTTAAGGTTACTGCTTAAACTGTATGGCTTTGTTTTTTTTTTTCCTCCTGAAGTGACCAACGTTAACTGCTGCATTGGTTAGGAATTTTCCAGCAAAGCTTTTCCTCCAAATCACCATGTGTCAAACTGACAACAACATAAACAATTTTCCACCAAAATTGTGCACCAGATCCTCCAAAAACACCTCCAGTCAAGCAAGAGTAAGACGACAGTCTTCAGGTCAAAATCAGGCAGGATCTGAAGCAGCTGCTTAAAAAAAACCCAAAACAACTAACACCAATAACTCCACAATTTGTTTCTTTAATATCTAAAGTGCCTTTTAGGTAAAAGGCTTAGAGGTCTAAGTGTCTTCTTTGGAAGCAATGGAACATATTTGTAATTTTTTAAAATTTTATTATTAGCTTAAGGAAAGAATTTGTATGGAAAAAGTCACCATAACTCTCAAATTTTGTCAAAGTTAAAAGGAACGAAATAAAAAGAATGCTATTCATTGAGAATTAATTGATGCTTCCAAACCTACTTTAAAATTTGACAAGAATATTGTTGTTATCCTAGATATCACTACTAACTTGTTACTGGTTTAACTACATACAAAGCTTTCCACTTTCTCAATACAGTCCCTCAGAAATTCTTACCTGAGTGTTTGAACCCAGTTTTTCAGATTTATGCATGGAGCAATATCTTCATACTTCAAGAGGGACTGAACATCAAATCTTACGATGCCTTCTGAAGCATGCTGAAGAAAAAGCATATAACAAGTATGCTTCTGTACATATCATATGTGGACTATCTGAAATGCCCTTCAAAAATACAACAGAAACTGTATTTATCTTTATCATAAGAAGTAACACTGTGTGAGTCTGAAAGTGTCACAAGCTTATCTATATTTTACAAGAGCTGATATATTGGGACTTACAAAACTTTAGCAATTGGAGCTAAAGTTGTATTACTGTGCCCCCCCCCCCAAATAATTTAAGCACTTTGTACAGACCTGTACAAGTCATACTTCAGGCAGGACTGGGTTTTGCACATTTGTGAATATTACCTTTGCATATACAATTCAACACATACAATTATTATTCATCTAGAATCTTAAAACAAGTATTTTATAGTGTTTCTGCTGAGTTTTATTATTACAGAATAGTTTAACTTAGCAAAAAAGAAACAATACTACATACACAGGTTAGTGAGGGGCAGAATCATTTGAAAACTTACTTTCTAGGAGTATCCCATGGCAAGCCACCAGTATATCAGCACTATTAAATATTATTTTATGAAAGTTACAGCTGCTCAAGAAGGAATGGCAAAACTGTTTGTATTCTCTAATTTTTAACTCTCCGTTATTCAGTTGATGTATTCCCACTGGGGTGAGTGGGGGGCTGCTGTGCACATTGGCACCACCAGGTCTTCCTGCTCTACTGGTTCAAGAGCTGGTACCTTAACACAATGCACCCACTCTTTTTTCCCCAAGTTTATTCAGCTCTCAGAGCCTGAATACATCCAAATTCACCTGTGGGACAGCTATAATTTGCTCTGGCCCTTAGCTGATACAAAGGGAAGAGCCAGGATATATCTGCATGGTGCTGCTTCATGTAGCTGTTGCCATATCAGCTCTCAAAGAGTCCTCTCCTGAAGGGTGGTCAAGCCAGGTTGCACAGGACAGCAAAGAACACAGGTGGAAGACAAAGTACTGTGAATATTATGATACTAAAGTTTTTAGCAACTTTCAATCTGTTAGTATCAGAGTCTTAGGAATCACCACACTGCCTATCCACTGCACCTTCAACTGCCCTGAATGACAGGTCTCACCCCAATCTGTACACATCAATAAAACACTGAAGAAACAATAAATTTTAAGGACATTTTATTCTGAAAAATAGTATTCACCATATTGTCTTTTAGCAATGGTAGTCTAGATATTCAGGTTCAAGAAATGTGGTCCCAAAGTTTATTCATACAAACACTTGCTAGTAAGTATAGCTACAATTTCAACCTTTTAGTATGCCCTGTCTATTGGTGTGGGGTTTGGGCTTTTCGTGGTTTGTCTTTTTTTTTTTCCCCACTTTCTGATTTACAATGGAAAGGCATATAAAAAAAATTAATAAATTATGGCAATGGGCATTTCTGTGGGACTCAACTCATATTTACCTATTTTTAAGAGAAAACATGAACATCTCATGAAAGACTTTTAGTCTTTCTAAATACAGGCAAGAATGAAGAAAAATTTTATTCCGAGATACCAAAGGACTTCAGAATAATTCAAAATAAACACTACAGAAAACTTACCATGTTTAGTTGAGGAGTAGCACAAAGTACACCATGGAAAGAAATTGTGTAATTAATGCTAACATTGCTAAGGCTTGCCCACCACCGAGCAACACAAAATTCAATGGTTCTTCCAGCCTGAGTAACAAAAGCACAGAGTTAGACTCAGGCTCCCATCTTCCCCTTCTATTCACCCCAGCCTCCCTCATCCCAAGCTAAAACAATTGGAGCATATCTCAAAAAAAGACCCTGTTATGTCCCGCATGCATATGTTTGTATGGTACCAAGTAAGACACTATACTTGGTCTAGAAACCACAAGACAGCTCCAACAAAACAGGCTGACTGATGACTACATCAAAACAAGGAGTGCTGGGGTACACCCTACAGAGAAAGGTACGGCTTTTAAATGTTACATCTTCCTTTCCTATCCTTCAAACTAGGAAGACAGGTTAGTTCACAGATAAGTTCAATATGTGTGCCCTAGAAAGTGTGTGTATCTGTCTAAACAAGACAATAGGAAGCTTGGGAGGTTAGGATGGAGGGTGTGTGTGTTTATTGTTGTTTGTTTGGGTTTTGTGTTGTTGTGGTGCTTTTTTAACAAACATGATAAAATCCAAAATGTATCAGTGGGACAAGCTTAGCTTAGGGTATCCCACTTGACACTTTCAGAGAGTAAGGGACTGAATAAGCACAAAAATCATAGCCACTCAGGCTTTAGAGCTGTGCAATTAAATTAAGCAAGTCACAGGACAAAGAAGTGAACTCTATCATCCACACCCCTGAACTGTTAGCTCACCCCAGCATTATTCAAGCTAAACCTGCTGTATCTAAGCAGTATGAATGTAAGCCAGTCAGTTATCACCTGGCTTCAACATCAAGGAACGTCACACATTACCACACTAAGCACTACAGGCAAAATATGACGAACTACACCTATATAACAAGTCATACCCCCTTATTTGAAAGTGAAACAAATTGGTTTGTATGAACAAGTACCAACAAATTGAAGAGATTAACAGGTATAAGGGCATTAACAAATAACTAAGAAACACTAGCAAGCTTTTAGAGATCTTTTCAGAACTGAGAACCAGATGCACTCACTACTACAACAGTAGTTTTTGGGTTAGGGGTTCTTTGGAAAAAAAATCCAGAATGAGTTATGTCATACCACATCTTACTTTCTCTTCCCCCATGCCACCCTAATAAAACTTACTAAGACAGGAAATGCTTCAGTCACTGATCCTTTTTCTGGCAAGGATGAAAATTTGTAGAACTCATGACTTCTATATGCTTTTTGTTTCACTAGCTGAACAGCATGAAGCACAAACTTGGCAGTCACATCAGCTGAACATGAACATACTGTCACTTCTAGATAAAAGAAAGAAATTAAGTTTAGTTTCAAGAGACAAGAATTTTAGAAGGAAAGCAGAGATTGACCAGAAAAGTAATTTGTAATGTAAGAAGTTACATAGTACCCCAAGTGGCTCCATATGTGAATAATGCTTATATATCAGTTATTTACAAACACCCTTTCAGATTAAGGAAACTAGCTGTTCAGAAATCAGTTAAGAGAAACATGACTCAACTAAATGGTGAAAAGTTATTGGAAAGTACAAATGTATAATCTGTACAGGACAGACTGCTGCTGAATTCCAAATCACTAAACAATCCTTTCAAGAATCTTTCATTTAGACTGAAGTAATCTCACACAGGAAGACAAGGAAAAAACCCCTTTTTTCCCCCCCATGAAAAATTATGATCTATTTGCCAATTATGAAAAATATTTTTCTTTTTCAGTTAAGATATCTTTCAACACTACATCAATACACCTTAAAAAAAAAAAAAGAGACAAACCTCAGACAGTAATACTTTTCCATAAATGTGAGGTATTCCTCCAGTTATGGGCAATCACTTCAGATTGTATTTGCTGGTTTCTAGAAGATGGAGAACTAGAACTGCTATACCAGAAACCATCAGATAACTTAAAATCACTCCTCTAAAAGCTTTAAAATCAAGTATTTTACATATTCGTGGATCAAATCCTTCAGTTCTTATTCAGGCAGGACTCAAAATAATTTCAAAATAGCTCTGTCAAGTCTGACAGATGCAATTTTAAAATTTAATTAATGTTTTCATTTTCCCTACCAGCCCATGTAGCTCCCTGTGGAACATCAATGAAGTGCCTTCGGATTTGACCAGGTTTAAAATGAACATCTGTATATGTCAGGTCATAGCTTGATGATTCATCTACTCTGTATGTCAAAAGGAAAACACAAACAGTAATCAAAACAAGCTGTGAAGTCCTTTTCATCTGTTTTTAAATGCAAAAATACTCACAAAAAAAGTGTACAATGAGGATATTTAGTCCTCAGCACCAATTACTTTAATCCATACCAGTACAGAATCTGACAGCACAATATATCTACAAGCTCCTCCACATTATGAAGACATCCTCCCTGTATCCTGAAGTTACTGTGCTTAAACGTAAGTATTAAAGAATCCTAGTTTTCAGTGGATCTGTTTTTCCTGGCTGAGTGTCTTCCATACAGTGGGCTAAGATCTGTAAGAAGTAATATTTCTATGAATGAGTTAGTTACTTTTTTTTTTTGTCAGGGCAGATTGTCCACTGAATAAGTTTAATAAGATATTCTCCTTCTTTATCAACATCACTGAAGTTATAAGTTTAAACCAATGATGGGCACAATACTAACTGTCCAAATCCACTGTATTAAAGTCATGATGGAAGCTTATCCCCAGTGTTTACCTGTCAAATGCACCTATGAGTATATCAATTAATACTCTGGTCACGATCCAGAAGTCATCTGTGTTCTGATGGACCCAGAAGCTGCTGCTCTGGCTAAGCCCACCAGAACACACTGCCTTGTGGCTGCCAGGACCAAAATTACAAAACAGCCACTGTTATCTAAGCCTGCTACAAGAATCTTTTCAGATATCCACTCCCTTATCAAAGTTAGTAGTAAGTTCAAGAACTCCTGGAGAAAGAAGGTGGTGAAATAAACGGCAACAAGTGGGTACCAAAAACTAAACCTAAAAATGCAGATAAAGCCTCAATTTACTGACCTTGTTGGTATAACAACAGTTATTGGGACTCTGAACAGAGGACCTGCATTAGGCATTGCTATATCATATCCACACACCTAACAAAATAAAAAACAGTCATTTAAGTATCTTTGGTCAAAACGAAATTACAGAAGACACAATAAACTTAAACTAGTTTGAGTATTTTTAATCTTTGTAACTATCACTGAAAAAAAGAAATAAAATCTTAATTTGATCACTGTCACCCTAGAAATAGTAAAACAGCAACACTGACCAAGAAAAAAAATAAATTAGTTTTCACACTTACTACTCATTTCAGACTTTCCCCAGAAGTTTTCAAGCTTTCAATCCTCATTTATATCAAAAGCTCAATCCCGTATCAAGTCCCTATATCAAAAGCTCAACCTAGTCTCAACTCAGAATTTGTCCTAATCAGCCACCTTATTTTATTTCAGCTATTTTTGTAGTGTTAAAAACATTTTAGTCCTCTTTTTTCCAAGACTGTTTGAGTAAATACAGTTCAATTTACCATGCCTTTCATGGCCAAGCTCTACCTACTATCTATGAAAATTTGTTCCATCATCACTCTGCTAAAATGTTCTCAGTGGTACTATAGAAGACTTGCAACTCTAAGCATCTTAAGCAAGTCACTTCTAAAAAAGCAAGCTGATATAATCTTCATTACAATCAACTACAATGGAAACATTTCAACATTAATATTAATGTTTGCAATGAGAATGGAGAGAGCTAAAAAAATATTTTTTGTTGGTGGGTTTCTTTTGCAGGAGTGAAAGAGGGTAGTTAGAAAATGAGAAATTTAACAGATTTCCTATTAAATTTATCCAAATCTGAACATAGCCACTCAAAGTCAGCAAAATGCTTCTGCTGTACACAGCCATTATCACTCATTGTTCTCCTTCAACTTCTAAAATGAGGTAGAGGTAAGGAAGCAATAAAATAGATTGCATCATTGTACCCAAGCAAATACTTAAGGTAAAACAAAATCTTGGGTCCATATAAGACTGCATGGCACCACCACAAAAGCCAGGCCAGTCCTTAAGCCACCACAGAAAGACAGAAATATTTAAGACTTCATAAAACTCTAAGTCTCTGTACTCAATAATACAGGACTGAGCATAATAGTCAAAGTTGAAAATGTATCCAGAGGAAAAAAGCCTCAGTGAATGGTTATTTAGATTATATTTTCTACATGCTTTTATGATTTAAAAACAGATACTGACAGTCCCATTGGCATGTGCTATACAACATTGTAGAACATAACTGTTGCTGAACCCTGGATTCAGCCTGTATACTGAAATGGAGTGTGGCACTATTTTCCTGTCTGTGTAGCACACAGCTTTTATTTCCTTAAAAATTACTTTTATAGAAGTTGATAGAGACCACATGAAATGGAAAGGACACACATTCTTGCTTAGAACACCAATACTTCAATACCTCTGTATAATGTAGTCCTTCTCTCAGGCCACGTGGATCCACACGAATATTTATGTGTCGACATTGGTTCATAAGCTCTAAATGACTAGGACATTGGACCCACGGTGCATTTGAAGTTAAAGCTAAATGTAGCTGGAGAGATATTCTTTCAGTGTTTTCTGTAAAGAAACAAATTTTAAAAACAGTTCAATAACACAAATATATGTTTAAATTCTATTATAACACAGTATTTGCCATTTAAATGTACACATCAATAAAATGTAATAGCAACCAATTCCTTTGGGCCTCTGGATGTCAGATTCTCCACAAAGGACAGTGTTCTGTATTATTTCTTTTAATCTGAGAAAAACAGCAGCAGTATGCAGTAAAATAAAGGTTGTACCCAACTTTGAGATTTTCTCTCTGAAGCAGTCAAACCCGACAAAGTTAAAGTTAGGCTAGTAAGCAACACTTCAGTTACCCACAACATAGTCTGGAAGCAGGTATAAGCTTTCTGGTATAGATAGGAATATAATAAAAAGTAATTGCACTGATTCTGAACGTTATAGAGAAACCTAAGCACGAGGTAAAGTCTTTTAAAAAGTCTACTATATAATTACCATATGACACAGAGAAATGAAATAAATTTAAAAAGCACCAATTGTAATGTAACATGTTAAATAACCCATTTACTCTGAGTCAGTAACCTGTCCTGATTCACGCCCTTTCTTTGCCTAAATAAACTCATCTCTGTCACATGCCAACCTTCCTGGGGATCACTGGTTTTAGGAAAGGAATTAATCTCAGTAACAAGCTCTCAAATGGATCATATTTTTCATACAATTCAGTCTCTCATGAGTTCCAATTTATATTTAATGAAGTAAAACACAGCAAAACAGTTGACGGAGAAAAGACATCAAACCTTATTTTGATTTGCACAAGTTACTTTTACCCTTTTAGTAACTAAAATCTTTATCAATTTCTGTATTGCCTTTAGTTACCGTTATGTTTATCCATTATTAGATGTGGAATTTAAGTCTAATTTGTTAAACTAAGATTTTTTTCTCAGATTGTGGAAACTTTAACTGAAGTCCACATCTAGAATTTATAGTCTTCAAACAACTAAGAAACTATAAATAACTAAGGAACCAATTTCTGGGTAAGTTCCTTCATCTTTAGAGAAGTAATCATTCTTTGCCAAGAGCTTCCTACAACAATTTGTAATTTCATGAAACGTTAGGAATATTTGATTATTTTTCTGTATTATTCCCTAGCTCCATAACTTCACTTTAAATTTCTTCAGAAGAGAGATCCCTTTTTTCAGTGAAAGGAAGTATGAACAAAAACACTCCCCCAAAACATGGAAGTGTTATAAGTCTGAGGTTAGAACGGAAAGGTTGTTTAGCTGCATGCCTTCATTTACCATGAAATTTAGAGTTGCACTTAGCCCTTTTATGGTACAGATTCCTATCACTCCTCAAAATCACAGCTTTTTTGTTTAAAAATTACACTTTATTTCCACCTGCCCCCCTTCCCCCACCCCCATCATACGAAAGCTCTTTCTTACCTGTATTCTCAGGAAAGACAGGTTCTATGCCAACCCCATGATCAGAAGGTGCAGCTATCTGGGCAGGATCTCTGAGGTAGATTCCACGGTTGCTGCCAACAGTAACTGTAAAGCCTATGTTACTTGTGAACGATGAATTCTGAATGAGGTAGTCATAGGCTTTATCAACCTGTTAGAAATAACATTCTAAATCAACAAATTTCAACTTCATAGTAATTTATGCATTTTATCCTCAGTATGAAGTGTTCATTCAAGCAGAGCAACAAAGAGTGAAGTAACTTGCACGCTACCTGACCCACACTGACTGTGCCTTATGATACTCAGTATAGAAAATCAGGCAACATTTTCAGTCTGCAACAGCCACACAGAGAACATCAAAATTAAGAACATTAAAAAAAACAAAAGACAAATCCATCAAAAGATTAATAACAAAAGTTTTCAGAGATTACTTCAAAGACAAGGAGTACTTCAAAGGCCCAGACTTACTATACTACTTTAGGCACCTTTCTCATATGTAGAACAACACTAGTTAAGCTTTTAAACCTTTTATACAATAGAAGTTAAGCAGTTCAAAAGAGACAAGCAATATAGGATGCCCATATAAGTTTTATATATTGATATGACATAAGAGAATAAAATGAAATTCAGCCCCAGATTTAAGTAGATAGGCTGTCACAGTAAATTCAGATGACAAGTTAATCTTTTTTGTTCCCTTCTGTCTCACTTTCTATACTACTGATTCCAAAAAATCTTAAGAGTCTCTTCTACTTCATAGTGAGCTACCTCCACCAGCAGAGATTAGGGCACTCTCCTTTGAGACAAGTGGACATAAAATAGCCTCATTCTCCCACATCAGAGTTTTACCCACATTTAACACTTGTTTAATCACAGACTACTAAATCATAAGATATGACTGATGCATTTCATTTTTCTGTGGCAATGCTTTTTGTTTGATATATGGCCACCACCATTGTTGCCTTCTGTATCAAACTCAGTGTTACAGATGTGCTTAACGGACATTACCTACTAGGTTCTAGCATCTCCAGAATGTGACTTTAGGGCTAAGCATTTAATATCTAGCATCTTCAAGCATGAGAGCAAAATCTCAGTACCTCTATTTGGCTATGATAGGAGTGATTTTAGGCAAAAACCAGCAGCAGCTCTTTAAGAATTTAAGCTTATGCACAGGGAGACTGCCATTCACTATGCTTTCATCAAAAGATCTGTCACAGATTTCCAAGCTACTTAGAAGTCCACAGGATACAACGAACACTCTTTTTCAGTGTAGGCCCAGGGCAAAGCCATCATACAACTGCAGTTGTACTGCTTTATGAACCACTGTGGGTATCTCTATCTTCATTGTTCAGAATTTACAGTTCCAGCTTTTGTCTGCACAGAACAAGTTCAGCTCTCTCTGACAATAGCATAAAAACATTTTTGGACATTAGGACAGAATTTGGACAGCATCCAAAGCTACATGTGGGTGATAAAAACCCACATCCCACTTCAACGTCCACATACCTTTTTGATCAGTCTAAGAATGTGTCTACTTAACACATATTTATTCTACAGTAACCGCATGCTGAAACTGAAAGAACTATCTCATGCCTCCTCGCCTCCCACCACATTCCCTTCTCCCTCAATCAGATTTGAGAAGCAAGTAGCATGGGAGCAAACTGAGTGAGCTTATCTAGAAGGTTGCTCTTTTTTTGTGGGTTACTTTTCCATTGGCAGTTATTTATACTATCCTGGATTCTTTGCTAGCAAGTACCTGAATAATACCATGTCCTTGTGCAAATACTTCTATGTTTTCAGCTTCCACTGCAGTATTTTCTAATGCTCTTCTGACAGAATGAACAGTGTAATGAATATCATTAGCTTTGAGTCCTGAAATTAAAAATAAGGGTATTATTGGATACAACAAAAAATTTGAAAATTACAGCATTTTTTAAAAAAGGAAAACATATCTAATCTCTTCCAGACTATGCATCTATATTTAACATTGTAGCACATTACCTGACAATACTAATGCAATGCCTCCACATGCATTGGGAGAAGACATAGATGTGCCATTCATGAGTTGTGTTCCTCGCAGAGTCCAGTTCGGAACAGAAGCAATAGCACCTCCCGGGGCACTAATACTTACTCCAAGGGCTCCATCAGTGCTAACATTAAAACAGAATGGTTGAAAAACAAACTTTTTTCTGCACACTTTAACTTGAAGTTATTCGTGCACTTAAAATAATTGTAGCTTTAAGGAACTTTCACAAGTGTATTAGTTATTATTACTTATTCATTAACCCATGAAACCCAACAAAAAGCATGCCACTAAGTAGCAATTTAAAATGTCACACAAATCATCAGCTATGCCTGTTTTACTCCTCGATACTCTTCACCAGGATTCAGTTTAGCCAGCAGATAATCTTCTGGGATTTGAATCAGAAATTTCTTGCAAAACAAACCTATTAAACACTTCAATACGTAAATTAGTACTCTACATAGCCTATTTAACAGTTATTATTTTTAAAGAACAGTAAAAGGGAGAGGAAGACTAGAAAAGATCCAAAACCCCCGATCTCTAATTTCTCATGTTGACACTTCAATACTAGGTCAAATTTTAAATTACAATACAGAACCTGAGACAAGAAGAACAAGGGAAGATGACAAAAACCTAGTAATGTCAAGAGTTAGACCGGCATCAGTTGGGCCTAAGTTCCTTTCCTTTCTTGCTCAAGCATATTTAAGAACAGAGCTAGTACCTATGGCACAGTTAAAGCAGCATCTAGTCTTCAACTGTATGAACCAGATATACTGTATCTTCCTTGCTCTGGACAGACAAAAATTGTACCACTTCAATAAGGACAGCACTGTGCCTGAGCTATTAAGCTCTGTAACCAGGCAGGTTATAACTGCTTCACATGTCTAAAATATGTCTCAAAACAGAGTACTCCTAGTATGATACTGTAATGTAACATTTGGACATACTTTATGACAGCCCTATATAAACAACAGGTTCCAGCCAAGCAGTGCACAGAGTATCTGCCTATGAGGCTTTTCCACTGCTTACTCAGACTGATGCCCTACCTCAAGCCTTGCCTAGAAAAGTTTTAGGAACTCTCTAGTCACCTATATGTTGCACCCTACACAAGTGAAATCCTCCTTTGGTCAGACTTGGGCCTTTCAGCTGACATATGCTCATTCTGACTGTTTTACAATTGCAAAGTGACAAAGCACACAAAATTTTTTTTTAATATATGCATGTGTGTATGTACATGAATATTAATTACAAATCTTTCTCCCTTTCTCAGCTGAAGGCAAAGACCACGTTTCTCTTCTCTCTATATGAAAACATGGCAATTCTACATAATATGGTTCCTGGAACTTGGCTGTAAATATACAAACACCATGACAGTTAATTAAGACCAATGTTAATAGGGAAGCATTTGCTGTATAACCAGCAAATAAACCAAGGACCAACCTAAAGCTGTTTTTTAAAATTTATTTTCTCCTTCACCCAATACTATCGTAGGCTAAAGTACAAAAGACAGCATACAGTAACTTCATGACTCACAAGAACAATTCCACAGTCTAAACACTGGCAAGAACTCAGGAAGAGACACTACACTTTGTTTCTTCTTTTGTCTGCCACATTACTATTAAATGTTTCTGACACATTAAATTAAAAAAAAAGTTTTAATTGCCTCTACATTTTATTTTATATCTTTGAGATCATTTTCTATAACACGAGGTAGAAAAGCATTTTTGTCTGCCTACTCATACCTCTGCTGGACTCAAGCAAAACCCTTGAGTAAGTTGTGCCATCTTGTGCAATGTGACTGAAGCCACAAGTAACACCACTGCAGTAACAGTATTTCTTTTGATCTTCTACACTAACAGAACAGTCAGCTTCACCACACTAACTTAATGAAATAAATGCTATGGAAAAATTCCTCTGAAAAAAAAAAATTTCAGAAACAGAACAATTTTCTAAACAACTTTTCAACAACTTTCATCATGTCTGAAAGGTCTGCACACAAACACACTTTCCTGCAACATACAGGTTGTGCTGAGGCAGTTCAGCGGTCCTTCCATTGCCCAAGGAGTTCTAGAGCCTTCCAAGAACAGCAGGCTACATACATTCTTCCCGTGGAAAAGAAATACTATTATTCTGGTATTAATGACCAATTTTTAGATTTTGTATTACATAATCTGAACTTCAAAGTAATGAATTTGTTCCTTTAGTATAACCTACCTTGGTCCTCTGGAAGACCAAGTATATTGATTTGCTGGCAGTTTTTCTCTTAAAGAGTATTCAGCAACCATCATGTCAGGTGATACATAGGCACCAACACCTGTAAAAAAATTCAGATGTACAATGCATTTTTATTAAAATAAAAATTAAGTATTACTATGTTTTAAATTCATTATAAGAAGGATTTTTGCTTGACATTTAAAAACAGAAACACATTTTTCATCTCTTTAAATCCAAGTACTTTTGCAGAGCAAGCATAAAACAGCATGTTATGCAGTAACAATGCTAATGATCATACTATGCAATATTAAAATATTATGTAAACTTCAAAGTTTCATTTTTATTCAACTGGAGTAGAATGTACTCACCTTCTACATTTCCTTCACAACAGATCACTTCAACGTGTCTCCACTCTCTCCCACACCCCTTTGGCTGTGTTTACACTATTACAAACTACACCAATCATACCTCAAAAAATGTGAATTGTTTCACATTCCCATGGCTCACAGTACACCACCTGGAATAGAGGGCCACATCTACACAGCTCAAACATAGCAATGAGTAAACGACTACGTCAAAGCCTGCTAAAGATGTATTTTTAGAACAAGATGCCAAGGAGGCAGATTGCATCCACACTGTGTACTTTCTAAAGTGTACGCTCCATTTTCTTATGACACAAACACTATCAGGATGGTAGAAAACTACCATACCAAACTGAGAAACAAATTTTACAAGGTCCATGTCCACACTGTCTG
This sequence comes from Athene cunicularia, assembly GCF_003259725.1. NCBI lineage: Eukaryota > Metazoa > Chordata > Aves > Strigiformes > Strigidae > Athene > Athene cunicularia. The sequence continues at coordinate 58,161,759 of NW_020799091.1, read as the reverse complement.
TGTGAATTAAGTCAACCTATCAACTGTATTTTGCTTTACCCTCAAAAAACAAACAAACAAAAAAACCCTATCTGGTTCACTCCAGATGGAGGACAAAAAGCAAGCTACTTTAGATGAAGAGTAAATGATCACCCAGTCTCTAGAGTGATATAACAAGTAAACTGAATTGACAGAGGAGATACATTTTAAGAGCAAAGCCAATGCAGACCTGAAAAGAGTTTTTTAGTTCCAGTTCTAACCCCCAGTCTCAGTAGTGGAGTAATTGCAGATTAAACTTTTAGAAAGTAATCAGCATTAATTCTACTAGGTGTCCTGAAAAAGTGTTTCTCCAACTTTCAAGTCTACATGCTAGTCTTGCATGAGAAATCTGAGATTTAACAAGCATCTTGTGTAATGCAGTAATGCCGTATCAGAGGATATACATAAAAACTAAGACCAGAAAAATTAATCCCAAACTCTATAGACATTTTGCTTTTTCCTTAATCTTTCACTGAAATACCAAAAATATACACCAGCCCATCAGAAAAAACAATTCTTACGCTAGTAATAGACTTGCATAGAAGTGGCTCTAGGTCTGAAAGAATTCTTTCCCTAGAAGGACTTGTCTAGGTCATGAGATTATTTTATGGCCAAATTAAAAAGCTTTGTTTCCCTATAAATAGAAATTAGACTGATGAAGACTGACAATCTAAAACTGTGTTTCTGACAATTCAGAACACATTGCAAGACTTTCCAGAAGATTAATTAGAATTCAACTTACTTAGACTTTTTACAACTTGCATTTACCAGCAGTTACTGGTCTGAGTGGTGTGCTCAATTACAGTTAAATAAATCTTAGAATCTTCTAACAGGTCAAATCACACAGATTTCTTTTGGAAATTTTGTAGAAAGCCATTTCAAATCAAGAACATCCACCTCCTACCTCTGTTTTCTATGTAAGTAAGGTCTTGAATGTTAAGAAGATACCAATCTAAATTTTTATACCTAAACATACAGCAAGTGCCTCACCCAGAATTAATCTTGTAGCCCAGTAGTCTTTGATTTTTTTTTTTAGATTTAGTTCAGCAATCAACTGATGATGTCAAACACGTAACACAAGTACAAACTTGAAAAGACATAAGCTGAACACTGTGAATTGTTGGGGTTTTTTTTTAAACAAGTTATTTACCTATTACACTAGATGTAGTTCCACCAGGACATCCTACTGTAGAAAGGCAAGGGCCATTATTTCCTGCACTTGAAACATAGATTACATTGTGTTTCCACACTGCTTCATTAATTACTTCACAAATTCTCCTGATGTAAGAGAAAAAAAGTAAAGTCATTTAATCAACAATATTGCTTTTCTCCCACAGGACAAACTCCCATTTCTAGTACAATCTCTGTGACCAGTCACAGAACAAGGATTATTATGCAGCCTACTTCCCACACCTAGCAGAGGCAGTTCCAGTACAGAAGCTGACCACAAAAAAAAAAAAAAAATCCTCTGTTTTTAAAAAGGAGTTATGTAGTAATATTAAGTCTCAAAAAACCCCCCATGGATTAAGTAGTGTCCCATCTACACAAATTCTTCATTATTCTAAAATACTCTTTGTATTATAAAACAATTGTACTTTTGATAGGTTTACATAACTTTCAAAGATAGTAAAAAAAATGTAAACTGCAGCAGTGTAATGTATATGAATCATCTGGGCCTGGACAATTCATTCTTACTGACAGTTCATTTACACAAAGCTCAACAAATGTTACTCCACTTCTGTGATATTAAAATACTTTATATTAACTTCAGTAGTGCTCACCCAGAATTTGGCCAGTGTGTTGCCTCTCCATAGCTATAGTTGACAAGATCACATTTGTATTTTATTGCTTCTATCATCTGTCAAAGTAAAAATAGAAGTTAAAATACATACTAATCATAAAATGAGTCACTTAAGGAATGCCATATCCATCTGCTTAAACTGACCTGCTACAGATCTAACAAAAAGGAATAAATTTCTTCTGACACTACAAAAAATAAATTAATTTATTTTGATCAGTTATTTAAGTGGTATTTCCCAGTGAACAAACAGAATAAAAAAACCCACTCCCTGAACAGTCTTATTCTTGCCATGTCCCAAGCTATAAATTAAGACATTACCCTAAGAGAAAACTGATTACTTCATTAGTCTTGTCTCAAATGTCTGTCCTCAACAACATAAAATTATCCTTTCCTGTGCAGCTTGGTTGAATTCCAAAGTCACAAAAATATTATTGTACATCTTCACGTTACTATAGAAAGATATTCCATGGGCCACAAATATAATTTTCTATTTTCAGTTCCATTTCTCATGTAAAATTTTCCCCATCAACTCACTACATGGAAAATGTCCTGGGCCTTTCAACTTTAAAAAGGAATTTAGAAAACTTTCATCACTCTTAAAAAAAAGTTAAAATAAATTCAGGCACATGGGTAGATACTAGTCTCTAGTCTAGATTTAAGTATTCTATAGTTACTTAGATAACTACAAAAAAGTAAAACACAGAACATAGAACTTTAAATAAGCATACAAGTAGCTTAATGCATGTGTCAAGCTAGCCAGGCATACTGCAATTTTGCCGGTCAGAAAAACCCTGAGGTGCTCTATGCAACAGAAATCTTGTTTTATATTAAAACGTTAGTCTTAAGATATGTTTTAGTGGGTTGGGGTGTGTGTGTATTTTTGTTTATTTTGGATTTTTAGGGGGGTATGTGTGTTCGGTTGCTCTCAACATTTTTTGTTGGAAATAATCTAGACCCATAAAAACACGGCCTATAAGGAAGTAGAGCAGAAAGTTTTCCACAATATTACACAGTTAGGTCACACTGCTAAGATTAATCATTTATTCAGTGAAATACCCACAGCTCTTATTAGACCAGTGCCAGTTTCCATTGTACTTAGTCTTGTATCGCCAATCTTGATTGCAAGAATCTGAGCTCCAGGAGCCACACCATTTCGTTCTGGTTCTTCTGGAAAGTATCCAGCTGCAATACTAGCCACGTGTGTTCCGTGTGCTCCTGAGAAAATGAAAAGTTGTATCACTGTATGTTTAGTGAACTTTCTTTACACCAATTTAATACACTACAGCTTATTTAATTTTCACTTATTGAGCTATAAGTATAGAAATTCAGTTGGTGGCCAGTCACAACTGTTGCTCCCCAGGGCTCAGTACTGGGCCCAGTTCTATTTAATTATCTTTATCAATGATCTGGATGAGGGGATAAAGTGTACCTTCAGTAAGTTTGCAGATAACACCAAGTTGGGCGGGAGTGTTGACCTGCTTGAGGGTAAGGAAGCTCTACAGAGGGATCTGGCCAGGCTGGATCAATGGGTCAAGGCCAACTGTACGAGGTAAAACAAGGCTCAGTGCTGGATCCTGCACTTGGGTCACAACAACCTCATTAAATGCTACAGGCTTGGGGAAGAGTGTCTGGAAAGCTGTGCAGAGGAAGAGGACCTTGGGGCACTGGTCAGCAGGCAACTGAGTGTGCCCAAGTGTCCAAGAAGGCCAACAGCATCCAACAGGATGGCCAACAGGACTAGGGAAGTGATTATCCCCCTGTACTCAGCACTAGTGAGGCCACACCTTGAATACTGTGTTCAGTTTTGGGGCCCTCACTACAAGAAAGACATGCTGGAGTGTGTCCAAAGAAAGGCAACAAAGCTGGCAAAGGGTCTAGAAGAACCTTAGTCTTATGATGAGTGGCTGAGGGAACTGGGATTGTTTAGTTTGCAGAAAAGGAGACAACCTCGCTCTCTACAACTACCTAAAAGGAGGTTGTAGCAAAGGTGGGTGTTGGTCTCTCTTCCCAAGTAACAAATGATAGGACAAGAGGAAATGGCCTCAAGTTGTACCAGGGGAGGTTTAGATTGTATATTAGGAAAAATTTATTCACCATAAGGGTTGTCAAGCATTGGAACAGGCTGCCCAAGGAAGTGGTGGTCACTATCCCTGGAGGTATTTAAAAGGGACATGTAGATGTGACACTTAGGGACATGGTTTAGTGGTAGACTTAGCAGTATTAGGCTAACAGTTGGACTCAATGATCTTAAGGGTCTTTTCCAATCTAAATTATTCTGTGATTCTATAAAATGAGCCCAAGGTTCAAATAATTTCATTTAATAAATGTCATATTATACTAAAAAAAAAAAAGACAGTAAACAGCAGCAATTGGTAAAATGAAACAGCTTGAGGCAACAAGAAAGGCAGAAGGCAGAGAGAAGTATTAACTTAATTCCACTAACTAAAAGGCTCAACACTTCCTACTCAAAGTTATGAAAATTGTACCTGAGGTGACTCAGATGGTGGGGATTAAGAGAAAAAATTAGAAATTAAACTGTACAGAGGTATAAAAAGGAATTTCTCAAAAAAATTCCAATCAATTTAGAAACCAGAACTGCTTCTATAGTTCTACTGAGATGGGATAATTTCATGACAAATTAAGAGCATTTTTCAAATCAAATACATCCGTACCACCTTTAACCACTCAGGATGCTTCCAGAAGAAAACATTATCATATAAAGTATACACAAATATTAGTTCAGAGCAGTTGGAGCTACAGCTACAGTGACACCTGCCATGACAAAAAAGTATGGATAAACCAAGATAAAGATTAATACCCCTTTTGTTCATGGACGTTTTATTTAAGGTTCTTAAGCTATACAAGCATAATAGGACAGCAACAACAACAACAAAATCACCACCCTATATTCAAGAAATAAACCAAAGAAGGTACTTTGAAAGAAGGTTCTCTCTATTTGAGGCTTTAAGATGCAGGAACATTTTTAAGAGTACCTAAGATACCCATTCTATGTATACATGCATATGAACACGAAGTTGACAATATTTCAGACAAAAATGCAAGCAAGTTTTGTAATCAGCTGTTATTATATGTCTAGTTCAGGAAATCTCAATATTGATCTTGATTGCCATAGTAATGAAGACTGTATTAAAACTGCTGCTTGAGCCATCCCAAGTATCAGAATCAGGACTCAATACAAATTGCTGCTTCTCATACCCACCCAGCAGCAAAATTTTCTTAAGATTACTTTCATTTACCTCCACTTGTCACAATGGAAAGAAGGTTTCCATCATCATATATATTTACAGAATAATTCAACATCTCAGATGTTCCGAAAGATCCATATTCCTGAGCCTCTTTGTAGGTTCTCAGCACTGTACAGCTAGTTAAGTCACCACTCTCACTTGTATCTATGCAGGCTCTGCCAGCAAAAACAAAAACAAAAAAAGCAAGTTTCCAACTGCTGTAAACTTTCAGTTATCTCTCTCCCCCAGCAAAGAGTACCACAAAGACTTCAAGAAGTCTGGTTCTGTGTTTACAGTATCTTACTACTTTAAGTTGGTATTTTTAAACCTGGTTGTTTATACTTAAATTCAGAAACTACAAAGATCTCTAAATAAACTGATTCTCAAATGCTACTAAATTAAAATAAATCTGTCTCTGAAAAGCAAGCATATGGAAATTCAGGCAACCTCTTCAAGGAAGAAATTTTACTAAAGCTAGTTGTTCCATGCTGGTACACAAACATCTGAAGTCTTACCCACTGTTTTATATGATGCACAGTATCAGTCAAGAAAAGTCACATTACGTCTTGAAGTTTGTGCAAAGACTTCTGCTTTGGTTTTTTTGTGTTCTTCTATCACCAATGGATACTCAAAGCAATTCTACTCTGTCTCAGAGGAAAATCCCACAAGCTTACAATTTATATCCTGCTGTCTTCAATAAGCCTTCACTCTACCCCACCTTCATTTAGGATTGGAACATTGACATGAAACTCAAGTGATACAGCAGGATTATTTTCAAGCATATAATACTGAAGATCTCTATAAAGATGGTTGATTTAAAAGTTAACACAGTCTTCAATGCAAGCTGCTGTTTCATCTATAGAACAAGACATTTTAGACAAGTTTAGGCATTTACCTCCAGGTCTCACCATCATTCCATACTAGACAATCATATACTGGGCCTGGATCACTATATTTTTTCTCAAAAGAATTCAACAGTTCCACTTGATTTTGAAGTTCTTCCTTTATTAGCTTATTTACCTAACAAGGCAACAAAAATACAGTTAGAGTATTTCTAAACTTACTACAAAATACAAAATCCTATATTCCTTTCTGATGCTACACATTTGTTTTGTTACTCCTGTCAAGAATGTAAGAAATCCTAGGAGTCACGAATACCTAGAAGTTCAATGGTTTTCAACAGTGCACCATTTGTTATTGGCCTATTACATATAACTATTTCCAATTTCTATAATTGTAACATTTAAAGCCCTCTTTCTTTCTTCTTCTTTTTGTTTTGCTTTACAGATTGTGAAATGATAAAGAAGTGACCCAAAGCACTTCTGGTACTTCACTGAAATAGTACCTAGTTTACAAAAAAAAAAAAAAAGGACATGTTTAGAAGATTCCAACTTTGAACACAGCAAGGATGACAGCCTCAGAAAGGAGCATAATAAATTAAAAACAAAACTTATTAAAAATACACTAGAAAGTATTTGAACTAATACCTTTTTCATATCTGAAAGTATCTTCCACATATCTCCTTCACTCATCTAAAACTATTTTAATCCTCTCAACCAGCAAAAAATTGTTGCAAATAAGTTTACAAATTTATTTAGATTTACACAAACCTGGGAGGGAGAACTATGAGCAGCATCAAATTCTTCTTGTTTCCTGCAGGCCTCTGCTAGAGCCAGTCTGTGAACAGGATCCCAGAGTTTTTCCTTGCGTTCTTTCTGTAAAATAAAATCAATATACTTGCTCAATATACTGACAAATACATATGTAAGTATGAAGACTATGAAAAAATTTAAGTTCTGATTTGAGATCCAATGACTAAAAATGTTCAGCACAATACTACAAATAAACATCAATTGCTACATAGAAAAAAAATTGATATCAGTAAAGACTTTTTGCCTCAATGGACCGCTGTGAGGACCACCACTGGGCCACCTCCTGTTGTTCTGAAAGATAAGAGAATATGGATCATGTATGTCAAAACTAAACAGAAAAATCAGTGAGAGAACAGCTCTCAAGCACTGACTAGCAGCATACATGTTACCAAATCACATACTGTTGTTTCCTAGAAATACTTAAGAATCAAAACAGTGTAATATTACTATACACCAGAAGGAAAATGTTAATTTCTTACCTGAATCCTCTCCTTAAGAGCTTTAGGGTAGATATCATAGCCATTTTTTATGCCAATGTGATACTTGCCTGAAGGATTTACCCAGTTCAATGGAATCTACAGAAAAGTATATTCAGAAATAGGTTAAATAATGGTGTAAGAAAAAAAAATCAACACGGTGTAAGATAAATTAGCAGAACAGACTTGCAAATATCACCAGTTAACTTCCCTGTCTTCATGACAGTAACTGCTGCACTAAGTTTCAATGATATATGACCACTCCAATCCAGTTCCAAAGGCATCAGTATCAATTTATGTGACACTGCCACTGAACATGTTTAAGTATCAGTTGCCCTGATACTCTACTTTTAAAACATAACACAGTCCCAGCAGTGTGGGTAGAGGCCTGGGGAAATAACAGCACTATAAATGAAAAGCAGCACCCTGGTATAAAAGGGTATTATGGTTCGTGGTCATGACAAACATCTGAGTGTCCAATTTTGTATCTCGCTTTAGTTTAGACTCTCAATATATCAGATCCACTATTCCTAGTAACACCAGCAAAAGAGAGCAACTGATTCACCCTTATAATCATATTCTGTGCAAGATTCAGAAGAAAGCTAATGGCACACAGAGATCCAAAGATCTGATGCCCCCATATCACCTCATCAAACTAGCCAATCAAGAACACATCAGTAACGTCAGCAGTTCCATATAGCAGACACCTCTACTAGATCTCATTGTGCCCTTTCTAAAAACCCTACACCATTTCTGTTCTATTCATAGTGAGAATGCAGCAAGCCTAGATCTAAGTCCTCAACAGACTTTTCAGTCTCTAGAACTATTTATCATGAGCTTAACACAATTCCTCTTGTAGTTCACACAAATGTGGAATATACTAGCACTTTTAAAGACAGAACAGTGTCTGATATTTTTAAAGAGTGTTAGCATCCTTTCTTCAGCCAGTTTCCAAAACTATATCAGATACTCATTTCAACAAAGAATAATTATTATCAAGACCCCCACAAAGCTCTTACACATCCCCATTCATCTATAGAGAATATTTAATATAAAGACATATGAAAAGTAAAAGAAACTAAAGCAATCGTTATGAAGATGAGCATGTGCAGTATTAGTTTTGGATAAGACCTGGTTAAAAGTAGTTTCAGTAAGTTCTGCAGAAACCAATAGGTCCTAAATTCGTTGTTAAACAAGAAAGAAAAATACGCCCAGTGCTGTCTCTGTACCACCAAATACTCACCTTTAAAGTTCTTCCAGAAAGACCAGTAATTTCTCCATCTTTAGGTTCTACAATGGTACATGTGGTTACATCACCACTGCCTGTTGTATCAATTATATCAATTATCTTGGGTTTCCCATCAGTTGTAATCTGAAAACATGAGCACAAAAAAATGGAAAATGTATTTGGTTACCCTTTATCATATAAATCAGGAAATTGTTCATTTTTGTTAATAAAAACACCCAACCTTTAACTGAAGGACATAAAACCAACTTGAAATTAAGTTAAATTTCCAATGAACTGAGTGTGCTGTGTCCATCTTACTGGTTTATACAAATTCACTAACTCATTTCTAAAAAGGATTTAAAAGAGAAGCAAGTAAGAACGTTGTATCAATAAGCACAGGAGCCTCGATTTAAAACCAAGCCTAAGTTTGCAAAACCATTTGCAGAAACTATTTCTGTTCAAATGATTTGCTGCATTGCTTCCATCCCACCATTCTGGCCAAATGTTATAGTAATGTGTGCACACTAACTAACAAAATGAAACGTACTGAAGTACACACACTCACAAGCTTGAGTCTCTTAACTGAGCTTAAATGTAAAAGGAACACAAGTTACTATCATCTTATTTTTCCTGTTTCAAGGATTTCGCTTCATGTTTTTAATCAAGCTGAAGTGTTAGGAGCTATAGCTATATACACCTAACACTACATAGGGAGTATTTTTACCAGGATGAGGAGAAAGAGATCTGACCAGCTAAGAAGAGTTTATGAGCATAAATTTAATGCCGCCTCAAATTATAAGAAAACTAGCCCTGATGGGCTTTACACTAGTTTCAGGCAACTAAACAACATCAAAAAAAGAAGCCATTAACCTACCTAAAGTTCCTTTCACCTAGAGGAACCTTCAATACAATTACCAAGAGTATGATTACGATTTTTTTTTAATATTCAGAAAAAAATCAATGTTATCTTGTTGTAATAACATGCTCCATCTAGCAGGCACTGTATGAGCTTATTCATCAAATAAACTATACTCCATATACAGCAGTATTTTCTTTAAGGCCAATATGAATTCCAAGGGCTGTAGCACCTCCCTTACAAGGACAGGTTGATAGAGTTGGGGTTGTTCAGCCTGAAGAAGAGAAGGCTCCAGGTAGACCTTATAGCGGCCTTCTAGTACTTAAAGGGGTACTACAGGGAAGATGAGGAGGGACTGTATCAGAGAGTGACAGGACAAGGGGTAATGGTTTTAAACTGAAAGAGAGTAGATACAGACTAGACATAAGGACAAACTTTTTTATGATGAGGGTGGTGAAACACTGGAACAGGTTGCTCAATGAGGTGGTAAATGACCCCTCCCTGGCAATATTCAAGGTTAGGTGCGATGGGGCTCTGAGTAACATGATCTAGTTGAAGATGTCCCTGCTCACTGCAGGAGGGTTGGACTAGACAACCTTTAACTGCCTCTTCCAACCCAAACTATTCTATGGTTCTATGAATTGGCCATGTGCACCTATTTTTACCGTTCTACATTAAAGATTGATTTAAAAAAAGAAACAAAAAAACCAAACCAATAATCTTCCCAATATCTCCTATTCACTACCTACACTGAAAGTGAAAAAAGCTTCTTGTTCAGAAAAGCAACAACATTTTCTCTTTTCTATGATTTAAATATCTGGTATTGTTGCCTTTATTCTCTATCAATAACTTTTATGCTATACCTAACATATATGGCTGGTAGTTTTGCTCAAATCATGCTCTGGAATTGTGAATTCAGCTGAAGTTAACAACATGGTCAAGCTGTTCCATGAAAGTCACTCTGTTGCTGCCAAAAAAACAAGAGTAAAGCTTTTATCACACCTCAACAAATAAGGATAAATACTTCCAGTGTCTCAAATACAAAGGGTTTAAATAAAATACACACACACCCCCAACCCTCCCCCCAAAAACCCCAAACAAAAAGCCCTCAACAAAAAAAACCCAAACAAAAATAGCAAGCAAACTCCTCCACTAATAAAAACAGGTTTAAACAGCTGAAAAGAAAACAATCAAACCCAGAAATCCCAAACCCACAGCAACTATAAAAAGAACATTCGTTTCATTTCCCAGAAGGTAACAAATACTGCTTTTGAAGAGGCTTCCTAAGGAAGAACTTCCATTACAGAAACCAACACTGCTACTCTGTTCATAGAAACTCATGTCCAGTTAAGAAAATTATTAAAATATGTTAACCTGTTAAAACATCTACTGAACAACAGATATACAGTAGCAAAAATTTACTTGGGAAACACAGTCCTAAAAAAATCATACAATTTCTTAGCGTTTGTAATGCCTTCAGATGCCAGTCTCTACTCACAGAAAAGTCAAGAGCTGTTCCAATAATAAAGTAACTGCAAGCAAAACCTGAAATTATCAGAATCAGACATTTTTCAATATGCTTCTAATCAAAATGAATTATTCAGTGATCAAAGCACAAGAAACAAGAATGAAAATGTAATCCAAGGTGACTTGTTTGAAGCAGACAAGTTATATTGCAACAGGTGGCCAGAACACAGATTTATGCCATAGCAAGCTTGGGTCGTTTTAAAAGTTGTTTCCTAGCCAGGAAGAAAATGTGCAGCTCCTACACTATACAGCTCTTTGCCTCCTAGCTGAATAGCAGGTCCACACATGCACGTGACTTTGTATGATTAGAATTAACAAATCGAAGTCTTTCAGTCTGACACAAGAAAACTGAGTTTCAGGTGCAAAGGTCCAAGGTTCAATTCCTAACGGCAGCGATCCAGACAGGTTCACGGTCATTTAGTGCAAGTAACTGATATGGCTTCCTCTGCTGACATGAACCGTTGTTTGACATACTGCCCACCAGTAGTAATGCTACAGTGATACTCAAGAGTTCAACTGGGTTTTCCTTTTCAAGTCTTGTAATTCTGAGGAAAAAATAAAAAAATAATCAAGTGAACTTGATCAATTCCCTCGTGTGAACAGAAAAATCCTGAACGAATAAATCTATTATAGAGAGAAGGTACATTTTAGTACCTTTCACATTAAAATTCAAAAAGTGAACTTTTATACACTGAAAAAGATTTTACAACGAAGTCCTCAATCCTACCTTTACTATCATGGTTTGCCTACAGCCATTTGAAAAAAATAAAAATAGTCTACTAGTTTATAACTGAAAATTATATTGTTGTTTATAACAAAAGTTTGAAAAAACATACTTTCATGTTAGCTCTGACTTCGTAAAGCAAATAAGTTAATAAATTGAGCATATAAAAATAACACCTGCCAAGTCATGGCAGTTGATCAGTAGAATAGTAGAGGAGCACCAGTATCTCTGACAATCCCAAATTAAAAGGCCAAGCAATATGCATTTGAGCATGTTTTTGTCAGACTATAAAATGTTACAGATTCCAACTGACAGCTATTGCAGCAAGAGGAGACGAACTAGTTCTTCAGCACTTTGGTCACAGGACAGCTGATAATCATCACAAAAAATAATTTTCAAGCATTTTTTTTTAAACTCAGTGCTGAAAAGCAAGTTAAACCAAACTAGCTGCTATTGCTAAAAGGTCATCTCAAAAGTACAAGATAATTTTAGTAAATAATACAGACACTTCACAAAATAAGCAAGATTTCAAGAAGCAGATGAACTGACTTATCTATCGTGAAACATAAGAAGTGACAACAGCAACAGGGAAAGGACAGGGTGGGGTTGAACAAAGACTATACATTCACAACCACAACACGCCATTAAACATACCTTATCTGCCCACCTAAAATTTCATCAGTTGCTGTGCCTTCATGGGGAGTTACAAGCCAGGACTCGGCAGGTAACAATTCTAAACAGATTCTACTAAGAGGGCTGAGAGGGGAAAAACTAGCATGAAACCAGCAAACAAACTGAACTTTAGAGCTGGCATCAACAGGTAGAGCATAAAGCAATGGAAGACGAGGTGAAAAGAGTTCTAGAAAGCAGTGACTATAAAAGATTTAGAAAGAAAAGGGAAGTAAGTATAAATTAGATTAACATTTTATGCAGCAAAGCAAGCCAACCAACAGAAAAAAAGAAATCCATGTAAGAAGGTTTGTTAAGCCTAGTAACTGTTCTCTTTACAGCAGCAAGCGTCTAGGGAAGAATATAAACATAATGGTACCTCCCTGTTATACTCTGTTCCCAAATCTTTTTGTCCCTCAGCAAGTGATTGTATCCAGTACATTTATGGCATCAGTGTTTATAAACCGAAGCATAGTATCAACAAGAAAAGGAACCCTACACAGGAACAAGATGCTAGGGAGCAGCAAAACATGAGCTGTTTTGTTTTGACTAAAACCCTGCTATATTCAAAACAGAGTAGCACATTTTGGCTTGTAATCATTATTAACGTTAACAAGAACTCAAAGTTTTAATACCCATTAACCTCACTACATATAATGCTTTCTCCTCCCTCTAAACAACTGAGTCAATTCTCATAGTTGTAAGTCCATGCCAGGCCAAGAACTGGCAATAAGACTGACAGTACGAAAAAGCAGTGGCAGAGAGTGGCATAAAGAAACCCAACACAGTTGTCCCAAGGTTAGAAACTACTTGTCACAGTACGGCTAAACTGTCTCGCTGTCTGTACCCAGGACACAGTCTTATTTTGTGAAGTCAAAATGTAAACTGCCCAATACTTCAGAGTGAGAACATTCTTCTTGTGAAAAAACTACTTATAAAGCTATTCTACAGACTGTGCCCTGCCTACGTCTTCTTTACAATTCCCTGTACCCTGTGAAAAATAGTCTCCCCATTCTGTAGCAAGCAGCTACTGAGTAGTTTCTGAGACATTTAGCAAGTAGCCTGAGTCAAGTGTATTAAGTGGGCAGCATGGAAAGAGCACACAGCTTCTTTACATGTTTCTTTAGCATCCCTGCAAACTTGCTCTCACCCATTGGCAACATTAATTCCACAACCCTCCTCATCAAAGTTCTCTACAAATCTTTTACTTCACTACCTGAAATTTTATCCTCCACAAAAAATACAGAGTGAAGAAAATTGGTGTGGTCAATACTGAGCTCATGAAGTTTTGTAAGTATCGATTATGAGCCTTGGGTTACTTATCTCAGAAGAAAGCTCTTCTCTACTGCCCATAAAATCATGCTCTTTTTTGGTTGACCACTCCTCATTTATAACCTCTAGATACTCAGGTATTTTGCTTTCTTATGTGAAACTTCAGAACTATGCACATCCCATTTATAGTCACATCTTCCTAATTATCTTTTACTACTTTCTAGTCTGCCCATGGTATTACCTTGTTTGCTTTTTGGCTAGCTTTCTTTAAGCTTCCTAATTACTATTCCACTTACGCACATCTGGTGCCAAAAGCACCAGTTTCATTCCAGCTTAAATCAATCGAGTTACAACTGTCCAGTCCCTCCTCCCACCCTACCTGTCCTCTGCTCTCATCCTTTGACTTACCTGAACCCCATCAGGAATCATTTCAGAACACTCAACTAAAGATCTGCCAGGGTTAGGTTCCTGTACTAGGTCACTTAGGGGTAAAATCTGTGCCAAAGAAAGGGCAGAGACCAACACTGGCATTGCTTAGCTAAAACTAAAGGATGCAGTATTCAAGCGAGTAGCATATAACCCTCTCTGAATGATTTCTCAGGGCTTCCTTTGTGTTTTCTCTGAGATGTGGCAATGACAAGAAACTGGAAGCAGTAGTAACAATAAAAGGCCACATACAAACTTACACGATAAAGAAATGTTAAGAGACAAGAGTTAAAAGAACGTGCTGAGAAATGCCCCCCAAAAAAAAATCACATACATGGAAATTTACAAAACTGAGATTGAGATCATAATGGCAATCACTGTGCCATCTGAGCTACAAACCTAGCAGATCCAAAAAAAGCTGGCAGAACCAAATTTGATACAGATTGTTACTGCAATACAACGCACGAAAAATACACTGAGGTATGCAAATTTTGCCAGAAATACACTCTTCATGTAAAATATCTAAGCGGCTGTTTGTAGCCTCAAGCCACTTATTGTTGAAGCAATGCTAAGGTTTAACAAAAATACAAAGCATTCCTTTATAATGAGTTCTACCTGAAAGAAGACAGCTCAAGAGATTTAAGTACCATAAAATGCCTTTGAATAGCTTAAAAGGGGGATCCTTACACAAACACCTGAAGTGACCAGTCCCTGCCCACAGAATTCCCCCGCCCTCCCGTACCCGCGCCCACACGCATGTATGCTTAGCGGGCACTGCAAGCAAACAAACAAGGACAAGCCCCCAGGACAGCCCTTCAGGGGCCTTCCCGGCCCTCGCCGACGCCTCGGGCCGCCCGGGGGCCGTGGCCTCTCCCAGACGAACCCTCCGTCCCCTCGCTCGGCCCCGTCCCGCCGACACTGTGG
>NW_020799091.1:58072973-58146891 GCF_003259725.1 Athene cunicularia | reverse complement strand
GCCGGGGGGCGGCGGCCGCGGTCGCCTCCCCGTGTTGCCGGCTTAGGCTGGAGGGCGCCGGGGGCACCTTCGAGCCCCGCTTCCCGGTAGGCGAGACGGCTGCGGCGTCTTTGGGAGATCGGTCCCGCCTCAGGGCTGCTGCCCGGCCGCGGCCTGTGGCAGGTGGCCTCCCTCCTTCCCTCCGGCACCGCTGAGGTGACGCGGCAGTGCTGCAGCGCAGAGGTGCCTGAAATCCTCCGAAGCGGAAACGGAATCGATGTGCAAACGTTTCCTTAGGTTTTTTTTTTCTTTAGATTTTATTTATTTTTTGCTGATTCATTGTCCAGGATGAAAACACGTTACGTGGTTGCAGGTTGCAGCGCCTGCAGGAGCGCTGTGTTCCCATGGCTGAGGGTTGACGCGGCTTCTGTAATGTATCGCACGCCAGTTTGATGCTCGTACAGCTGTTTAGCAAAGAAAAAAACTCCAAAGACTATCTAAGGGCTGTGGCAACCTCCAAATAAAATTTCTGGTGAAGCAGTTAACGGAAATTCTCGACTTTGAAAAGGGCTTTTAAAGTTAGTTTCTAGCTCTCATGGTCACATATAAATTTGAAAAGAAAGCTGAACTGTGGAGTATCTGAAATGAAATGTATAGAGAACGTCTTTTTAAAAGATTGCTTATTTGTAGTGTCTGATATGTGGCTTTCTAACCATTTTAACCATCAACAAGAGTACAAACTAGTTGCTTGGGTATCTCTTTGCTTTCTTCAGTCAAGTTTCTGTTCAGTTACATTGGGGGGGAAAAGATGAAATTTGGATACATTACTATTTTCACTGTAAAACAAAGGGGATTTTGGCTTTTGAAAATTTTTCTATTTGTAATTTTTTCGTTTCATGGGTCTGACGAGAATATTATTGAATGTTTGTCACACATTAATCTTCACTGAACTAAATTTGGCATTTGTTAGCAGAAGTGTGCAGGGTTTTGGTACCAAATGGTACATTATGCATTTTCCCCATTTTCTGGGTTACTGTTCGCAATGTCTTCCAGCTCATTAATAGTTGTAGAGATCTACAGAATTTTTGAGCAAGTACTAAAATAAACCTGGAGAACACTGCCTTAAATATATGTATTGTAAAAAAAAAATAAAAAAATCAAAGCTGTATCATATGTACTTACTGTGTAACTCAATCTGCTTCCGTCTTTGTCTTTCAATCATAAGTCAAAATTTTACATTTTGATGGCTAGATACCATGTGCTTGACTTTCTTAGGATACTGCTGGTGTCTGACAGCCATATTCAGAGTTTTTAGAATTACATAAAACCTTGACTGAGCTTACTTCAGGGGAGAGAATTATTCTGACAATGTAGTTATTCACTTGTTTAATAATGAATTCACATTTAAGTTTAGTTTTCCTTCTGTGTATCATTGCTAATGCATCTCAGTGGAAGAGGCTTGTATTTCTGACAGCACATTCAGATCAACAGTGGTCTATTACATCCTATTCCTAGTATATTTTGAGATAGTAAACTACATCAATTTCTCAAAATGTTTCATATCCCATTCAATAAATGAGCTTCATGTTACAATTTGGTTACAGTTGTTACTAACCCTGAAATTTTCTGCTTTGTTCTGTCTGCTTGGTCTTACAGAGTTATACCACAAACAACTCGTCTAATTAGATTCATTAATTGTACAGGTGTGTATAACTCAGTGATGTGCACTGCCAAGTAGTAGGGCAGGTTCTGCAGGAAAAATCAGAATTTGAGGAGGGTGCACCCAACATCTTTTAACAGACTTTGAAGCAATACCATGAGAGAACAAAGAAAACCTAATTTCAGTTGCAGTCATTAAAACAGGACCATATTGTATTAATTTTATGAGTACAATTGCCGTGTTACGGCACAGGGTTAAGGTTGAGGTTTTACATCTTACTGAGCCTTTGCAGATCTGAGATTTTTTTGAATTTTACATTTAATTCTGAACTGCTCAGATTTCTGATGTTGAGTTTTCTTATAGAGCTTGTTAGAGTAGTTCTGCAGCATATTTATTTTATAATGTTAATATGCATACTCAGCATTGATTCTGCTTACTGTAATAAATGGAGCTTTATTTTGCTTCGAGTAATACTGTTGCTGTTCCGCAAAAGTAAGGGCAAAAGAAGAGCTGCCATGTTGAAAACTCAGAAGAGTTTCAAAAAACCTCAGAGTTTGTCACAAAACTTCTTGAGACGATATGGTTTGGTCATTACAGTGATGATTTAGCCTCTCAGGATCTAAGTTTGTACAGCAGTTCATCTGGGTTTGCTGTGTTAAATAGATTCACACCTCCATATTAGGAACCATTTCAGCTCTTTGTATCTGAATCTGGGGACTGAGCCAAAGTAAAAAAGAGTAAGCAACTGCTGCCATGTGCCAGGACTGATTTTCAAAGGTACACATGATTTGCAGATCCCTTTGAAAGCATTAAAAATCAGGGCTGCTCATTGTCCCAAGCAATCATTCCTCTACTGTGAAAAAGGTTTTAGGCCTGGCAACATCTTAATGTCTACAGGTGGCTAGATTTCCATGGGCATGTGGTGGAGCATCCGGATTCAGCTCAGAATACTCCCAATACGGATGCACTTCTAGGTCTGCTGCTGAGAACCAGCAAAGCTGCTTCAGTCTTGACAACCCTAAGCAACTCCCCACTTTGCTTGTGTGTTAGGCCTGTCAGGATGCAGAGCTGGGCCGACGATCCCCTTTATTTCACATGCAGCCCTAACACTCTTCAGCTGAGAAGGTTGAGGATATTTGCTGTGTCTACTGCCCGATGTTACACCCAGATGTTGGATGTTGGGATTCAAATCTCTTTTTTGTCTGAGCTTTCATCTTTCAGTAAACTAAATACTCTAGCTGCTGCAAGGTTCTCCCTGAGTCAGGCGTTGCTGTTTTGCATGGAAGCATCCCAAGTGAACAGGAGACAACATGACCTAATATCTTACTAGTGCAGGCATTGACATGGATGGAGAAGTACTATGGTTTTCATTATTCTCTAATTAACACCGAGTTATTATATGCAAAGTGCCAATTGGAGTTGAGCAAAAGAGCTCTTTAAATTGCAGTTGCAAGCAATTAGCTTAGTCATTGTGTTACAGATTTCACCCACTCGTGTCTTCTTTCAACCCTGCCTCAGTTACAACATGTTGAGAGGAGGAATGAGCCTACCAGTTAGACCGGGAGAGGAGGTGTTTGATCAAATCACATTAGGCACTTCGGTATTCTGAGTTCATTAATTACCAAGGTGTTCAGCAGAGACTCTTCCTCATTCCCACTTTACGAGAGAGGGTTAGCTTCAGTATTTTAACTTCTAGCTTGTAATGGGGATAGATGACCTTGAATGAGGTGGATGTTAAGACGTACTTAATTCCTGCCATTGCCTTTATCTCCCTTCCCTTCATACTTGATCTCATTATTCCCATGTAAGTGTAAGTCCACACAAGTCCCCCAGAAGGAGCAGTTTCTCACTCCCTCCTAGCCTAATCCTTGGTCAGTCACTCATTCTTCTGCTTCCCCAGCCACTTGTGCTGGTGTGACTTCATGGTGGAGCAGATCAAGGAATCAATCTGACTGAAAGCTATCCCATGAAAGTAGTTGGGAGCATTTACCTGTGTTGGGCTCCTGTGCTACCACTGTCATGCTTGCGCTGGTGCAAAGTGGAGACGGTCTCTCACAGCATGACACTCCCTGGTTAAACGGGCCTTTGAACTCGATGCTGCATGGGGAGCCCTGACAAGGGCACTGACAGGGAAACCGGGTTTGCAGGATTTAGATTTTGTTTACCAAGCCCTGTACTGAGACTTCCACAAAGTGCTTGGGTAGCTACAAGCCTGTGTAAGTTTTTTGTTGGATCTATTTCATAAATATTTTCAGAGAAGGTTCACTCCTAGTACTTTTTTCTTTGATTAGTACAGAACAGTTCAGCATGGACAAAGGTACCAGATCTATGCAGTGAGCACGTTGTGACTTTATTCACAGACAGAAAAACACGTACCCATCTTTTAGTTTTGATAACAAATCTGCCTTCCTGGACAATGTAGTCTCATCTTTGTCTTCATGAAGTTATTTATCTGATTGAGTCACTCTGCCATGTTCATCCCTTGATAAATATAAAATAAGAAGATCATTGTATACATATAAAAGGATGAGATCATTAGTCAACAACAGCTGGCAGTTACTCTCCAACATAATTGTACTTCAGATATGCCTGTCAGAGTTAGCAGAAGCTAAAATTTATTAATTCTTACTGTTCTTTGTCACAGATTCTTGAGGCCTAGCTATGGGTTTAGGCTATATTGTCATTTACAGAGTGGTTAAAAATTGAAATTATTCCATATGGGGACCTATTCATATATTGCTTTAAACACTTTCTGAATAATGCTGATCAAGAAGGTAGGGTTCATTTAGCAAGTCACTGGCCTCACCAAAAAACTGCAGCTGATGTTCAGTAGCAGTTGAACCTCAAACATCTAGTGGTCTTCTGTGGCAAAATTATTAGTAGGGTTGTTTTATTTCCGTGAGAATAGAGGCATAAACCCAAATGCTATACTCGCCTTATATCTTCAATGTAACTAACAAATGTTTTTCAAGTTTTAATTTTTTCAGTATAAAAAGAAATAGGAGAATCATATCCTCTGACAACAAAGGCCTACAATGAAAGTAGGCCCAGGGGAGATATGCAAGGATGATGAGCTCAGGGGTGAATATCAGGAATGGCCACCAATTACCATAAGGAAAGCTGAACTAATCTCAGTACAATGGGTGTTCAGGGTGACCTTTGTTTTAGATATCCAGATGTACCAGTGGGGTTTTGAGTTGTGTAAACAGCCTTGCCTGAGATAATTAGGGGACAGAAACAGCATGGGTGGAGAAATGCGTAGGCGACTCAGCCAGATCTGAAAGTGTAAAAGCTGAACAACCAAGAAAATGAACTTTGAAGAGAGCAGTTGACTTGAGGTGGTTTCAACTCACATAATCCTCCCTGGGGACTAGGAAGCCCAGCATCTTAATGGTGAGAATACTGGTAACGGCAATCAGGTTTGTATTGTGATCCAACTGTGTATTGCAATTGCTATACTGCACTTATGATTTTAGTACATTCCTGTATCACTCTGCTGAAAATCCCATGTAACTTCAAATATCTACAAATAAGGAAATTTGGTGTTAAACACGAAGCCCTCCTTATGTAGAATATCTCAACGAATCTGCTCAGAGTGTTGGGTTCTGACACATCCTCAGTCATAAGAGCCTTGAGGGCCACCACGGGCCCTCAACACAGCTGGCAGTTGACACTGTAGGAAGCCATTTCTTCTCTGAATTCCTAATTCAGAATAACTCGAATCACTGGGGGCTGTGTTCCAATGTCAGAGTGACTTTCTGGAAACTTACCTTCCCTAAGAAAATTAAACATGCATTTTTTGCCCCATGCAGGGGAGATAAGACAGATATTTAAAGGAATGAGAGAATGTAATTCTCTCATTAATTTACAGCTGAGATTTGCAATGATAGAACACAGAATGATGAGGGTACAGCAGATGTGGCCTCTGTGATCCATTTTTTAGCTGGAGGGCATTCAAAGCCAAGGTAGTATGTTCTGTGTAAAAACATGAATGAAACTGAGACAGTCATGACTTTGTCAGCAGAGGCAAGAAGGCCTGTGGGGCCTTCTTTAATTATGCTGGAAAAATGAGCAAAGAAATTACTGAATATAAATATATACTTGCTATTTCTAGAACTGAGCATGCAGATTCATTTTTCAGGTTTCTCTGAAGCTTGAGACAGAGTTAAGCTTTTTTTCTCAGCCTTGGCTTTGCATAACATGCAAAGATTTGTAATAGAAATACAAAGATTAATAGACTGAATTAGGGATGGAAATGTACATAAGTTAAAAGCACCAGAAGAAACAATACCAAGCAAAGGTTGAAGAACATCATGTACTGATAACCAAGGACATGTTTAACGTCAGTCAAGGAGTGAACGTCAAGTAAAGAGTTGTTTACAGCAAGACCAGAAGGCCTGAGCTCTGATGGGTCCACAGCAGGGTGATGCTTAAGCAGAAGACTTGAGCTCTGCTAATAGGAGGATGGCAGCAAGGTTGTAGCTACAGAGATGTCCAAATGAGGATACACAGACCATGTGTAGCAACCTTCCCAAAAGTTTATGGAGGAGGAGTCTTTAAGCAAGATTCTGAGGCAAAAGTTCATGCCGTAGTAACGAACTTGTAAAGTGAACAAAACGTATATCTTTTTAGACATAACTTTTCTTCCATTGTCAGCAAGAGGAATCCAAGAGATTTAGTTAGTTGATAGCTAATATGCCTTGTCCCCTGTGTCATGTATAAGTGAAATTGGCCAGAGCACTGGGACACATATATCTTGCTACAGATAAACATGTGAGCGCAGGAGAACAATCTTATGAGTTAATGAATGTAAATGACCGAAATTGGTTTGTTTAACATAGGTATCACCTTCCTCCTCCATGTGGTTTCACGGTGATTTTTGTTGTCTTAAACTTCTGCAATCAGGAGTACTGTATTAGTAGAGTGATTGTCAAAGCAGTTGGCATTGCAACGGTGTTCATTCTGTTACATGAAAGTCACTGGAGTTTTTAGCCTTTTAATTAGTCAAGTTTTGTAAGACATCAAAGCTTTGTTTCCTTTTGGTCAGTTGGGGTCAGCTGCCTGGCTGTGTCCTCTCCCAACTTTTTGTGCATCTGCAGCCTACTCACTGGTGGGGTGGGGTGAGGAGCAGAAGAGGCCTTGGCACTGTGCAAGCGCTGTTCAGCAATAGCTAAAACATTCCTGTGTTATCAACACTGTTTTCATCACAAATCCAAAACATAAGCGATAGGAGCTACTGTGAAGAAAATTAACTCTATTCCAGCCAAAATCAGCACACACTATTTCAGATTTCAGTATAGCAATTCATGTTTTTTTTTATGATGGAATGTAAATCATACATCCTTATAAGCTGTTTCTGAGGATTTCCTCTATATCTGCTTAAACTCTAAAGCCCTACCTTAGAAAGACTGAAAAATGTATCATGTATCTGCATACATATATGAAATATATACATATTCCCTATAATGGAACTCATGAGCTTCTGTCTGAGAAATGTTTTATTCATTTAGAAGTAAATATTTGAGACATTCAAAACTGTATTTTCTAGTCAGAAACTACACAATAAGCCAACTGGAAATACTTCCAGATTTTCCTGTAACTGCTATTACAACACTGTTTGTTAATGCTTTTTATTACTGATGAGCCTGAACTAAAATGGAGAAATGATCTAAGCTCTAAAGTTCTAGTTCTTGTCTCTTAGAGACAAATCTGAACACCAAACACCTTTCTTTGTCTTACATGAATAGGAAATGGGCAGCAGCTGTTAGATTCCAGTAGTCAGGATTAAGGAGCTTGCTTTAAGTACCACCTTGTTCTGAAAGAAAAAGAAATCTACACCAAAGTAAGAAAAGTTACTATAGATTTCTTTTAATGTAAGGGGTGTCCTGTGAGAAATCTCTCCAACCAGAAACAGCTCTTTCCTTGAAGACAGTATCCCCCACTTAAATCTTCTTTTGTTGTTGTGCACCATTCAGTGGCACAAATACTCAGTGAAAGCCGGCCTCCATTTTAAAATGGAGTCATCTACAAACCTAATTTCCCTTTTTTGGGGACTACTTGAACACATTAGTAGCCCTCAGCAGAGATCTTGCTGTCTCTCTTCAGGGTCATAGACACAGTTATGTGACAACTTGGACTAACGGGAAAAGCAAGCACAAGAGCAAATTACAAGGTCCATACAAGGTAATGGCATTTCATTTTCTGTTTTCCAGTAGATGACAAAGAACGGCATAACATATGCTGTCCTTGACTTTTATGATCTCAGCCTCCAGTGTTTTATATGTAGGTGCAGATATCTGGTATTTTCTGTTGAGATCCCCATCAGCTAAACAGCATCACAGGCACACTCTCCGTGCTGTATATGGCATGTGTATATGGCATATATTAACATAATTTCTTGAGCAGCACAAGGCTGTAAACATCTAACAGTTAAGTATAATATTTCACAAAAGAAGTCTTGAATGATAGCTGAAATGATTTAGATTGGTTTTGACCTTAAATACTCAAGCTATTTCTTTTTATTGTTTTTCTTAAGTTGCTCTCTAATTACATTTTCTTGTTACTCTGCAATTTTCCTGGAAAGATATAGCTAAACAGGAATTTTGAAGAAATTTGGAAATCCATTGGTAGAGTTTTCCTAAAAGAGCAAATCACCAAGAATCTCCTAGAAAGTCTTTGACTGCTTCCAGGAAATACTTTTTTTTTTTTGAAGAACTGCAGAGCTCCTTCCAGGAGATAACAAGGACACTGGGCTCCTCAGAGGCATTTCCTAGATTACTTAACCAATACTTGAAGACTGTATTTCAGAACATGAGTGGCTGATGTGTCCATCTGATCCAGTATCCTGTCTCCCAGCGAAGCCTTGTAGCAGACACCAAGGGAGGAATAAGATCTGGGCACACATAAATGATATTTGTCAGTAATCTCCTAAACTTCCACTATTTTCAGCTCGGGGGACTTCCTAAACCTGAAGAGGCTTGTCTATTTAGTAACCTTGCATAGATCTGTCGTCTTCCAAATACATGTTTAATCTCCACTTGAAACTATGTTGGTTTTGAGGTTACAGTTATGTAGTATATGGGTTTTCTTTTTATCTGATGAAAAATGTTAATAACCTTAAAGCTCGATGTTGCAAACTCTGCAAACCCTTTAAGACATAGTCAGCTAGAGATACAATGACTGGCATGTGGGTTTTTTTTTTTTGCAAAGCACAAAAACAACACCCCTCGATCATTGCTTTTCATAGAGCAATGTCATGAATTAGGTATTTGTTAAAGTTCTCCTCTTGAGGGCAGCAAACATTCAGAACTAAAAGTTGTTCGTGTTTCTTAATGGTGTGATAAAGAGTATCTTGAATATGAGATAGGACAGATTAGCTTGCCCATTGGCCCCCATGATTCAGAGTACAGCTCTACTTACAGCTCTACAGCTTTTATACTAAAGGACAAAGCCTGAAAGCTTAAGTGAAAAATATAGCGTATGAAACCAAGGCTTTACCTTGTAAACCAACGGAGAACAGAGTAACTGAGAAATAGAAACATATCCTATACTTTATAATCTCTCCACTGTTTGTAAGGTCAGTTGAAAAAATGTGGACTAAAAATTAAACAGTTTTATTTTTCTGTGCATTGTTGCAACTAATGCCAGTCATGTGTGATAATTTTTAAAATAATGAGCTTTTAAAATATGGCTTCATAATAATGGAGCTCAACCAAAGGCTGTGTGAGAAGCTTGGGTGCCTTGGACAGCTCTTCTGCTTCATGAGCATATTCACACATGCCCAGTCAAGACAAATTACATCTCTGGTTATGTTCTGTCTGCAGTGTCTTTACCATGAACATAATGCTGTGCCTTCAAATAGGGAAAAAGAAACACTACAAACAAGACAGCAAAAGCAACTAGCATATGTGCTGGGTCCACCTGTATGTTGTTTGTGTGTCTCCCATGTGGCTTCATTTTTCAGTGTGGTCTCATGCTGCAGAACAAGTAAATCCAAATGATTGCACAGTGGTCAGTAGGTCTGCAACAGGTTTCAGGAAGTATTTCTGCACCTCAATGTGACACCTGCTGTTGCTACTTCTTGTATCAGTGCAACGTGCTGCACCAACAGTGGGCAAACTCTCTTAACTGTTGTTATCAAATTCAGTGCAAGCCTAAAAGGAATACTCTTTCTTTCCTCATTCAATAATTAATAAAAGAGCTATCAAGAACAATTTGAACTAGTGCTGTATTTACTACTGAAGATAACTCTGACTTCTGTGTAATCTTTGAATGAAGGTAGATAAAAGAGTAAATTGGATGTCTAAGTGTAACCTTTCATGCTGCTAATGTTACAAATGCACATTGGCATGTCTTATTTTACCATTACATTGATCTTATTATTAGAAACTCTATGATTCAGAACTTTTATTTTTGTTTTTGACCCAGAAAGTATGCCTGACACAGGAATGACCTACTTCCTCTGCATTTACTTCATGTACTAGAAACAATAATGGCTTCAAACTTGGAGAGTGATGCAGAGACTCCTGGGAGCAATGAAAGGAGTTTGATTGTCCTCTGCTTGTTCTGTGGCTTACTTCCAGCTCCTAGAAAAGCTGGATATCATTCTGTGTGGTGTAGCTGGTTTGTACTGGACTGCACTCTACAGGAGTTCTTGCAGTCTTGTAGCAAGAACATATACTCTGGATGCGCTATCCAAATCCCATACCTCAAATCCCCAGGTAGTTTACATACACTTAAGATTGTTCACTCGTGTTGATATTGATCAGTTCATTATAAGGCAGAGGAAATCTGGGGAAGGGATCTTCAAGGAATATCATGTAGACCAGAAGAACAAAACATAATAATGTGAAAGGCAGTGGGTGTTGCATGCCCATGCAGGTATATGAAGGAGACCTGACCATCACTTTCTTGGATGGTTGACTTGTTAGCACTGTTTTGGTGTGTTTCTCACCCATCTGTAAGACTGTGTTCTTGGATCTTGTGGATCCCATCCTGCCTCTGTCATCCCTTGAAGGGAGGCCAGAGGACAAGATCAGCATCGGATGCTGATCTTGCATCCTGCACAGGGCTGGGCTGGGAAGCAGAGCTATTCCTTGTCCATGTGTAGTGCCATATCCTCCCTTTTGGTTGGGGGACTCAAGGACCAGGTGTTGCTGATCAGTCCTTATTGGGAATTCAGTCACTAGTGGCCCTTCATGGAGCAGTCAGGAAGGCCAGGTGCCGTGGTAAGTGACAGCACTGGGGGAGCCGGGGAAATCACTAAAGCTTTCCTGAAGTCCTCCAGAGTGGTGGCCATGGAGCCCCTGTCTGATGTCCAGGAAGATTTCCTTTTTTTTTTTTTTTTCCCAGGCAGATCTCTCTTCCACCAGAAGAGCAACTTATCTGGGCTGTCCAAGAGAGGAAATATTTTGTCCATATGCTCTAACATGCCCTGAAGGATTAGTTTAATAAAACATCATACATACCTGCTTGCTGTCATATATGGCAAGCCTCAGGATGGTCCTCCTGCTTTTAAGGGTATAAAACTGACAAATCTTTGATAATTCTGACTGTATTACCATTTTACATGTTATATAACTGGATTAATAAATGGCCTTCTCTCATGCCAAAATCTAAAAGGTTTCTTTACTTGTATGAGTATCTTTAAATGTATCTTTGAATTTATTCTTCTTCCCTCTGTTAGTGGTGCAACATTTTTTGCTCTAACATTATTAAATAATTATAAAGTATATAATTGTACGTGTGTCTTCCTTATATGGTTAATTCAAATGTTATGAAGATACATACAATGTAAATAGAAAATAATAGCATCTGGTAATATATAAAATGCTTTTCTGATTAGCCATGCAAAGTATATAGAAATAATTAACTTTATGGCCACTAGATGTTACTGTTGTTCTATGTAAACATAGTTGAAGCATCATTCATTGCTCTAAGTCATAGTCCCTTAAAAAAATTGTGGGATAACTCTATAGCTTTCTAGTCCTGTGTCCTTAATTCTATACATTGAATATTCAGCATATACATTGAATATTGTAGAGCAATGAAAATAAATTATTTCAGTATTCTGAAGTCTTAGCAATTAGATCTTTGTACTAGAAGAAAAACATTATTTCTAGAAAAATTGGTAGTAGAAAAATAAATTAGTAGATACTTGCATGGAAGATCTGCTAGATGCTCTTTGATTCTTTGATTTGATTACATGCTCAAAATATTTTATAGTTCAGATAAAACTGGGAAATTGGAAAACATGCCTTTTCAATTGCTAATTTATCTGCTCCAACTCTAAAATAACCCTTAGGCCTAATTAATAATAATTTTTTTTTTTTTTTTTTTTTGGGATGCCTAACACCTATTTGTCCTGTCCAGATAACTAGCCCAAAATGTCTCCTGGAGTCAGTCTTCTACTTATCCTTGCCCATGAATTTGTGAGGAATACAAATATGATCAGTAAAGTGGAATCACAAAGGAGAATTGCAAGTCACTGTGAGATGAAAACCAGTTCAGAATGGGGCTCCTAGACTTTTGAATCCTCAGAAATGAAGGAGGTATTTTCTGTGAGCCTTAAGAGACCGTGAGGTATGGGGATGACACGACACTGGCTTTTAAGTTAGTGCAGACAGTCCACAGGGTTTAAAATGGTTTTGGTTCACAGAAAAGGTGAAACTTCAGAGAAGATTAAATTCATGCATATTGTGTCTTATTGTCCCACTGCACACCACATTGAAGAGTCTGACTCCCATCTCCTTGATGACCTCCCCATAGACACTGGGTTAGCTCTGAGGTGTCCCCAAAGCCATCTCTGCCCCAGGCTGGACAAGCCCCTGCCTCAGGCTCTCCTCAGGGGCACTGCTCCAGCCCTGACCACCACTGAACATGCTGCAGTTTATCAATGTCTTTACTGTGCTGGAGGTCCCAAACTGGCCAAAATATCTAGATGTGGTCTAGTGAGTGCTGAGCAGAAGGGGATAACCAGTGTGTCACCAATCTCCTGTCTGTGCTCCTGCTGATGCAGCCCCCCAGATGCTGTTGGCTGTCTCTGCTGCCAGGGGATGCTGGTGGCTTGTGTTCAAGTAATTGGTTGAAATAGGAAACACTGCACAGAAATAAGTTTTCAACTCTTTAAATAGGAGGAGGTCATGAGGGAGTTCTGCATGGATCTGTGCTGGGATATGTGCATGTGCCTGGAGAAGGGGATGTGGCAAGCTAAGAGGTTTCAGATAGTGCAAAATCATTCAGGGAAATGAGGGCAAAGGAAGAGTGTATCTTATATATATACATGTACTCAGAAATGCCACTTTGTTTTTTTCTGGATGCTTTGAAAAAACATCAAATCAGTCCTGACAGAGGTCAAAAAACCAAATTAAATATGAAGAGTTATTAGCAGAAGGTACAGAGAATAAGACAGCCACAGCTCCGTGGTTCATTACATGCAGTTCTGCTTGTTGCGTCTCAAAAAGGGAAGAATACAAAAAAATGTCCGGATAGGAGAAGTAAGAAAACAGAACTGGAAGATGTTCAGAGAAGAGCTACAAAGGTGAGCAAGTTCATGAATTTCTCAGTAAACTGGGATGCTGGAAGTAGTCTGGAAAACAGAAAAAAATTAGGGAGATAAGGTCTGTAAATGATGAGTAGCATACTGAAGGTGAATAGTAGTATCTTCCCTTCTGTATCTCCCAGTACAAAATCTGTCATGCAGCAAACAAAAATGGATGTACACCTTTGCATACAGTATAATTAAGCTGCAGGATCTGTTTTCATGGGATATTGTGGCTACTAAAAAATTATGAGTTCAGAGACCCCATGGTTCTTAGTCAAGTAGCAGTTATTAAATGCTTATAAACCACTAAGTGTACAGGCCACAAAAAATTGGAAAGCATATTGGGCAGGAGAAACATCCTACATGTTTGTCCTGTTCTTCCACACTCCCTTGAGCATCCTCCCATGGTTACTGTCAAGGACAGGGTACTGGGCTGAAGGGACCTTCAGTCTGAGCCAGTGTGGCCACTCATTTAATCATTTTAGTGAACATGGATAAGAAGAAGGAATGAAGAGGGACTTCTGTAGATAAAGTCTACTTCAAGCAAATTCAAAAGTGTATTGCTTCTCTGACTATTGAAGACCCTGTAAAAAGGCTTTTTTTTTTTTTTTACAGTGTTTACTAATCTTTACCACTGCCTGCCCTTGCATATCAGAACAGACTACGCTGTCCTAAGGGAATCATTCCTTTTCAGAATTTTGTCAGATGTTATAGTTAGATTTGTCTCATAATCTTCTTGTGTTTCAGTTTGTCCAGCTAGAATGTGAACCAAATATCAAACCCTATATTATTTTACCAACAAAGTATCGCCAACCTCATAGCCATTTTTTTCTCAGAGGAAATACTCATGTTTGTCCCAGCTTTTGCTTTAAGCTATATGTTTGTTATTCATGTGCATTATAAAATTATGCTAATATTTTATTTGATATGAAATGGGGTGCAATCAGTTGGAAAAACCATTACTAGCTCACTGAAAATATTTGAGTCATTATGGTGGTTTTGTCATAAAATAAAAAAGTATATGTATGGCTCAGTGTGTTAATAGTACTTCAAGTGATGATTGCTTAAACAGATTGTGACATGTTACTGTCTTAATGAAAACAGAAATAAACATCGAAAAAAATGTAGATCTCACTTTTCCTCACTGCTCTGGGAGATCAGCATTCTCAGTGCCAATTTCACTACAGCTTTAAGACGAGTTTCAAACCTTATTAGTGGACCCTAGGCTTCAAACAGTGAAATACCAGGCTCTGTTTCTGATGTGTTTGGAAGCCTGTAGTCTGACACCTTGCAGAGAAGGTTACCATACATCTCCCTTTGGGAAGAGGGAGGTGTCCATCTGATCTTGCAATCTCCTGATGACCTTCAAGTAGGGAAGGAATGAGTAATCTGCCTTTATGGGAAAAGTTTTGTTGACTGGGTCACCTAGGATTTATTGTGAAATAGGTAAGTAATAGTTAAGGACATTTTCCTAAAATATTCCACATATATATGCATATATATGCACACATATGTGCACATACCATTCCTACATATATATATATATACACACCATTTTTTATATATATACATACACACCACATATATATATATGCATACAATTTAAATATATACTCCATTTATAGATGCAAGTTTATATATCTGCATAAATACATATAGTGATGAGTCATACATTTCTATTGTTATTTGAAAATATCTGAATGAGAGAATTGTGGTAAAAATATCTAGGGGAAGGAGCCACCAGAGTTAGCTGCTGTGGTCTTGAAAGTGAAGTGGAACAAAAATAGGCCATAAAAGGCTGTCTCCCTTTTTGTGGCAAAGGTGCAGGCAGGAGCTGTATTGCAGTTCTCTCTTTCTAAAATAAAATAAATGAAAGAATTTAGAAAGTGATGCCATTTGTAGATGATGCTACTGACAAAAAAGAGAGTTCTGGCAATTGGAGGGGCACAGGCAGCAACCAGCAGTGAAGTGGTGGTGACAGAAGTGGTTGTTAAGTGAGGTCACAGCTACTTACCGCAGTGAATCTTCTGATGGGAATCCCTACTGTGTAGCAGAGCTGCAGCAGACACCAGAGCTGCCCAGGAAGGTAATGGGGCCCCTACACATTGTCCATTCAACAGGGATGAGAGACAGAGCGTCCCCATATTTGGGGTCCAGGTCTCAGTGAGTACAAGTACCTGGCGATTCAACAGCAATTTACAGAAATGGAATAGCTGAAAAGGAGGGACAGCTGCCGCTTTCTGTCAGGCGACAAGAGTGGCAGTCCCATGCATTAGTAATGGTTTGGGTTTCCTAGACTGGCGCTGCAGTAGGTTTGCTGGCCTTCTCTCCCCCACATATCTATCTCCCCCAAAGAAAGTACTGTTGATGCAAACCCCTTTGTTTAAACTCACTCAAGTTATTGCCCGGGTGGTGCAATTTGATCTGACAGGATTCTGGCTGGCAGCTTGAGTTACTGTTACTTTAGTAATCTTAGATGTCTAAAAATGACACCTTGATCTTCATAGGGTTATAAGGTCCTGGTGGAGAGATAAGTAATTACATCACAACAGATGTACCCAAAAGGGGCAGGAGTCACTCCTTTCCACGTCACATAGGCTCCAGTGTTCACTGCCACTCATAAATGTGGGGAAAAAGAAATGCTGTTATTTACCCATTGGTAAAATCAGTAGTTACTTTCTCAATTTTATGAGCTTGCTTCAAACTGATTTCTTTTTCCAAGTGTCCCACTGCGGATCTTCCAGCCTTGTGTGCTGTGAAGTCTGCTTTGTCACCAGGTTGGGATTTTTCCCTCTCCTGCCAGCAAGAGCAATAGCTGTAATCCCAGCACTTCCTGTAGTATTTCTCAGTCCTGTGACTAGACCCACTGAAGCCCTACTGGAACTGAAGTGATTCACCACCCAGGGCACCTTCCCACCTGTGAACTGTGTTAAAAGGCCTGAATGTATTATCTAAGCACTACTGGACATTTAAAATATCCAGGGCTCATCACCTGGAGCAGTAAAATTTGGGTGGTCGGCAGGAAGAAAAGCAAGGCACTGGCTGGCTGCATTGCAGAGGCTGAGGACCGCAACCTTCCTTTACAAACACGCCCAGATTTCAGCCTGCAAACTCATGGCTCAAAGCTGGAACGTGGGCACGTGGCAACCACCCAACTTGCACCATGCAGGCATGATGCTCTTTAGTCAAGTGGAGTCTGCCAGGGATCAGTGTGGGCATTCTGCTTGGCTATTCCCTGAGAAAAGATGTAAAATCAATTAACAGATGTCAAACACACATTTCCTAACCCTGAGACCTCAGTTACAATTCCTTTTCAGTCAGAGACCTGCTTATCACCCTCACCTTGTCTCATTGTTTATATAAAATATACAATCGCATCTTATGCCTTTAATGTGTGTTAAGGAAAGCTTCTCTTATTTTTTGATTAATCTTTTTATCCCTTTCTTCCTTGAATTTTCCAGAAATTGCTGAGACCAGTGGCAGAGGATAAGAAAGGCTAGAAAATTACAAGCTGTGCACTAAAACGGATTTCTAAGTACTTTTAATTGGTACCTAAAGTTATGTATTTTATGTTCACTGAACATAAAAAGCCTGATTTTAAAAACTGTGAGCCAGTCAAACCGTCCATGGATTGTGAGACCATTGCTCACACAGTAAGACACATTTACTCAGGCTGGTGGTAGCTGCCAATCAGTTTTCACAGTATACTCCAAGAATCTATCCCGTGAGGATCTCCATGGTTCTCTTAAGAGTAAAGGTAAATAAAATGGCTTACCTGTCTCCCCATGAATCCTATAAATGACAGAAATTAACTGTTTTTCAAAATTTAATGTTGCAAATCACCAGCTCTCTGGTCCAAACTATAGCAGGCTGGAGGGATTTCAAGGGAAGCATGTCTTTTGGGAAGAGCGAACATTAATGGAGCAGTAGACTGCTATCCGAAAGCACTTTTTCCCTGGCTTCAAGTTCTGCTCCCTCAAACTTACATAGCCCAGTTTAGCAGCACAACTGGGGAGAAATAATACTGAAAATATACCCATCCAGAAGCTTTCCAGATTCTTTCCCTCAGTGAACTGCAGCCCATTGCTGGGTTTTATTTGTATAACAGGGTGATGGGATGTTATAAAAAAAACATCAAAAGCATCACAGAGTTCTCATCACTTCCAGTCTTGTGTTTGTGGATAGGTGAGAGATAAGATCTGGCTGAAAATCTCAACTCTGCAGGAGCCCCAGAACAGCCATTTGCTTTGGGCTGGGAATGTGTGAGGTGCTCTGTGTATAACATCAAAGAGTCAACACATAAAAGGGCATACACCAAAAGGCCTGAGTTCTTCATCCTCTACATGAAAAGTTACTGGAACACTGTAGCAAAGAGAAAGCTGATGGTTGCTCCTCTCAACTAGGAACTAGTAACTACTAATCCTGTGCTGCAAGGATTTCTGTTTAGGAACCTGTAGTAAGGGAGAATTATACCTGTGAGCCATTCCAGTGACTGCTGGATTAGCATGTCTAGGATGGCCAGCTCTTCCTGTTGCTACTTACCTGTCTCAGGTGAATTTGCAATACATCTTTGAAGCCCCCTTCTCCCCAGCAAGCTCCCCTCTTCTCTAAGCCAGCCTGGCACCACTGCCTGCTTGGTGCTTTTGGAGTCTAAACTTCCCCCCGAATTCATTGAGATAGTAGTTAATAACACCTTGGTACTTCCACAGCACTTGAATATTCACAGCATTTTGCAAATATTCTCTAATTAACTTTGAAGTGTTTTCTGGCAGCATCATAGAGAGTAGAGATGGAAAATGCTTAGAGATAGAAAAATGCTCTACCCATGACAATTTTCAAAATATTTAAAGACAGGGGCATCAGTTGCTTCATTTGGAGACTACTGGAAAAAATGATCACCAACACCTATTAGCACTCTCCCTGCTTCTATTCCCTACCCTGACTCTCCAAAAATCTCACAGAATTTCACAAGATGTCAACTAATTAGATATTGGCATGTGTCTGGACCAGCCTCTGTAATTCCTCTTCTTCCTTCTGGCTGACGGAGTGTCATCTGCACTGTAATTTGACTAACTGATAGTATTCTGTCTGATTATATGGCATTAAAGAAAAGGATTAGAGGAAAGAGGACAGTGAGTGAAGCAAAGATGAGATCTCTTGAAAAACTGCCTAAAGGAGTTGTGGGAACAGCTAAAATCCATTGAGTGAAATTATATCTTCCAGGTGATAACCGGGACTGATAAAGCTATTTTTTGAAAAGGAAAAAATGAGAGTTAAAAGCATCCATATTGGAGAAATGGGATTTGGGGTGTGTTCCTCATGTGGACAGGGTGAGGCACTGACAAAGCAATCCTAACGCATTGATGAGTTTTGCCTTGAGCAATCTCAAGTAGTATCTCTCTGCAATTAGCTTTTTAAATGAACACACTGAATTGTTGATTAAATTGCCTTGGATTGCAGTTAGGTAAGATCCATTTTAAAGTTGCTAGGCTAGAAGCCACTCATCTCTCTACTTTCATAACTTAGTTTTCACAGGATGGGGTGAATGGATTTAAAAACCACCACTGCTGACTGAGAGGTCTTTCTTCCTTTTCAGTCTGTCTTGCTGCTTTCTGCGTGCATACTCCTCCTGCTGAGCTTTTGGAAACAAATTTGGTTTGCTATCCAAACACAAAGGAAACCATTTTGTTTGTTTGTTTGGGGGTTTTTGTTGGTTTTACTGTGGGAAGGAAGCAGGACAGAGCAGGGAATCCTCTCCTTTTTGGTGGTGACAAGCCATTATATCTGGGCAACTGTCTGTGAGACCTCAGCCTAAGACAGGGGATGAACCCTTGATGCCAAGTGAGAGGGGGTTGTTGCTGAGAAGATGTCTGGTGTGTTTATATGGCAGGTGCTGACCAGGAGCCCTGAGAGATACAACTCCTGACCCCTCATCAAGAAGGAAAAGAGTCTCTGTCACATGAGTACGCTGATGGCATTTCCCAGGGTTACCTCAGAAAAGCTTACCTCTTGTGATTGAGTCCCATGCCAAAGTTCATTAAAAACTTTGTTTAAAAGTGATAAAAGAATTAAAACCCAGAGGTTGTACTGGAAGACAAGGTTAAGTTGACACTGCATTTCAGCATGGACCCATGTCCTTTTGGACCTGAGCATGTCTTGCACCTGCGCCATGCCAACATGACTGAAGGTTCAGGGTTATTGAGGAGCTTTGGGACATGCTAAAAAGGTTTTGCCTTTTCTACAGCATGAAAGGGATGGGCTTTGTGGGATCAGCTGGGTCTGCGGCTCACCCCACTCACCCTGGAGGAAACGTGACAACACACGGACACAGGGCAGGCAGGTCAGCCCAGGGCCTTCCTGGTGAGGAGCTAAGGACAACCTCCATCTCATGGCACTGGAATGAAAAGTGAGCCAAGGAGCACTGTGGACAGCTCAGGCTAAATCAAAGAGGAGACGACAAAGCCATCATCATCAGAGGAACCTCATCAGACCTGTTTATGTTCACAGGGGAATGGCAAAGACAAGCTGTTTGTTGCCTTAGCCCTTTCCCTGGACATTTACAGACCTTTAGTTAAACATGCTTTTTAAAATAAAACTGATTTTCTTTGGCCACATGGCTCCTGGAGAGAGACTTCTCAGTGCCTGTACCAAGAAGCTTGTCCCAGACTCCCACTCCACAGGTGACTCTGTCTTTT
This sequence comes from Athene cunicularia, assembly GCF_003259725.1. Classification (NCBI taxonomy): domain Eukaryota; kingdom Metazoa; phylum Chordata; class Aves; order Strigiformes; family Strigidae; genus Athene; species Athene cunicularia. The sequence continues at coordinate 58,127,015 of NW_020799091.1, read as the reverse complement.
AAGGTAGATATATGGGAGGAGAGATGGGCTTATTAGGAGGTTGGACAGAGGAGGCAAACTGCCATTTGCCTTGTGACAACAGCACTTGCTGAACTTCTTCCTCACCTGCTCTGCTCTGACACATCACAGCAGTGATCCTTGTGCCTGGGTGGGTCTCTCTCATCTTCTGGACCAGGTGCCTGCAGAGGAATGTTGTCCCTGTGTTTCTGGACCTCACTAAAATGCTGCTATCTAACTCAGAGCTGACCTTGGCTCCAAGTCCATGACAGGCGAGAAAAGCTGTGTTATACTTTAAACGATGAAACTCTTACATAGAATAATGGGTTAACCTAGGAGACATGGCAAGGACACATGAATAAAACTAATGTATTAGCAGCAGTTTTCAGTGCCTACTAAGAGAGGCATGCTCTTGCTAATGGAAGATGACTGGATAGGCAAACTTACCTTTACCCAACGTGGGCACTGAACTCATTTCAGATCCCTGCTCTTCAGAAGGTGTGAACCTGTAATCCTGAGCTGCAGGGAATGTAGTGTATGACAGTTTTGAACTGCAATTAGGAGAATTTGTATGGTTTATAGTGTGCTTCTGCTGAAGCCAGGAGCAAAATAAATGACTGCACGAATAAAGTCTCTTTACATCAGTGGAGACCAAATTATCTAACAAATTAACAATAAATACCTTGCTAAATTAAATCTTGTTTTCTTCAAATAGCCACAAGGAGTGTGAACATTCATCAGCAAGCTGATTGCATAAAAACAAAGAGATCTTAGACAAATACCAAATATTATAAACAGGATATTGTTTAACATCATGATACTCAGATAAGAGTTCATGAATGTTATTCAGACTTAACATAAGCATTCCTTTTCTCTTTAAAGGAAATCAAAGGCGAGACTCAAGGCAAAACAATGGTTCAAGTCAAAAATACTATCTATTAAAACAGGATTTTATAATGAAAGCTTATTTTGTCTTTTTCTATAAATACCTGCTTCCTCTGAGTGAGATACAACCCACTCCTCAAAATATTACACTGCCCATGGCTATTTTTTTCACACATATATGTATATATGTATATATGTATATATGTATATATGTATATATGTATATATGTATACATGTATACATGTATATATGTATATATGTATATATGTATATATGTATATATGTATGCATGGATTCCTGATCTAATGTACATGGAGACACTCTCACCACTTTCACACATCCTCAAGGGCTTTTTCAACTAATGGAGCACTCTAGCATCCTTAGGCTGAGATGAAATATTCAACACCTTACAGAGGTTATGCAACCCTTTTTTATATGTAATTAAACTGCTCTGGTTTACATGGATTAAAAAATTCATAAACACTTCAGTCATTTTGGTTAAAACTTATGCTAGTACAGTGGAGTTAGTCCCTGCAAATATTTTGTACAAACTTTCTCCTGGTGCCAGAGAGAATGTTTTTTCTTACCTCCAGCGTAACTAACATGAAGGGATTGACACAAAAATTATGACTTTTTCCTTATTACAGAAACAACACTCTCTGAAGCAAGTTGTCTCTAAAGAGTAATCCAACCATTTACTGTATTCTTTGTTCCCTCATCTGCTTTCCCCCAATATGCCCTAGCCCTAACTCCCCAGCCCATGATGTTCATTTGCCAGAGGCAGTGCTACTGTAGCTCTCTGTGTCCAGGCTGGCTTCCAGGCTGTTGCCAAACTTGGTGTATCACAGCTGAGTTTTGCCAGACCTTCTCTCAGTGGCAATGTTAACATAAGCCCCTTTCCAGAACCACCAATTTTCACACGGTTTATCACAGACTTCTCTTATTTTTTCAGGTTTTGCTAAAAAAAATCCGGTGGGTTCAATGGGTTTTGGTGGGCATTAGAGATATCTGGACAGACAAGCTGGTAGGCAGAGCAATCATGTGAATTCCTTTTGCCTTTGGAAAGTCAGTCTAGAAAAGAGAGGGGATATAAACATCATGTTCAAGCCAGGCTACAGCTCTTAACTGAGAGGACATGGGAATAGGGGTCCCATTTTGGACATGCAAGTCTGTACCTGCACAAATTCTCTTTTTTTTTCCAGCTGCTGCTGGAAATAGGATATGGGTTAACTGATTTTATGGACTGATCAAAAAGGACAGAAACACTTCCATGTCTTATACAACATAAAGATTTAAAAAGAAAAAAAAAAAAAAAAAGGTTCTCTGAGCAGCAGTACTGATGCGTTCTGGTTTTCCCTGTGCTGCAAGGGGACGAGAACTGTTTTTTCCCACGCCAGCTCTCATTCTTCCCATCCCTCAGTGTGGCACACTGTGCTCCCAGATTAGTTTGAGCTCTGCCAGGCTTGTGCTCTGGCCAGCTGCCCCTCAGGCACTTGTTGTTTGAGAGGGAACAACTTGTCGTGGGGATTGATAGGGGGCTGAGAAATCACTACATTTCCTTTCATGGCAGTGTTCGGTTGGGACCCTTTTCTACCCAGCTGCTGCTTTGCCTGGTGCCTGATATATTTAAGACCTTGACCAGTCTGTCATATTTGATTGAAACTGGCTGGTAGGTTCAAAAATTATTAGACAGTGAACAAACGAAGAGGTGAACACAGAGGTGGATAGGCAAGACAAAAATACCTCTCAAATCTACACCTAATCAAAGTTTAATTAAAGTTTCTTATGAAAGTCACCTGGATGAGAATCCTGATTTATGCCCCCATGATTTAATCATATCATCATCTGACTTTCTGCCTGAGAAATCTAAGTATTACTCTAAGCGTATAGACACCCCATCAAATTTCTTCCCTAAGAATCAGAATTCCTCAGACACTGGTTGTCGAAGCTCAGAATAATATTTTAGCAAGAAATATACCATGAAATTTATTTCCTTCCCTGTGTTGCTTTGCCTCCTGTTACTAAGCTATCTGAATGAAAGTGCTCTGTTTTTTATAGACAGTGACTGCAGAAAACAATACATAATTCAGAGAGAGGTCCTGAATTCAGCTACTGGAAGCTGTTTCACTCTCCTTTTTTTTTTTTTTTCCTAAACATTTCCTTTCTAGCTGTCTTTAAAAAATCAGGTTAGTGCTTGTTTAAGAGCCTTCATGACTTTGCACAGTGTGAGAGCAGTAAGAGGAGTGATGGAGAGGTTGTCCTGGGGGAGGTTGAGAGAGAGGGCAAGCTGGTGCAGGGCTTTTCATGGATCCCAATGCAAAAGGGGTGGCAACAAAAGGCTTAATATGATAACTTCTTTAATAAGACAGAACAGAAAGAGCAATATAGATAGTAAATAAATCTTATGTCCCTTCAGATGCTGGGTACCTGTGTTCATGCGGCATTGGACCTAGCCCGGATGGGTTTTGCCCTGGTGTGCTGCACAGAGCAGATCCTGTCTGTGGAGAGACACTTTCCCTTTTTGGTCATTTGAAATACCATATGGTACAAGAATTGTATAGGAGAAAACAACTCTATTCCTAAAGGAAGCTCACACGAGAACTTCTTGCTACCCTTTTAGATGAAGTCAAGGCCAGGCAGGTGGTGTGGTGGCCTGCCTTGGAGTGGGAGCTGCCTGCGGGCTCCCCTGGTACTGTGAGCCAGCTGAGCTCATTCTGGGGCCAAGGGGCACGTGCAGCACAACACGGCCCAAAGGCCATGCTGGACATGCAGCCCAGCACAGGACGGGCCTGTGCCTGCTCAGGTTAACTGTGATGTGACTCACTCACTCCTCAGCGAGTGGTGCTCTCCTGGTCAGGATCAATACATACCACCCCTTGAGCCATGTCGAGTTTACCTTTCCCAAAGCTATATTATGAGTTGCAGATTCTAATAATAACATAGGTGGTTCTCAAGCCCTAAGTATGAGCCCTAACACAGGGCCTGTCCAAGACTGCCAACTCCTTGAGTGCAATGTCTTCGGCAAGGCTTTCAGTATAGATATGTGTCTTTTAAGATTTTTCTCTACATTTTCCATTTAAAAATAAGCTGGTACATATGAAATGTGTATGAATCATTTAAAAGTGTCACCAGAGAGTTACATTAAAGGGTACTGTAATACTCTGTAGCAACTAGAAATAAATCCCTTAGCATGGAAAACTGCTGTACTACAGAACAGTAATTACAAACACACAAAAGGAAACAAGATTCTTGATTCTTCTGGCTGTATTTCTGAACCTAATTAGTATAACCTCCAACTACGTCAAAGTAAGTGCTTCATTAATAAATCTCTGAATCATCTGTACTCCTCTGTGACTGATAACCATGACTCATTATTACCAGCTACAGGAGTGAGGTGATTTGGTGGTAAAGGTACTAAATTGCCTGCTCTCTCCAGGCTCTGCCATGACCTTGCATGGGCAGGCTGTCATCTCTGCACCTCAGTTCTCCATTGAAAGGCAATGCTCCTCAACACCATGACGTTTATGTTACTCATAGAATGGATCATGTGTTACAATAAGCATTGAGCCCAGCAGAGTCTTCTAGGTAGTCCTGAAGTGCTTGAGAAAGCAAAGAAAGTGTTGATAGCTGGGTGTCCTCAAATTCGGAATGACCTAACTTTTCAGGTGTTTCAATAGGGAGGAAATTTTGGAAATGGATAAGTTGTAGAACTTGGGAAAGGAGGAGCATACTTTTAAGGAAACTGTAATTAAGGGTTCATAGGAAAAGAATGGATAAAGGAAAGGGGGAGAAATAGTGAGCAGAACTAAGTTTAAATGAACCAAGAGAAGATGGGTAATTCAGAGAAAAAAATGAAGTCACTATCAGATTATGTGGAGAGAGATTAATGAGAAAAGTGAATGCAGAAATCCTGGTAGGGAAACCAGAGAAGCCTGTTTAGCAAATGGAGGAAAGAATTATCTCAGATAGCTAATTAAAACAGAACTGTTCTCATAAGATACTAGGCAAAACTAATATCCACAGATGTCATATTCAGATTGATCCTGATGAGAAAGATATATTTTTGCTGCTTCTTTTCTTGCAGTGACACATCAATAATGCATATCTTAATTACATTCAACTGCAGATCCTATGTATTAGAGTGGTACCACTTTGGTAATGAATGGAGAGGTCTGCCAATTTGTCATATTGCAAAATACAGTATTGGAAAAAGCTTACCTTGCATACGTAAAGCTATAAGGGCTGCTCTGTAAGAGAAGACTGGAAAATATGTGTAAAAAAAATATATTATACTGAATAGTATTACGTCCCTAACATGAATACCATGCTGATATCTGGTGTTCTCATTATAGCTCAGATATTTTGTTAGACATACCTAAAGTACAAACAGTCCAAAAAGTGACAATAGAAGAAAGATGAGGCTTGTACAACAGAAAGCATTGAAAAATCAAAGATCAGTTAACCTGAAAATCAGAAAAAATAATGAAAAGATAACATTTCAGGAAAAAAGTTATTATAGTTTAAGGAATTTAGGCAATTTAAATAGGTTTATCTGATTTTTCTAATGTTCTTGTAAATCCATCAAGGAAAGAAAAGCTGAAGTTGTCTTTACATCACCTGTTTTGAAATAGCATAAAAAATTCTGAACAGGTTTTGTTTCATATTGGAACATATTCCACTTACTGTACTCTACTGCTAACATACTTTTCACAGTACAAGGATAGTGAGATTGTCTCGCTGAGAAGCTGTCAGTCAAAATTCTGTGTACACTAGCATGTCATAAAATCCACCTATAACAAACTTTTCTGTCACTTTTAGGTTTTGACTATAGCTGAATCTGACATTAGTTTTCTACATAACAAATTCTGACTGTCAGTTTAAATATAAAACTTGTTTGTTTTGAAACAAAATTTGGGTAGAAATGTTGACTTTATTTTCTTTTAATTGTAAAATCTAAGGTTGAAGCTTCTTCAACAGCAAACACTCTAACTGGAGAGTGATAAGTGATTGTTGGTTGATGTCTGAAACAACCCTGCATGGAAGGAACTAAAGTTGCTTATTGCCTTTCTTCTCTTTCTTGCCTGACTTTAGACAAAGACATGCATTTTCTCAGGGAGAAGAGAGCATCTTCTCCTAGGAAATGATCTATAAGTATGGAAAAAACATTCAGATAAATACACTGGCATAGCATCAAAATTCAAAATGGACTGTATGGGCTATGTCTATGACATCTTGTAGGAGATTTTCCAAGACCATCTTCAGGACATGAAGATGCACAGCCTGTGTTGACCTTGAGGCTGTCTTGCAGAGAGGCAGGAGTGGCTGCTTTTGTACAGTTGGGCATCTGGTCTCTGGCACTCCCTCAAGTCCTCTCAACAACCTCACATCATGGACCTCACCACACCCACAGGGTGTCCCCATGCCCTTTTGAGTCCCGATGCTTTAGTTTGGGACCCACACCTTCATGCACAGCACTCCTTTCGACAGGTCCAAAGTGCAAGATGCAAGTTTTCCATTTCTGGGTGCTAGTGATGCTAATCAAAAGGGTAACTTCGAGGAGGGAGTCCTTTCCTTACCTGCTGCACAGAAATTTTGATGCTGGACCACCCACATCTCTATGGTAGGGTCTGACTAGTGATGCCTGGAGAGCACAGGTTTAGTCCCATGTGACCCTGCCCTTCACAAAGGGGACTTCAGTATCACTAATTAAATACTAGGACAGACATTGCCAAGCAAGCCAAATCTACCTGAGCCACCACAGACCCAGGGGATGGGTTCAGTTGCTTACACAAAGATGCTTACTGCCATTTGTGATGCCCTGGGATGACTGAAACTTCTCTACAAGGGAGGCAGATGCAACGTAGCAAATGACAGGGATTCATGCCCTTCTTGGGGTGGTAACTAGAGGCCAAGTGGGGCACTCTAAGGCATCAGGAATGGTGCTAGATGCATATGTATGGGCAATTGAATTAAGTTACAGGTGACAATGACACTAATCCTGACAAAAGATGGGCACTGTCAAACATGTCAGAAACACTTCAGAGCAGGCTGGATGATGCAGAATGGCCCCACCAGGGACAGTCAGCACATGATACTTTCAGGGCCCCTCATCCTACCATGCACTAACTCCTTGGCAGCCCACTTTACATACAGATCTCTGCCAGAAGCATAGACCCCTCTAATTCCCACAGTCCAGTTTCTGTATGTGCCTTAAGCTCTGCAAAGTCCACATCCAGCCCCAGAAGGCAACCAGGCTGGCACTCTCTTCATATGGAGAAAGCTCCATGGGGATTATGTCCTTCACAGGGGGCCAGAGAGACCCCATGGCTGAATGGCACTACGAAGCAGGACATCTGCTTACTGACTACCAAAGATTTTCCATTCACCTTCCAGGATGCCTACAAAGCCCTCCTCACCTCCTCACTCACAGCTGAGTGAAACCTTTCCAGGAGTTGTAGTGGAACAGATCTAGTAGTGGCATCCGTGCAAGGAAACTCTCCTATTAATGGGGTATTCAGATGCCTCTATAAGTGTTCAGACCCTGTGCCAAATTCCAGTTCCTCTTAAGAACATGCAAGCTGCTACATCTAGGAAATTTCTGTGTGCAAAGAGCTGGTTGGAGAAGAAACTACTTCTGTCTGTTAGCTCTCAGACTGTTTTTTGGGACACAGTTTGCTGGCTCCCGCACCATACCATCTTCCCACCTTTGTTGCTGTGTTTCTGAGAGATACCTCTAGGCCATCATCCAAAGTCAGTGTGGAAACACTGCAGAAAACTGAACTAAATTTGCTTGCTGTTCCCTTTCTACCACTGAGATGTCCCAGACGGTAGGAGAAGCGGAATGAATCACAGGAGATATTACAAATCCTAGGCTCAATTTCTTGACTGTAAGGCCAAGACCTTTGACACTAGCTTTAGATTTGGATGTCATAAACCCAGTGGAGCAAACACTGAAAGTCTCTGTCTGAAGCTATTCATGTAAAGGAAACTGTTTTATGTTGGTCCTGTTAGTCTCTTTGCCAGGGGTCTGGCTGTCTAGTATTTAGTTTTCTTTTACCTCACTCCTCAGATAGAACTGTCTTATAGTCATATTTCTTCTCCTTTCATTCCCAGACTGCAAGGACCACTGATCAGACACAAACGAGGCTTTGTCCTCTCTATCAGAGTGCTGCAACATCTTATTTCACACTTCTGTTCTCATCTTTCTGTTGAAAGCCCATTCATGTTGGCTTTTGTTGTGGTTGAACTTCCTCAGTCTCGCCCTTCTACAAGCCTGAGCTCAGAGCACTTCAGTCATTTATCTTCATGTGAAATTGCACTGGAGTGATGTGAGGTGTTATCTCTGAATAATTTTTCACTTTGAGTAATCCATCATATGAAGTCAGACAGGGCAAGCGTTACAAGTTTTGTGTGGCAGAAATAAAGTTCTGCAATGGCGGTGGAACAAGCTAAGAAGATCATATAGATCACAAGTCGCCTTGTTTTTTTTTATTTTTTTTTTTAATCTTTAACCTTGAATATAAAAGCAACAGATTGACTCTTCTCTCCATATTGAGTTAGTAGTCAGTGAAGAGAGAGAGTGGTGAAGAGAGAGTGGTGAAAGACTCAGGTAACTGAAGTCTTCTATTGCTTTTTCCTGTCACTAGTATTCTAGACAGAATACAAATTCATCAAGGCCAGAATTTTTGGTCAGTGAGACATGGTAGTAGATGTGTGGAAGTGCAATGGATTTCTGTGGGAAACTGACTGATCAGCTCACACTATTTCACGTAGAGTGGAAGTCCTCTAGAACTGACACATGATAGAATGAATGGGTGTCTTCTGTCCTGTATGACCCTCTCCCAGGAACTCAAAGTACAATTAGGACAAAAAGTGCAGTTCACAGGCAGGTAGCATAATCATTCACTGTTCAAGTGAGCAGGACAAAAAATGTGTTCTGTAAAGACTGTTTCATTCTCTGTAGCTCTTGTGGTGCAGAATACCTCATTAATATTTGCTTTGTCATTCAAGTCCAAGACAAATATTTTAATCAAAATATTACTCTCAGTGCAATTTAAACATAAATCCAAGGAAGGTTAAAAAACATCCTCTGACATGAATGCTTTGATATTAAAAATAAATCTTACAGAAATAAAAGCTATGTGAAAATTACCATTGGAAGTAAGCACCCCCTGCACATGAGAACATCTTGTACAAGTGCCCCAATTACTAATATCCTTTAGAATTAAAAGGATAAATTGCTCTGCTCTCTATAGCCGTTCAACCTGAAGATACTGTTGCCCCTTATCCACTATGCAATGACCCAGAGACTCGTCGTATTGGAAGTCTGAAGACAGAGAAATAGGTGTTGGATAGGAAGGAGTTATAGGGAGACCTGTTCCTTAATGCACTACAAGAAAATCCCTAAGCAGGGGGAAGAGTATAGAAGAGCCAGTGGGTGGCTGGCCCCACTGAGGCTTGCTGTCTTTGCCTCCTTCCATCGTCAATGGAGAGAGGAAGAGGGTACTGCCAGGCCAGCTGAGAGCAGGAACCTATCATCGTGTATTCTGCATTGCCCCCACCTCTGACATCTTAAGCTAAAGCTACATGAAAGACCTCCAAACCCCCAATATTTGAACAGAGGAGTAGACATAGGTTTAAGAAGCTGAAAGTATACAAGAGTGTTTACAGACAATATGGAGCAAAAGAGGTCTCTCAGAAAATGGGATTTCAGAAAAAGAGGAAAAATAAAAATGTCCCAGCAATATGTTGACTGAGGAATGGAAAGACTGCAGAGCAGACAGGTTAGAACTTTGAAGAGTGGTGAGCCAGAGAGAAACTGATGGAAAGAGCCAGTGACAAGAGAAAAAGAGATTGTGTCTCAGTGACTCAGAAAGATGATGATTCCTTCAAAAACAAGTCAAAATTGGACTACAGTAGAGCTTAGCAGAGGATGTCAAGTTTTGCCATGCCCATATGTCAATAAATCAAGAAACAGTTGTAACTTGGTAATTCAACTGTTGAAAACAGGTATGAGTCACATAAACTCAAATTCAGTTCTAAATTTCAACTGCCCACTTTGAAGGGTATTTCCATTTGTATTTGATTCAGTACCTTTATTACTTTCAATGGAACTCGGGTGTATACTTAAAACTGGAGATATTTCTAGGTTTCAGTGGTGTTTGGATTCACATTTAATGTTTCTTAGAGTTGCAGTGTATAGGATGGATTTGAACTGGAACTTTTTTTGCCAATGTAAGTTATGACATAATGAAAACAGATCAGATTGTATATACATTTGTCAATACTGTGAAGATAAATGCAAGCTCATCATGTAGATCTGAGAGCAATATTTGGCTGCAGTTCCATAGACAAAGCTATCCTTCTGCAAATCATTAAAGGTAAGTTGTGTAAAAACTTTTGTCCAAGCAAACCAAAAATTTTTGCACCATTAAATATACTGGTACAACAAAATCTTGTTAGATGTCTAATGCATCAGAGGTGATTACTGTGGAAGTGCAGTTTGTTTAAAATCTGTTTAGAAACTCAGCCACCCATGTTTCTGAGGCAGTCATTCACTATTCACTGCTGTTATGGTGATCTGCGAAGTAGCAGTGCATAATCACCTCCTGGTCTGACGTAAAAATCGTTTTTTTAATTTTAAATAGCAGTTCTCACATTGCCTTCTCACCAGCAGTATATTTTAAGCAGTACTGCATACCATGGTTCTCCATAATATGATCTGTATTATATTAAAAATCAAAGTGAAATAAAGGAGATAGATTGATTTTCATATCTCAACTTTGAAGTATACATTTTGTTATTGGTGATCTTATTCTAAAATCTGGACATCCATAGGAAGACTGGCATAGAAAATTACATGTGGTAGCTTTGGAACAGTGTTTTACCAGTGGAAGCCTTTTTAGATTCAACCTGAAGAAAATACATGAGATGAGCACATCTTTTGAGAATCCTCCAGCCTATCCTATTTGTGTTCACTTTAAAACCAGTTGGAAGTAGCTACATGACACATCAATTTTTAATCAAACGTATTTTAGAAAAATATATTTGTTTGGGAAGCTACAACAAAATGAATTATACAGTTCTTTCACTGTACAACTTAAAAGAGAATACTTAATAACACCATGCAGCACAAATTGTGCTTACATAGTGATTTTCACAGAGTGTCTTAAGGAAAATTACACATAAAGAATACAAACCCACAAATTTAGTTCTTTCAGTGAAAGCCAAAGAGAACAAATAAAATTTAGGTCTGGATTTATAGCCAGAAATTGAATCAACAATACAAACCTCAGTGGGCAATATGCTCCAGGTGTGAGAAATAGTACTCCAGCAAAATCTCTAGCTTCCAACAAATGTTAGCATACCATTAAAACAGCTGAAAAAACTAGCACAGTTATTACCATAGTGACATTCTGACACATATGTGAAGAAAAGGCAGGGGGTTCTGCCAGGTTAAAATAGAACAAGACATTAGAAGTAATGTAGTACTTTTTCATAACAGGTCTACTGGCTAAAAAATGGAAGGATGAGCAAGAAGATACTAAACTATGCTAATCTGTGTTGATTAACATATGTGTTGAAATACTCCTAACAGACTAAAAATTGACTAACAGTAATCCAGAAACGAGTAAAGTTTCTGGACCTGTTGGTACTTATATATCAGATGATTATGCAAAGCTGAATTTTAATCTCAGAAAGCCTCTGAGACAGTGACTTCCCAAAGGGATTCATACTATATTCCATGGGTTTCAAGATAATTTATATACTAGTATCATATACATTTAATGTTATCACTAACTGGTAATGGAGCAGTCCACCATAAACAATATAGTTGTCACCCAGAAAATTCTTAACTCTCTCAATAGTCAGTAATATGAATAAAGGGCTCTAATTAAAACTTTTAAACCTTTGAACATTGTCTTTGGGAAGACATGCATTACAAGCCAAACATAGTATGCCAAACACCTTTAACAATACCCCACACACATTGTGACTGCGACAAAATATTCTTTCCAAATATTCCTTCCAACCTCACAGCAGCCCAGTTTTTCTACGTTAGCACTTTCTTCCTTGCTTTCTTCACTGGGCTCAGATACATGACCAGATTGCCTCAGGGCAAAATGTGAATGCATATCTGTCGAGAAGCAAGAGCTTTTGGTGCACACATTCCTAGACCATAACAAATGTACAGGAAGCAACTTGATGCTATCCTTCTTCACAGTGGGCTAAGTTAAATCATATTGCATCGCATTTGTTGTGATCTGGGGCACATTTGTCGAGAGTGACTGTGGCTCAGCCATCAGGCAGTTACAGTGGCTGTGTGAGTCGGTTCTCAGAGACCAACACTTCTGCACTTGCTTCTGATCTGAGCTGGCATCTGTGTCAGCTTCCCAATTAATGTCACAAAGCAATCAGGACTTCGGTGACTGTATCTTCTGCCTTTTCTTGCCTAGTCAGAGAAATCACGGATATTAAAGTTGAGGAAACTAATCAGTGAACTAGTCCATCACTCTCCAAATCCCAAGAGCTGCTATTAGGAAAAAACTCCACCCAACCCACAAAAGTGTAGAAATAGCTACAGAAGGATAGCAAAGAGCATAAAACTTCTTTTACTTCAAGGCTGAATGAGACTTGGAAAGCTGAAGGGACAGTGCAGTTATGTAGTGTTTTATCATTCATTTGGTGAGCAACATTTTTGCCTCCTTGCTGATAGGTGATGTTACATGATTGAGCTAAGGTAGGATGAGATCACATGGGAACTGGGCAATTCTTTTTACCACTCCTTATCTCTGATACATTTTTCCTTTGGAAGAGCAGCCTGCAACAAAATCATGGCATATTGATGTTTAAGGGAGAAACAGTTGACGTTCTACTAAATCAAGTTATTGTTTGTCACAGCTAAACAGAATGTCAAAAACATAATGGCAGTTGGGTTACTAAAGAACATACAAGATAACATATTAAAAGTTACATCAAAATGTCAATAAATCAGAGAAGGAAAGTGGAAGACTTTGTGTCTTTATCATAAGAAAACCAAATGTAATCAATTAATTTTGCATGCAGCAATACTTACACAAGCATATATTAAGTCAAATGCAAAATGCTGCTGTCTTCGGAAATACGGCTTGTTTGAGATAAAACTGATCTGCTTTGTTGTATCCAATGTGTGGTAATGCACAGGTAATGTGTGGTCCCCTAGGGAATGCAGAATGTAAATTAATCCATCTCCTCAGGGCTGACACTTCAGCAGATGATAAAATATACGTTAATTTATCGACAGTAACTTCTGTGTTTCCTAAATGGGTGACCACTGGAAGGTTTATCATGGCTATGCCCCCATGTTGCATAAGCATGAATGAATCAAACAAGAAGTCAATAGAATCAGCTACAGATACTTTGTTTAATTTTTTTTCTATTTCAAATGTGAACACTGTTTGTTTTGTTTTGTTTTTCTTTTGTGAAATTAGAAAGAAGAACTGTAAATTTACCTATTAATTTATTATTTTATCCTGGCAATTCACCTCCAGCTATAAAATAGAATTAGGAAATGTTGCTGACCAATAACAGCCAATTTACTGCACAGCTAACCAGTCAAAGTAAATTTTTTACCGTGGTAATTTATGAAATGATTAGAAGATTGATCACGAAAAGAAGAAAAGATAAATGTTTTAAGCATAGCACTGATAATTAGCACTTTGGGAGAAATCAAAGGGTATAAGATGTTTGTTTCTTGTGCAACATCTTTCCCAATTTACTTGTGGAGTTATAAAGCACAGTAGTGATGCTTCAGAAATCTGTTTCATTTTCTCATTGAATGGTGAGGATTTAATTTTTAGAGGAGAGTGCTGGGAGAAGAAAGGCCTGGGTATTTGAGGAAATTTCTTCAGATCTCAAAGTCCTGATGCCATTCATTTCCTCAGTAATCTTTGGAAAGTGCCAACTACATGAAATTAAACACTGACAAAAATATCATTCTTAAAAAAATATTCCTTATGTCTGATATGTGTATGGTTGGTTCACCATTGACTGGGGATTAAAAAAACTGAATGGCTTTCTGTTGCATGAATTTTCTTCCAGTCTTCCTCTTTTTCCTCACACATTTAAAAAATGTTACACTAGCAAGATTTATAAGTTCATTAACACTCGGGTTAATTGTGCATTCATCATAAATAGCAAGAGAAGCTTCTGGAAAAGTTTGGCCAACAGTACCTTAGTATAACTTTGCCATTACAATATTAAAGCACATAAATTACACGAGTTTAGAGACTTAATTAAATTTTATCAATAGTATTAATTCTAAAACTGAAAACTGAGACAGTATTATCTACATTCCTTTCCAGATCGGGCCCTTAATCCTCAATTCCAAAAAAAAAAAAAAAAAAAAATTAACTCACAGCAGTGCTACAAGTCTCCATTATTTTGTAAAATGCTTTGAAAATCTCAGAAATTTAATGCCAGGTTAATGATAACAGTCCTTGTTGCAATAATTATTAACTGTTTACAGCTGTAATCAGGGTGCTGAATGCCCTGCTTGTTGAAAAGAGGCCGGAAAAAGTTCAATTTGTTGCATAATCAGCTATCTGCTCTTCAGTACACAAGCTAAATATAGTAGAAGATGTCAGTTACTAAATATGTAAGACTTGACGAAACAGCTCCTCTCTAACCTCGATTCTTCCAAACAAGTGCTATCAAATTCTGTAGAATTTTAGCTTTATTTAAATATCAGTATGAAAATAAACAGGCTCAAGCCTGCGTGGTTTAGATAAAAACCCTCTGAACGTGAAGCAAGAATGACCAGAGCAATGCTGTCTTCCTTGAGGTTATGAACACAGAGCTGCCAGTGCTTCTGCTGCTGCTTCCAGCTTTCCTAAGTGTTATGGCTGGATGAGGTACTTGGCACTTTTATCTGTGCTAGGTGTCTATTTTAGAATAAGATGAATTGGTAGCCCTGGGATTGCTGTGGACATTGGTAGTGCTGGGATCCCTGGGGACAACTGAGCAACTGACAAAACTTGGGTCAGAGTCATCCTCCATAAGCTTGGAGAAGCTTTGAAGAAGAGTCACAGTGACAGTCTGGAACTATTTACAGCAACAGGAGATACAGAATAGGATGAGAAGAGAAAGACAAGCTGTGATTCCTGCTGAACAATAAATGGTTTAGTGTTTCCAAAATCAAAGGTGGGAGAAGCAGAAAGGGAACGCTCCATCTGGCTTGAAGCAGTAGGAAGAGCTGACAAGAGAGAAAGACTTTCTGTTAATTATCAGACTCTTACTTCTTAAAGAATGCAAGTGAAGGGTTTCTCCAGCAGTGACAAAAGCCACCAGCTTCATAAGCATCCATTTGTAACATGTTTAGAAGGGGAGACCTGATATTCCCTCAGAGCCTGAGGGATTTTGTTTTGGATCAGTTTTCTGCAAAGCGATAAAAAGGAGAATTTCTTGGACTGAGTTAGAGGGAAATCACAATGTTAACTTTTCAAGAGGATTCTAAAGAAAAAATTGGCCATGCTATGATTAAAGATGGCTTGCAGATAGTTCTTTAGATTGTCAAAATCTTGGATGGCAACAGGGCTTTTAGACTTGGTTAGTCCTCAGACTTGGCAGATGTAACTGGTCTATTAACCTGCTGTTTATTTGATTGCATAGGTTTGAATTTACCTACTTGAAATTTGGGTTCAGGATAGTATCCTCACTGCTCTTGGAGAATGGCATTAAAATGTCAGATGACACCTGCGAATGAAGTTGAATATTTTGGGAATTGCTCATGTTTCTTTGTCCTTTATCTGATAGTGAGAAGGGTAATAGTGAAAAACTCCAATTGGGATGGGATTAATTTCATCTAAATTTGGACATATAAAAGCTAGATATGTGTAGAAGGGTCACTCAAATAGAGGTAAAGGGTCTCATACCACATTTCCTCCTGGATTTAGTTCAAGATATTTCTGTTATCTGAAGGTCCCAAGAGGTCAGAAACAAGGACTAGGATGTTCCTAGACCTGAAGGCAATGATGCTAAAAAGAGCTGCTACTTGAGGTAAAATTTAGCTGTGAAGAAAGATAGGTAAGATTAACTGCAGTAATGGTGATGTAATGGACAATTATCAAGCTCAAATAAGGAAAACTATTAGGAAGGGTGCAGTGCTCATGCTAATCATGTTTTTTAAGATTTTTATATAGCGATATCTCCAATTGGAGATGAGTATAAGAAATCATAGGCATAGCTGACAGTCCCTCCTACAGTTCAATTTGCCTGACACAATCCATTAGAAGGATCTGTTTCCAGTTATTTAAAATGTTGCCAAAGATTAACCAAAGTTCTGGGCTAAATTTTGTAGTTTTGTAGAATTTGTAATTTCTTACAAGACTTTAGGTAACAATGAGACTGGGGACAAGCTCTTTGCCTTTCTGCTATTAAAAGCATTTTTATGATGAGCACTAATGCTCCCACACCGTAAAGAAGAACTTTCATGTTTATTGTCAGGGTCTATGTCTTCTCTCCCATAAGGATCTGCACAAATTTAAACGATTTAGAAAATTATCAAACATGCTCAGTTTGGCAGTAGAGAGGATAGAGTTTGATCACTGCAGTGGCTGAAGATGTTATCTGTGCTAAGCACCGGTTAGATGGAACTGCAGGGTTCTCTGTGCCCCCCAGAATGACTGTGGTAACCACTTTAGAAACAGATGCTGGATTGAGATCCCAAAACAATGATGCTATTACAAAAAGTACTCCCTGGGTAGCACTCCAAACTTGTTCCAATAGCCTCTCACATTAACTCTTATAAAACTGGCCCTGATACCTGTATGTCATGGGCCCCAAAACAATAGCAACTTTGAAATACCAGAATCTAGTTGTCTCAGGCTGGGCACCAAAATTAGTGGGCACTTAATACCACTTTTCTCCTTGATATCTATGCCTAACAATAAAGGCCAGGTTGTCTTCCAGCTCCTGGAGACAGGTCCCTATCCAAGCCACATCTGGACTGCACATTAAGATAAGAGCTTTGGCTGCATTTCCTCCATTCCTTGCCCACAGGATGGTTTCCACTGGAAGAAAAGGTGAGGCAGGAACCACAGGATGCCACAGTAGCTTCCTTGATTTAGGTTATCAGGGAGTAGGATTGTGATTTTCTCTGAATCATTATCTGCTTCACGGCCCTGCACACATGAATTGGCTCTGCAGCCTGTTCCATATTCTCACCTCCCTTGCGTTTGGCTGCCCGTGCTCAAGCCAGACATGTCGCCTGGGAGCAAGTGGCTGGGAAGGAGCTGGGTCAGAGCAAGCTGTCCTACCCATCTCTTAAATTGGCATCAGCTTTTAAATCCAAGCTTAAGAGGAGCTTTAAGTTCAGCCTGCTGTTCTTACCTGAGCTACACAGCAGGAAAGGCAGCACTCAGCCTTGTACCACATTAAGCCTGGCCTTGCTGTGCTGACTTGGATTTCCAGCTTGACCTTGGCCCTGTCTTGTTGCTGTGAACTGCCCTGCTCATCTGGACTCTCAGCTGACTGTCCATGGACCTGCTCGGCTCCTCTTGCTTGGGTGCTGTGGGTCTGCACCGGGTGGGTCAGGGTCCTGCCTCACTGCCACCCTCTGCTCCCAGGTCCCCTGCCTGCGCGGGCAGCACCTGCCCTGCATGTTCCTTGGCACAGATCCTGCTCTGGTGTGAATAACAGCACATATCATTAGTACATAAACCCTCCCACCCACATCGAGATGGTTGGTTGGCAGCCATAATGGTGTTTAAACATAGCCTTGCTTTTTTAAAAATAAAATTACATTCAATACATGACAAGGTAGTAACGAACATTCAGCAACCTAGAAGCCCAAACATCCAGACAAATATCCAATGAAGTTTATCACTGCTACATAGTCTTGCAGTTCTCCGCTCTTGCTCTCAGGAGTGTGCAGTTTGGGGAAGTCAAGAGGGATAAGGCTTTTTCCACTTGGGACCTGAGTAATGGAAGTGCCGTGATGAAACTCAGAACCCTGTGTGCTATCTTCATATGCCTGAAACTAAAGCTCGAGATCACTTATGCCCTATGCACACAGAGCATAGGTTTTAAAATGAAGCAAGCCAAGAGAAAAATAAAGCATAGGAACGCAGAAGCAGTTTTGTCACCCAGCACATATCGTTTTAAGTTAAACATGGAAGAGTGGTACGTATATCTCATTTGCACATACACATAACTGGAGCACTCCATGGCATCAGCACAAAGCAGTAGCAGACAGTGATAATTATCCTGTTAATGTGGTTACCCTCACGTGGCTTTGCAAACCTGGCTCAGCATACAGGAGTAAAACCAGATTCTAAAGATTCCAAGTATTCAGCAGACTAAATGTGCAACTGTACTCAGTATTCAGTGGAGACACATCAGGCATTTCCCAGGAGTTACTGGTATATGGTTGTACTGTTAGTACTTGCTCAAGTTCACTGTCTACTGATGTGCAAAGGTTAAAAAAAAAAAAAAAAAGGGCTTAACTAACAACTGTAACGTCTAAATAAAATGGTCAGGAGATTGATATTTTTTCCAGACACATGAATTTTACAAAACAAAACAGTTAGCAAACCCATCTATTAAGCTTATCATGGGTTTCAGCTTTTCTTTGTGAGATGCTTTTTGGAAACTCCAAATTCTGTGTGCTATGAATTTTTCATTGGAGGAACCATTCCCACACTGAAATCAGGCTGTGCCACTCTGCAATAAATTCTTCTAGCACCTGTATATTACTGAGCCGTGAACTGCACTTGAGAGTGACTGAACTTTGGCTGCCTGATAACCTCCATACAATGTGAAAAAAGAGACAAGAAGGAATTTTATGGAGCTACTTATAAGCTTATCTCCCCCAGAGGCTTCACTTTCCAAGTCAGTAAGTAGCAGAAGTCAATCTTAACCTTCCAGTGACACTATTCTTGTCAAAAAGTGTGTGCTAATGTATCTGGGAGCAAAGAAAAAGTAATATAAAACTCCAGTATGTGCTACCAAAAAGAAATCCAAACAAGAAAAGGAGCTGCTGGCAGTTTTCTTTTTACTTTAAATTCTTGTATTTATTTTTCTTAAGCATTAGTCTATAACTAGAAAATCAGAGTAATCTCTCATTCTCTCTCTTCTAAGGCAAAAGGTAATCCTGAACATGCCTGAAAACCTGACAGTTTGAAGAAAAGTCAACCTACATTTCACTGAGCACAGTGTTTAAAAAACAAAGATCTATCACTGTTGCTCAGTGTCCTCCCCTGTTGCTTTGTCCCTTTCCTCACATTAGCTGACACCTGCTCCTTCCTTTGAACTGTGGTACTCCACACATAAGGCCACTGCAGAGCTGGATTTTACTCTTCCATGCCTGCTATTTCTTCCTCTCTCTCTCACTGGACTGCTCTAAATAAGACCTTTGCTAACATTTCCCTCTCTATGTTAGAAACAGCACTTTGTCTGTCAGAAGACAAGACATCTTTCCAGTCCTGTGACTCCCCTGCCTTACTCCACTACCTCTGGCTTTTATGGTGTGAGTCTCTGTTTCAGCTGCCTCTTACTTACTTCTCCTTCCTGCTTGCCCCTCAGTCCTAGTTCCACTCCATTGCTCACGTACCCATCGAGTATCTTTCTGGACCTTATCTCTATTTGCCTGTATGGTACGTTTTCTCTGATCATAATCATATTTCCTTCTCCATCATTTTGTCTACCTAGAACTCTTATTTTGCAGCCACCCTTTTCAAATTTGGAGTAAAAAACATTAAAATAGCCCTAATACACTTTGTCCTTTCTGTTTCTTTCACCTTGTTTAAATTTTGTGTACAACTGATTCATTTGCAGAAAAGAGAATTTGGTTCTTCAGCATCCAAATGCTAGATTAGGTAACTTCTCATAGAGGAGATCCACTGACCATCTTTAAGAAAATATTAACTCCTGCTGTCGTATTTGGAAACTAAATAAGCCTTAGAGAAACTGAAAGAAGGCTTCACTAGAAGTTTAGAATAGGTCTGTAACACCCTTCTGTTGTATCACTGGACTGAAGTGTAAGGAAGAAAAAAGACATAAATTCAATATAGATTATAAATTGATATGAACAATAAATAAGTATAAATAGATAATAAATATTAGTTATATAATTAAAGATACAAAAATGAAAATATTTTAGCTGTAGCAATGTAGTAGTATCCCTTCAATCTCCCAGATCAAGAGAAGATTTTTATCTTTTTCTCATGTCCATTTTACACTAAAGTAACTGAGCTCTTTTTATGCTCTTGCATAGCGCCTTGCACAATATAATTCACTTCTGCCTGGACAGTAAAATAAGCTGTAAAAATGATGGTGCATCCACAATTCTACAAAGTATAAAAATGAAGAGCAGTAATTTACACAATTGCATTTATAATTTCCTCCTATTTTACATCACTACTGAAAGTGAGAAATGTGACGATGAAACAGGAACTCCAGTCCTGAAAAAACAGCACTGCTATTCTTCATTCAAAATCTTTATGAGAGATAGAAAGGGAGCAGCCTCAATTGAGTAAGACAGTTTTCATCACATGCTGCTTCACCAAACAAGCTTTTGACATAGTCATATTTTGTGTTCCCCAAAATAGCACTTCAGCATGCTTCAGTTTCTGAACTTGTTTTTTTTTTAAACTCCTTTGAATTTAATTAGGCTATTCATCAGCCTGGTAAATGCAAAGAACCTTTTAAAAGGAGAACATTGATTGATTTTTAAAGTGCTATAATCATTCCATCTAGCTGTAAAAAAAATATTTTCCAGTTAGGTGTTTCAAAGGATATTAATATTCACTTTTTAAAATAAAAAGTCCTCTGTCCTTATTTTAACACATAACAAGGAAGCTGCCATAAAGTCACTGGGTGAAGTCCTTCACCCAGCAAAGCCCTTGTATAAAGCTCCCATTAACATTCACTCTTCATATGAATCTTGCTGACACAAGAGGAAATTTGGGGAGTCAAAGAAGGTTTGTTCTGCACAGAGTCTGAATCTGGGTCTGAATGGGCTCACATACAAACCAAATCTGTATGGCCATACTAGCATATCACTTCACTAGTGTAAACTAATATTTTCTGCACCCAAATAACTGTCTTGAGAGGAGTCTCAAGTGCATGTGTGTGTCATAGCACTGGCAATGTTGAAAAACTGCAGAAAAAGGGAAGCCCAGAACCGATTCTTTTGCCAGCAACACAAAGGTCCAATTCAAGTCCCCCATTTTGCATTCTTGCACCAAGTTACATCAGAATAGTACTTTATAGTACTATTACTGTAGTACTAATATTAAGTTACTGCAGCATTTGTAACTTAGACAGTTAGACTCAGGGAGGGAATTCACCCCTGAAAGATGTTTCTTCTAAATGCTTTCAGTTTTAGATAGTGTCACAGACATGCCCCTGCTGCAGAAACTGAGATTATTCCTAAATGACAGAGTTACTCTTCAGACGATCAATGCAACAGCTTGCAACTTTTGCTTTCTTAGGAGACCAAGATCAACAAGATCAACATCAGAAACATCACCCGTGTGACAAGGGTGACTGACCCCCGAGTATGTTGTCATCATCACAAATTTGGCTGCTGAGACCTCTCACAAAGTCAGTGAATACTGGTTCTGCTCTGAGAAATGCCTGTAGGTCTGCCTGGGGCTGGCCAGCTCTGGAGTGAGGACTACGGCTTGCATCTTCTGTGAGGCGGCTCTGCTGCAATCTGCAATTGCTGTCATGTAGTGAAAGGGAAGGCAGCAGGACACCTTCAGCCTCTCATTTCCATACAGCACATGCTTCACAACACTCCCTCATCCCTTCCCTGCACCAACCCAAATAGTTTACTTCACTGTCTCTCACTTCATCTGTCTGTCCTCTTCATTTATTCCTCAGCTCAGGATCAGCTCTTTTCCAGCTATCCATTGAGTGGCATCCTGCATTTTATCTCTACTAAGTATTTTTCTCTTGCTTTGTCATTAAAAACATTTTCTTTCCATATGTCCCTTCATGTCACTTACTCTGCTGCTGTTTCCTTGTTTTCCTTACCTTACCTCTCTGCCATTTTGGCTTGAGCAACATACAGGCAGATTCGTTCTTATTCCAGCCACAGCCTACAGCTCACTGAAATCCTGCGTGAGCCGTGGGGAGAGTGCCGTGTTGTGGTGCACATCTGCAAACCATCATGCCTTTAGAAAACAAGCAGATATCCTGCCCAGCCTGTGGAGATCAAAAATTACAAACCATCTGTGGGAGTATAATTGCCATTCCTGTCATTTTACTGTTGGGTTTAAAGCATGTTAAATTGACCACTGGAAAAGTATTTCAATTATCCCATTAATGGTACAGAGAAAGCCAGTCATGAGTCACACCAGTAAATTTTAGGGAAGACAAACAGACTCATACTGTGTGCACACAGTCCTCTTCTATTGATATAATACTTTGTAATCCCAAAGTGCCTGACTCAGTGCTGCACGTAGAGAGCCCCGTGTGCAGCTCAGGAGCCTGCCAGTGCTCAGGGATGCTCTCACAGAAAATCCAATCTTGGGCTGGCCCCCAGCGAGGAGCCTAGAAGAAGCAGGGCACAAGCTTGTTTCCTTGTCCCATGCCAGGGAGGAGGGGAAGGCGGCACCAGAGTATGTACCATGTTTTGCAAGAGCATCACTGGCTGCATGGATTTCGGCCTCCTTAGATGAAGAAGGTTTATAAAGCAGAAAACTATAGCCCAAATATTTTCGTTTCAGGACAAAACAGTGTGAAAATGAACACATAACTGCAGCATTTACTGAGCTCTGCGTTCATCTGTCACACCTCTGCAAAAGGACTGCACTTTGTTTAGGGAGGGAGTTTCAACTCCCTCCAATGGAGAGCACTAAAGAGCAAGTGGACCCTCTTCATTCACGTCCATTTTATCTAACAGATTTAAATAATTCATGTAACAGCTACAAAAAATCCCAGAAAGCAAAAGTGGTTTAACATTTACTTTCATTTTTGTACTTCAGAATTCAGTGAAACAGCTTAAGAAATATAGGTCCATTCGAGCTGAAACAGCACAATTTTGGGGGTTCTTGCACAAAATACTTTTACACTCAGAATAGTCTGCTCTGACTGATCCTTTTCTTCCTAGATTTTGTTGTTACAAACAGCAAATCCTCCTGCCTCCAAGCTGCAACACCTAGAGAGAATGAATGCTCCTTACAGGACTCAGAGCACTATACATGCCATCAAATATTACAATGCATTTCAAGTCTGGAGACAACACCATAGAAATATGCCCCAAGAATGCCAGAGGTGATGAAAGGCTGATGAATAGAACATGAGATGGAGGAGCCCTGCTTCTTTTTTTTTTTTTTTTTTTTTTTTTTTTTCTTTTTCACAAAGAATAAGCTATTTTCATTTATTACAGTTCAGTCCCCCTGTTACGTGTACCCTGCCCCTAATGACTACAGGATGTTTAAGTGTTCAAAATGGATTCTGGCTGCAAAATCGATTTCTGATTTCAGTCAGATTACAGGAAGTTTTAGCTATGTTTTTATAAATAATGGATACAAATATCTTGATTAAGTTATGAAAATCATCAGATTCTGTTCTTACATAATAAAAATATTTTTTAGAGGTTGTATTTATTTTTTTAACTGTAAATTATTTCCATACATTAAATATTTAATCATTAATAAGCCCAATATACTTCCAACACAAGAAAGGGAGGATAGTATGAAGTCCACCTAATATAGCTATTTGCTTGCATATACATTTTAGGTGTTTAAAAAAGCAGTCTTTCTGAAGTAAGGGCCAAATTTTCCTGTATAGACAGTTAAGATGCGTCATTGACTTTGATGGTTTCCAGAGGGAGAGAGATCCTGTCTCTCAAAGCAGAATGGCGTGGATCCTGAGTGACAAAAAACAGGAAGAGACTCCTATTATCTGAGATCCTATTATACTGAAACATTTCTGCTTGCAACTTTAACTAGGTAATCATCTCTACTTAGAAGATTTTAAAAGGGAGCAAGTTAGCAAGGTCTGGAGTTCCTTATGCATTTGCACATACTTTCAGTTTGTTGCCTTTAGATGCTGGAGAGTTAAGAGAAGTCACTCTTTCATTACGCTACACTTTGCAGAACAGTACTGCATATCAAAGACTTATCCCTGACATCCTACATTGTACTGAATGACATCCATTTATACCAGCCTTGTTGTATTCCATCCCATGACCTGGGATAATGAGGTGTGTGGCTGGTGTGCCAGGATTTGATATGTTGCAACATGGCATTATCTGCCTTGGGAAATATGAAATGAAGGCATCGTCTGAAAAAAATATAATTAAGGAAAAGGTTTCTTAGCCCTTAATAGCAGAGCATGAACATTACAAAGACTGCTGCTCTTTTCTGAAAAGAAATACAATAACTAATGCCAAATGGAAATGTTTTTATTCTTACTTCTTTGGTTGGAAGAAGCATTCTGGAGAATACACAGCTTCAAGAAAAATGGGATGAAATGAAGCAACCAAAATCAAGGCTATATATTGCTCTTGAAAACATAACCGATGCTTGGTGTTTGCATAATGTATTATTACATTTTAACATGAGATGCACCCCATTAAAAGGAGCTATTCCTTGAAAATAAGTGTTCAGAGAATTCATATCCTCACAAAGGTGTCATGTCATGGGAATCAAAAACAAAAGTTTTGCTGGATGATCAGGACTCTGGGGTTAATTTGGTCTTGTACTATCTGTTCATGAAATCAGCCTACACTGCTGCTGAAATCACAGGGCTTTTTTCATAGAAAAAACCCACAGTTGTGTAGTTCACAGTTAAACAAACAAAAATGCAGCACTAATCATATGTTCTTCTGACTATTGTTAATATTGTTATTATCTGTAATGCAGCAGCCCATATGAGTAACCCTAATACGGATTTGGGATCCACCGCACTGGGCATCCTGGAGTCAGATGTTATACAAGCACAAAAGATGGCACATGTGCTTGGAAAAGCTTACATCCTAGCTTGACATAACAAATCAATGAACCTCATTGGTATCTGATTGAAGGGAACATGGAGAGCAAGAATAAAATATAGAGAATAAGGCCATATGCTTATAGAGGTGAGCAGGAATGCCTATTACTTTCTCTCTCAAGGATTTCTGAGAAAGACAAAATGGGGTGTGTGTAAGACCTTGAGGCTTATCGTATGTGAAGATGTGAGAGCTGAGCTTGTGTTAACCAGCTTCAAAAAACAAGGTCCTGGCAGGGATGATGTACTTCCCATGAGAGATCAGTGTGTGGCAAAACCATATGAAGAAGCTGCTGTGGAAGATGAGGAATACAAGAGGACAAATGAAGTAAAATGTCCTAAACAAGAAAATGTTTGTAGGATTAGGGCCTTAGCCTTTCATCCTCTACAGAGTTCTTTGTATTGAGTTCAGTGGTATTTGAAATGCATCCTTTCCCTTTACTCATGGGATGAAGCTGTGTAGAGATGATGAGGCTAGTCACGCAAATGAGGTGAATGCTATTTGGCCTCATTGGCCCATCAGGGCAAGGATCTGGAAATTCCATTTTCATGGTATGACAGAGTATAAATAACAATAAGTGCAGCTGTACCTTTGCTATGCTCTATAGCCCCTGTATCGACAGCTAGGTCAGAGTGAGAGGGCCTTATTGTAAATGAGAATTAGACTGTGAGCATCTGCACTCTTCTCCAGTACTTTCCTCAAAGGGATGAAGCACACACACACTTCTACCAGGATGTCTTTAGGCCTCACACTTCAAGAGGACTAGCTGGCCTGCTTCTGCTTGATGTGGGCAGAAATAGCTTTTTGAAGTAGCATAAATAAGTGAAGTTACCTTGATCTAATACATCAGTCAATAGTGCATCGATAAAACCTTAGCATGTTCCTCATGCTGGTTCTGTGTTTCATCACTCCTTTAGGTCTTAAATGTGCAGTTTTGGCTTTATGAACGCATCAAAATACAACAAGCAAGCAAACCAAAATGTCCCCCTACTTGAAGTGTTGAATATTGGTGACAGCGCAATTGAAAGAACACTGTACCCCAAAAGGGTGGCAGTTCTAATTTTGTCCTGTCTTTGTCCTGCATGTGTTGGACATCCAGTAATTGTCAAAGCAGTCCAATGACAAATTCCAGTAAAGTGGGATTGTTTTTTCAACTCTTACAAAATAAACAATCACCAGGCTTTGGGTAAATTTGCTACAAATGGTGACATGAATATTGCACACTCAATCACATGCTGCAGAACGGTCACTGATGTAAAAAAAATGATTATTAAAGGTGCTATACTTTGTTACCTGCCACCACGCACAGAAGATGCCTGTTGACCGATACAGTAAATGTTGAATACTTTGGCTTTGCTGCAGGATGTAATCACTTACATTAATAACAGTCATGAAAGATATTCCAGGCTCCTTGTGAAATATTTGCATATGTCAAATTTGCTTTTTTTGGTCATGTAGGGAGATTTAACCAATAACATTGAATTCATACTGAACCATTTCCTCTCACAGGTGGGGTCTTTTACATGAAGAAGAGATGCAAATTTAGGACTAAGTTTTCAAGGCTTTCATGATATACAGTTATATCACTCCATAATTATATTGTTAGCAGAAATCGAGCAATGGCATTCAAATTCACATCTGGCTAGACTATAGACTGGAGTCCATATTTAAGCTTTAAGCAAAGATTCAGTTCAGCCTTTGCTAGTGTAGAAATCCTCAGAGCTGACCTTTCAAGAAAGTGAGTGTGCCCAGGTGAGAGTATGCAGGTGTACCTCTGAGCTCAGGGGTTCTGGCCTGCTCCCTGTTGTCATCCCATCATCTGCCCACATGCCCATCCCACATACACTCTCTCTCGCTTCATGCTACATGAATCCTGTAACTTAATGTTTTGAACTTTCTGGATTTTAGACAAATGTTCAAGTGAAATGGCCATTTACTTACCTCACTGGCATTTTCACTCATTAGTTGTTGGTGCTGGTCTATTAGAAATGTCATGCTGGTTCTGGTAGTTCCAGATATATGTACATCTTTTCACATCAGCCTGTAGAGGCGGACTGCAGGTCCTGTAGGTATTTCCATTACAATGTACTGGGTTTATCCAGAGCGACCAGTGAGAACAAAGAGCCACATTTATCTTTCAGCTTGGCATGTGCACATATATTTCATGCTAGACCCTGAAGCTGCATAAAAAGTTTCAGAAGACAAGCAGGAAGGGATTGAAGGAGACTGACTGAAAATGTTTCCTCCAGTTTTCACAGGAAGTCACAGAATATGTATAAGATATTTTTAAAAGTCTTCTTGCCACTTCTTTTCCTGGTGGTTCACTTTTCAGCTGACAAAGTGATTTATTAACTGTCTTTAAAAAGTTCCATTTCACTGAACGAATGATAAATATCAAAACCTGAAGCCTGACCCAACATCAATATCAAACTAGCTCAAACATTTACAGACTTAGTTTATTTTTCAAAGAATAAACAAAAGGATAGTGAATGAATACTCAATATAAGAATACATTGGAAAAGAATTATTGTTAGTCACAGTGGCTGAAAGACCCAACTCATTTTGTTAATTCCACTAGAGGCAGAAAATAATTACAACTGAAAATTGTGAATCAGTTACTTTTTCCCTCCTTCCCTGGAGAAAGGGAGTCCATGAAGCAGGAACTGTATTTTTCATAAGTAAAATAAAACAGAATATTAAACTGTGTCCTTCTAGTTCACCTTCTCCTCCCCATGATCCTCCTTCTGAAGGTCATGTGACAGTTGGTGTTGTCACTTCTGTTAACCTCATGGAGAGGCATGATTTGGTGCTCCTTCAAGTAACCATAGCAGGGAAGATGGTCTCATTCCTAAATGCATACAAAAACACACACACTCAGAGTGCAAAGGCAAAAACTATGAAGCAATCAAAATTCATTCATTCATTAGAAACCATGATTTCCTACTGTTCGTGAATGACATTAGTTTCACATAAGCATCGTTTAATTCAAGCCATTTATAACTTCTTCATTGTATTTTGTTTCAGCTCCACTCTTCTTAAATGGATTATTTTTTTCCAGTTCAAATACTGTTTAAATATAGAAAGACATGTAACTATGAAAATATTCACAATTTTGATGCAATTTTTTTTTTTTTTTTACATCTTGTTGATGCTTGCTGAACTGGCTCTCAGGAAAGTTAAGAATGGAAGGGATAAAATGGTGCCCAGGTGCAGTGACACCTGGCAACCCTCAACACCTACCAGTGTCAGTCAACTCAAGCTCAGAGTCCTGCAAGAAAAACTGAAAATCCACACAATCAGGTGAGACCTCTTGCAAAAGCACCATCACCTTATTTTATCAATATCAACTGTCACTCATTCCTTGGAAGGTGGTGAAGGGCTGAACAGGTCCAAAATCTCTCTGAATGATCCAAAATTTCTGCAGCCTGTTGCTTCTTAAACTGCATTTCAGCACTGGTAGCAGAGGAACAAATGGAACATGAGTTTCATCTTTTAGGACTGTACATACTGTTTTCCCCAAGCAAATCCTAGATATTACCCAAAAGATGATTTACCAGCATAAGCCAAGCCAGAATACCTTTAGGCTCTTAGAGACATAGCTATTCTGCACATTTCCTGCTGTCCATATGGCACAGCAGCATGTACCAGAAACAAAATCAGTTTTCAGAAAGAATCTGGAAAACTGCTCAAGGAAAAAGATTTTTCAGTAGAGACAGAGGGTCAAGAGTGGAGATCCTGCACTAAAAGGAAAAGCAAGAAGCTGAAGGAGGTCAGGGCAGATTCCTCCACTGACAAACACATTTTCTAAGAGGAAAGATAATCCCTCGAGAAGACCACAGGGGAGGCAGGTTTGAACCCGTAGCTGAAAGAATTCAAGGCTTTCTGGATTTACATCTGAGCCCAATCTTTCTAAAGGAACTGTTAGATGCAAGTATTTCTTTTAATCATTTAAAAAGTAAAAGTTAATTCTACATTGTCTTGTGACTTCTGGAAAGATGAACAAGAGGAAAATTTATGCATCTCAGGGAAGACTGAACATATTTATTTTCAGCTGCTCTTGTAAAGGTCCCTGCTGTGGCAGAACCTGCTGAGACACAGAGAAGCCCCTGCACAAAAGTGAGGAGAGGACAAAGAAGAGGAGAATGGCATTCTCCTGGAAGATAAGAATAGAGCACAGACAGAAAAAAGTGGAGTTTCTGACCTATCTTTCCTTGTATAGGATACCAGATTAGTAAACAGTAAGTGTAGCTTGTCTCCCTAGCACCAGATGAAGGCCAAAGATAGCACATCAACCTTCTCCAGGGTCTGCTGGGACAGAGGTAACCTTCAGGATCAGGCTTGTCAGATTTGCTGATATCACAGGAGATTGTCTCCATGGCTAAAACACAGGCTGCCGCGTTTTAGCTGCTTATCCAAGTGACCATGAAGCAAATGAATTTAGTTTCTCTGAAGCAGAAATGCAAAAAACTCATGTGGGTTGAAAAATGTGGGGCTGAATGGTATTATGATTTATCATAAGAGTAAATATATTTAATGATATGGCCCAAATCTCCACTAATATTTATCTTTCTACAAAATAATGAGAAACTCAATTTATGTGAAAGACTGTAGCATCAGAAGCCTGACAGAGTCTGTGACAGGTGCTTCTGGAGAGGGCAAACCAGAAAGAATCAAGAATACTTGTGCTATACAGATGAAATTTTCAAAGCAAACCCCTTATTTTAAGGGGGATACTCAATAAGCTCAGAACACTGAAGCTGCAGTTAAAGGAACTGTGTTCTTGAGAAATCCCATGTGTCATCCAGGTCCAGTTTAGTCACAACCAACTCCGGTGTTTCAACCCTCAGCATCCATAGCTGGCTACCTTCTCCATAATATGAATTACCTGGGTTGCTCTATTCCCTAGACTTTTTCAGAGCAGCTGTGGCTGCCCCCTCCCTGGCAGTGTTCCAGGCCAGGTTGGACGGGGCTTTGAGCAACCTGGTCTAGTGGAAGGTGTCCCTGCCCATGGCAGGGGGGTTGGAACTAGATGGTCTTTAAAGGTCCCTTCCAACTCAAACCATTCAGTGAATCTGTGATTCTATGACTTCTGCTTGTAGCTTCTCAAATAAAGCCAAAATACACTTATAACATCTCAGCTCCAAATTTAGATGGTAGAGGCAACTCTATCATTTTGGTTTGTTTTGCTTTTATTTGGTTTCAGGGTCAGATCCTTTCAAGATGCCAAGTTTCAATTCTGCAGGCTTCCTGGTAGGGACCCATCCTTCAGGACTGACATCAGCAGCAGAAACTGAAAATCCTGGGGAGATACACACCCCACTGATGGTTTAGTAGAAAGAATATGGCTTCTTCTTCTATTAAAAAAAAAAAAAAAAAAAAAAAACAGTTGTGGTTTTTAGATCAGATGTTTGCAGGAAAGACTTTTAAATGTACAAAAATCAGGTAAGCACTTAACCTCCATAGGGAGTTGGTGGAAATCATGTGTCTAACTAGTATTTGTATCTTATGAAACTCCTCTTCAGGGAATATTCAGTTATTTAACTTGCAAGCATAAATTAACATTTTTCATGGTCTACATATTGTACTGCAATCTGAAATGGCTGTAAACTATTTATGTGGCTATTCTACTGTCAGTGTAATATACTTTTTTAATCTGGAAATATTCCTTTCACTTAGCTGCTGATGACGATTGAAGAAGAGAGATATGTTCTTTACATTTCATATAGGTGTTCATTAAGTGATGATAAATATGTTCCCAAATATCCTTCATAAATGGTTCTCTGACTTTTTTTTTTTTTTTTTTTTTTTTCCCCCTGAAGTAACAATGTCCAATTACTTTCTGTGTTTTCCCTGAGGGTAAGATATATCCAGTTTATCAGATAGCTCCAAATAAGTTTTCTTTGGTTACTACATACATTTAAAAAATATCTTACTCTATTATGATTTAACTGGTTATTAAAGCAATACTTTCAAAAATTCTCTTCAGAAATATCTTTAGCACCATAAATCTGTTTTTCTTAATGGCCTCCAGACCATTTTGAAGTGATATATTTTGGATGCATCAAAACTTTTTTGAACCTAGCATTTTAATTTACTTACTTAATCAGGTAGCTAAACTACTTTTTCTGTAAGTAGGTGCACCTTACAGTCTTCAAATATGTTTTTAGAACCACCCCTGGCTAAATGTTTGCTATCAAATGTGGCATGTATTCAGCTTTTTTCTTCCTTTTGGATTTGAGCCTCACTCTGAGAAGAAGGGTGAGATGACCAGGATATTACTTCTCTGTTTGATTTTCTCCATGTTCTGTCCTTGAGTCTTAAAATACTGTAATTTCTTTTCAGTGAAATGGTAATAGGTCCATAATGACATGACATGTATCAGTGAAGTAGTGCATTCGTGTTTCTTTTTAAAATATAATATACAAACATTCTAGTTCTTCACTTTCATAATGACGAAAAATGGATTTTTCCCCCCCCAGAGATATTTTCAAGAAATCTTCCAGAATTCAGAAACTAATTTTCTTTTTTTGTTTACTCAATGGCCATCTTCATCACCTTACTGTCAGCTTCCAGTGTTACACTGTCCTTAGAGGTATCAGCATCACCCTTGAACAAGTAATGCTTCTCCTTGATCGAGGAAAAAAGAGGGAGTATCAAGGTAAAGGGGGAGGGATGCAGTACTGCCTTTGAACATAGGAGCAACACACCACTGTAATAGTTCTACTTCTGCAGTAGTTGTACTACAGTGCTGCAGTAAGATGCTGTGCTACTGTAATATGCTGGACTACCATAGCAGCTCTGCTATCATCACTTCAAGAGGAAGAGTCATAAAATGAAATCACTAAAAATAACTCTTAAGATGAGAAGCTGGTCCTATTCAGCTTATAAAAAGGAGGCTGAGATAAGATCTTGTGTAGCTACTCATACATGTAGGGGGAAAAAGGATATAAAAGTCTGTAGTTCTGGCTTTTAGGAAAGAAAGCAAAACTGAAAGTCTTTTCAGTCTTATATAACACAGGACAACCAGATCCAATGAGCAGAAGTCAGACAAATTCACCTTGACGTATGATGCAGTTTTCTAACAGCAAGGATGATAAATTAACGCTGATTTGGGAGGGTGGTGCAGTCACTATAATTGGAAGGTGACGTTAGTTGCCATCCTAAAGATAGGATTCGATCCAGCTTCTGAGAGCCTGAAGACTGCACAGGCAGGTACCTAAGTAAGCCTAGGTCGTTGTGTTCCATGTTGCCTTGGATCTTGTGGCTCCAAATACCACTCTGCCATCCACTTTCAGCCACACATACCTAGGGAAGGAAGGTTTGAGAGTCTTGCCAGCACAGTCCCACAGAACTGGCAGCTCTGCAATAAATGACTGTAATCTGTCCCCAAGGTTCTTCATTTGAATAAGAAGAACGACTATCCAGATTTTGTTTTCTCCATTTTCCTCCCTTATTCTAAAACATCAAACTTTGACTGGAGCTGGATGCAGGACAGCAGATGGACTGGTACCCTGAGATGCACCTGTCAGTAGACTGATGACTGACATTTACTCAAAGTCCAATTGAACATCAAATCTGGGATGATAAAGAAATGTTTATGGGATGAAAAATACCTCCATACTGGAAGGACTTATCTCACTTTTTGCAATTTAAGTAAAAGAAAACCAGGTCCTTTGTGCTGTAGTAGATCTCCTTCACTGTAGACTGATACCTCTATCTTGCCAGTTCCTTCTCTCTGGTACACAAGGGTTTAGCTGGCTGAGGATTGAAGTATTTAAGTCTAATTAAAGTCATTGTGTTCAGTACAGAAATGTGTGGGTGACATTTACATGCCTTTAATACATGAAGACAATCAATTTAACAGTCATCTGGCCTCTAAAGATGACATACTCCGTGAAAAGATGAAATCACCACTTCTCTTAATGATGTTCCTCATGAATACAGCATCAAATCCAGCCATCAAATGTCATTTGTTACCCCAAAGCTTTTTGCTTACTGAGGGTCTTCTGGGCTACCCCCAACTCCTTTCAGTCTCTGCTACAATGGGCAAACTGGGAGCTAGTGCCTCCGTCCAGAGTTGAGTGGTTTAGGCTCATAGCTACCACCAGCAGAAAGGTGTCACATCTGACTGGGCAAAAGCAGGAGGGGTCCAGTAGCCAACAGGCTCTGAGTGTCTGTCCCCATGGGTCCAAGATAAGGATCTTCTAGAAACTATAAATACATTCAGAAGGCAAAGATAAATGAAGAAGGTGCAAGCAAACAGAGGAATAGTCCTTCTCACACAGGGAAGAGGTGTCCACCACCTTTAGCACATCTGTATTAGAAAATAAAACAATCTGTAACAAGGTCTGCTTTACCACTTCCCAGAGCTAGCATAGTTGTTCAACACCTCAGATTCACCTCTCCCAGGACCTGTTCTACCTGGGTGATCCACACCCTCACTTTGGGGCATTGCTTCCCATCCCTTTTCCCACAAGAACAAGGTTCTGCCACTTGATTTTGGTCACACCTTCAAAATCTGGCTCCAAGCTCTTATTAAAATCCCCTTGGAACAGACTTTTCAGGCAGGGGGAAAAAAAAAAAAAGACATTTTGAGATGGAAAAATCCCTCATATACAATCACATTAGTCATAGCATCCCAGAACTCCACTCCCTGACCAAGACTCTTGAGATAGACATGGTACAAACACAGAATAAAATATTGCCATGTCACAGACACTTATAATTCTTTGAGTGTTAGATTAAAAAAGCCAGGAAGTCTGGCTGATGGTGTTTTACATTCACTTTGTGCTGTACAGACAGACCAAAGAAAGTACAAGGAGTGGACAGTCAGGTTGGTTCCTTGATCCCTTGGAAGTCAACTGATCATTTCACTGTATCTTGAAAGTACCAAACATATATACCATGTGGTGTAACACAGACTTGTTTTACACTGAGAGTTTTAAACTAAGTCCTGTGAAAGGGCAGTCTGTGCAAGCAAAATGCAGTGTGTCTAAATGATGTGCAAAAATTTGCAGAAATTTTAGGTATTTGAACCTGGCAGGGGAAAAGAAATTGCTGTACATTTCCTTTAAAGTGAATGGATCAGGGTAGGTGCATCTGAAAATAGTGGGAGATGTAGCCTCACTGAGATGTTTATCTTCTTTCATTAATTGCTCAGAGACTTAAATGCTAGATGACTTTGTCTATTCAGTATCCGCTCCATGTAGTCCTCTTTGAAGATATGGACTTAATGAAGCATGACCAGCTCTCTTTAAAAAAGAAAATTATAACCATGGTGTCCCACTTTCCTATCATGTAGATACTAACAGAGTGATGAAAATGCTTGCTCTAGAGTGGGACAGCCTTGGTTGTGCACCCTCATAGACTCAGGGAAGTTTGTCTCCATCTTTCCCAGGAAAATATCCTAACAAACAGTTTCTGGTGTACTAAATAGGGGAGAAAATTTTCACCCTTTCTTCTAAGGTGAAAAGGTTAGATTACCAGATGCAAAGGGACAGGCATGGGGTTTCTCTCCTTGGATACTGCCATCCAGGGATGTCTGAGTCTGAGTTCTGTCATTTCAGTATACTTTTCCTCCTCTTTTCCTAGAAATAACATATGTGATTGAGATAGCTTCCTTCCTCAGTTTCAAGAAATAGATGAACAGCTGTAATTTTGAAGTCACAGATGTCAAGAAGTTGCATTATGTATGTATGTATTGGTTATGACATGGGGGTGGAGGAGAGTATAATATGGGTAATATAGTGAAAGCTTTAACATAACTCCTGAGTTTTAGCTACTAACAGAGGTAGCTTACTTACCCTGGAGCGACTGCTGATCTCTGCTTCGTAGTGATGTGCTATCTTCAAGTTTATCAGCTGGTTTTCTCCAAGTCTTTCCAACTATTAGGAACATAGCACATATCTATCATATGGATCTGCGGCTATTATAAAGCAACATTTTCCACAGTAACTCAGTAATGAACAAGATGAAGCACTGAACCAGAGTAAAAAGTTATTTTTGTAAAGGAGAAAAATGCAACCATTATTTTAAGGCTTTGGGCTAGGAGGGTCATTCCTCCCTTCTCCTCCTGTCAAAAATAAAAGCCAGTTTGTCAGAAAATCCCCCATGTGCGGGTTTGTGTGAACAGGCTCTGTAGCGGCATATGGACATGTGTTATGACCCAGACAGGGAGCCCAGGGTGTTGTAAACTTTACAACATGATACCCTTGGGCTAAATTAAGGTGAAACAACACAAAATGATCAGTTAAAATATTTTACTTACAGTAGAAACAACTTAAACCCAGAAAAGGGATAGTAAGTGATGTGGCCTCTTATTGATAAATATATAAGAAAAATTAAAGAAGTAGAAGAAAAGGAAGGGAAAGAGAGTCAAAGAATCCAGATCACCACCCCAGGTTCCAGGATTGTCTCAGGTCCTGTAATCTTGGGTGGTGGGTGACAACTTGAAGTTTGTCTTATTGTTTGATTTGCGTACTAGATGAAGAGAGGTGGCTTTTTCATGAACTCATTAGCATGAGAGATGATGAAAGGTGGAGCATGGCTTCTGTACATGCGTTGAGGGGGGAAGGGGTGCATTAACCCTTTTGTCCAGTTGAGTCAGTGGCTGTGATCTCCCTCTGCCACCTTCACCTTTCCCGCACTTACTGCTGTTTTTCTCTGACTTCATGCTTCTTGGGCAATCATCCAGCCTTTGGCTCTTCCTGGGGCAGATGTTCCCATCTTTTAGCCCTTCTTCAAGGGCGTAGTCCTTAGCAAGGCTTGCACCATTTACACAAAGTATTAAACTTACACAACAGAGCCAACCTTTAGCAGTCCTCCTTAGACGATCAGTGCTGCAAACAGTTCCATGAATGTTTGAGGCATTAACTCCTTCAGTTCCTCACAAAACGGATGGCCGAAGGCAGGTAATGGAACTGAGACAGAGCATGGGAGGGTCTCCCAAGAGCTGATGAGCTCCGTTGAGAGCTCACAAGAACTAATAAACTCACAACACTCAGAGCTGGCTGAATTCGAGAGCAGCAGCCTGTGGGCACTGTCCTCAGCACAGGTGGGGTGTCGAGGAAGAGGAAGATGATGCCCTGCAAAGGCAACATGCAGGTGTACACCCGCCCCACGGGCCAGGACTCTCAGAGGATGGTGGGTCAGGGTCCACCCCACAGCACTCAGCTCCCAGAGCAAGTGTGCAGCCTGGCTAGTCAATGGATAATTACCTGCTACTAAGTGTAACAGCCTGCCTCTATTAAGAGTAACAGCTTGGGCAATAAAAGGTCTCCTAGCAGATAATGGCTGTGGTTTGTGTATCCCCTGATTTGGCAGCAGAAATAAAGAGAATTTTCAAATTTTCCAGCCTATTTTTCAGGAGAAACAACTTTTTTTTTTTTTTCCCCCTCTTAAAATTACAATTTTTTTCTTTTCTCAGCCTTTCATTTTTTAGGCTGTCTTGGCTACTGTTTGCAGATTTTAGTTATTTATAATTATTCTTATCTCTTTTCTGCTTACCTCACTGGCAAAACTGTAGTTGTGGAGAAGATAATGCATCTTGTCAAAGCATTAAATGTTCATTTTATTTTTCAGAGAAAAATAATAAAGTATTATTTTAAATTCATCAAAGAGTATATCTAAAGAAAAACCAACACGTTTCAGTTAGCTCTGTTAGGAAATAATTGAGATACCTCCTTGAGCATGCTATGACAGGAACAAATCCAAACAGCTGTGTTCTGGGTGGAAGAGGGTAGCAAATGGACTATAAAAGCAACGATCTGCTTTCCTCAAGATTCTCAGGCACTTTCAGGTTAGTCTATTAGGAAATGAATAAATAGTAAGATCACTTCAGGGACTTTTTGTAAAATTGAGTCTTCAGCAGTCCTAAATATAAATCCACACTGCTTGGTACCAATCTTGTCCTGCTCTATCTATGGTTAGAGTTTGTCTGTATATGGGAATT
Source organism: Athene cunicularia (assembly GCF_003259725.1). NCBI lineage: Eukaryota > Metazoa > Chordata > Aves > Strigiformes > Strigidae > Athene > Athene cunicularia. Next base: position 58,090,202 of record NW_020799091.1, on the reverse strand, counting down.
TAGCTACAAGATAAAATAATCCTTTATATAAATATCTTATGAGTCAGTCCCAGCTGTAACTCCAAAGTGGTGAAGTTGTTAAGTAAATGCTGTTAAGAGATATGTAAAATGAGCTATGATTTCTTCACAAGAAAATGCTTTTATGATGTTTAATATAAGAAAAAGTGCTTTATAAAGGCAGCATTGGACCCCGTGTCATGCTATACAAATGACTGTTTGAAAAGTAATAGGGTTAAAATAAGATAGAGATATGAATCAACATGTCTGGTATAACTATAGTGATGGGTTTACATCAGCCACACTGGGGCATCCTATGATGCTTTTGTAGATCAAATCTTACAATCTTTTCATAAGAAGAGAAATGGATATTTTATGAATATGAAAATGATGTACCCTGTACATAATGTGTTTCTGTCTGTAGATAAATCTTTGTATTATTAGCTCATCAAACCTAGTCTGTTATTAAAATTGGATAAATTATTTATATATTAATCAGTTGAATTAATTTTTATAATGGTGGCTTGTGATCTTTGATTTCTATTTCTTCTCACTATGAATTTTTTAAAAAATTATAATTAGAAGTCATAACATATTTCTAAGTTTCCTTTTTCATCTGTGGTATTTCCTGGAAATATAATCTATGTATTATTTATTTTTTGTCACAAAACGGTTAATTTCTTTACAGTTTCATCAAAACTGGACTGCCTGGGGAGCAAGCCAATTTTGTCAGCAATTAAAAAGGTCATTCTTTTAGATTTTAAAATATACTGAGTATCTTTTTTATGGGCCATATGTTAAAATATAGCCGTGTTCTGATAAGCGATCATCATGTACAACTGGTTTCATGAGATTCTAATTTTTATCGTTCTTCAATGGTTTCATTCCACATCTGTCACTTTACAACCAAATTGTGATTGCCAGCTATGCAAATGTAAGTGGTGGAGCATATGCTATGTTTCTTAGGTATGCACAGCCAACTTGGAAAACAAGCACCATCAACAACAAATTTAGTTTCAAGTTTCACTGACTTCTTTAGATGTTCCTGGGTGCTGCCATTAAATTGTTTTATAAACTGCCAGTAGCCTAAAACTGATAACAGAGCCTTGTTCCCATGTGGTCACATCTGGCTTGCATTGCTAACAACAGCAGGACTCTTATAAGCATTCCCTTTGTCCTGATGGCTTTACATAACTCTAAATTGGCACTGAGAACAGATCTGTGGCTGCTGAGGGTCCTGGGGTTGCTAAGATGGAAGCAGATGAAGCTTATGCTAAAGTCAGCAAGACATTGTAAAGAGGAAAAGTCTGTCCATGCAAACCACACCGACCAGAGCTCAATCACCTTCCTAAACTGCCAGCACTGCAGTGATGTGGGCCAGTGGTTGCTCAACAGGAAGGTGGCATGGTGAAGAAAAGGGTGGCTTTGATGGAAAGCAAGGGAACTGGGAAGCTTAAACATTCGTACTTTTTTTTTTTTTTTTTGGGGGGGGAAGCAGGAAACCTGAAGTCCTACTACATTTTCCAGAAAAACTGAGGAATAGACCAAAGTTAATGTTCAGTTCTTTAAAAGTGGAAACTGAGCAGAACGTCAGGCAGAGAGGAATGCTTGCAATTCAAGACCAGATAAGAAGGCAGCAAAAACAACAAAGAGGAGTTGTGTGCATAGGCAAGGACCATTTAAACCATTCTCCGTCCTAGAAGGGGAAATGAGCAGCTGAGGATGGTATGTGTGTGTGAGGGTCAGCATCGGGAGTTACTCAGACCTGCTCAGTGGCTTAATTGCACCTGAACATGCAAATGACATCAGCTGCCTTAGGAGAGAGGTGAGAAGGAGTGGTGTAGCCTACCTGAGGCAGCTGGCCACCCTCAGGCAGAAGGGAATAGATAAGGACCAGGAAGAATTGTGGCTGTCTGAATCATGGTGTGGGCCACCATGGGGCCGTTTTCAAAAGCCCTTGCACTTTATGGCAATGACATAAAATTCCCTACATGGAAGAGGTATCATTAGGAAAGTATGTCCAAAGGGTAGTTAGCTTTCTTTGATGAAATTTAGATCCAGAGACAAGCATTGCTATCACAAGTGACACTGGCCAGCCTTCTGCAGAGCACTGCCTATATTCTCTGAAACATCACTTTTGGAAAATATGACCTGTATTCCTAGAGCTGTTCAGTTTGAGAGAAATTATTTCCAATTTATATCTTTGCATATGAAACGAGTGTCCCTTTGGTCTGTGTCATGCCCTAGTCTAAGGGATGAGAAATGAGAATACAATAGTCATGTTTCTTCTAGGATGAAAACCTAGACCTTGTATATATGGTAGCTTAAATTTAAAGCATCTGAGCTGTGGCTGAAGTTGCAGAGCTCATCTAGGTGATAGTAGGAAACTGTTATTTACTAAGATAGTTAATCTGTAAGTGTTTTCGGAGTGTTCAGAAAATGTGTAGGTCCACGCAACAGCTGGTGTGTAGTACTGCTTCTCTGATCTGAATCCCTGCAGATGCTAGAGAAAGGACTATTTATCTAAGAAGCTGCTCCCTTTCTCAGAAGTATGTGGTCTGCCTTCGTGATGCCCTGAGAAAGAAGAGGGAACAGAAGGTACCACTCTGGAGAAGTCACTCCTCCAACGGATGTGAGGAAGAGGTTTCCTTTTCTACCTGCCTGAAAGACTTCAGGGGAACACACAGAATAACTGCCGAGCTGCCATGGAAAACTAACTATTTACTTTATTTGGTGTGCTAGGGTCTGAATGATGTAGATCTGGGAAGATACTTAGTATTTTCTTGGGACACCTCTGATTAAAAAACCCAACCACCACATAATGGAAACAATGGAATCTTTACAGAGGTCTGAGAGTCTTGAAGACTAAAAGGCATCAGTGAGAATAAAGACAAGAGGATCCTAAGGACACATCCAAACCCAAGCTGAAGTGTTGCAAAGAAGAAGATAATTGTGGCAAATGACTGTATGGGATCCCACTGAGCAGAAACATGTCTGAAGTCAAGCTACTAAGTGCAGGGTTGTGAGGTGACGGTCAAGGTGGGAATGCTGTATACTCAAGTACATCTTCGGTCTCAGTCTTGACATAGATATTCCGCCCCTTTTACTTTTCTCCTCACAGGATCACATTCTTAAGGCAGGGTTCTTCAGTCTCCCTTTGAAGCTGGGCAGGCTTGCTCCAACTTTTAAAAACTTACCTGCTGCTGCCTTTCTGTAGGATAGGCTAGTGGACAGAGCAGCTACTCAGGAAGCAAACACTACAGTCTCCTCTCTTCTGCAGGGGTTTCAACCCCCCTTTGTAATGTCTTTAACCATCCTAATGTTATGCATCAACTAAGCAAGGGCAGTTAAGAATTACAACATCAGACATAAGTGTTTTTTCCCAATTTGCCTCATTCTGCTTGAAGCTAAGGAAGAGGAGAAGCAATGAACAGAGGCAGGTGGGTGCATAAAGCTCTCATATGGCTACGCGTTAAGGGTCCCTGCGATCTCAGTCCTACTTCTAGGCATCCTTGGGGGAATCTGTAAGCTGTTTGCAAGAAGATATGGTCTCATGGCAGCAGAGAATTGAAAAATAATAAAAAAATTAAATTAGATAAAATTGGTTTAAATAATGAGAACGAATATACAGGAGATGATCTCAGAGGCAGGTGCTCTTTTGAAAAAGTAGCTTTATGAGTTTTTGATTTAATTTATTAAAATTAGGTTGACAGTGTCCCTTTTAAATGCTCTGTGGAACATTATCTTCTGTTGATGGACAATGACAAAAAGCAGTGCATCTAGCGTTGAGTGTGGCAAGAGGAAGAACTTCAAGTTTTGCTCTGTTTTTCATCTTCTCTCCATATTTGGACCCCATTTGGTATCTGATTCCTGCTAAAAAGGCTTACTGCAGAAAAGCCCCGAAGCCTTCCAATTATATGGTATCTTGTGGCAGGTAACTTGGAATAATCTCAGTAACACAATGAGACTTAGATTTGGTGCCTAAATAGTAAAAAAACTCCCTAAAATTAAGAAACTACAATTTTAGTAGGTATTTTAGTTAAAGATTTTCAGGTGGTTCCCACTGGCTAACACATGTTTTATCTTCCTGTCTCTTTCAGATGGAATAAAGAGACATGAGGGTTTTTTCTATGTTCAGATGAGGCATAATCTAAACATTCTTGCTATCAAACTATATTTCTTGTGTTTGCTTAACTAAGCTTCTTTACAAAGTGTGTTATGTCAAGGAAGAAACAGGACCCTCATATTCCTAAACCAAAACACATTTAGAAGTAGCAGTATGCCTATACCAGCTCTGGGCACTCCTTGCTGGCATAGCTCACTGCAGCAGGGCCTCTGCCTGGTTTTTTCCTCCTTGGTCTCTCATCAGTTTTAATGCCATTTTATTTCTTTGTGATAATGGGTTTATGAAGATACTTGTTAACAAAGCAAAATCCGATTTTTCTGTATATGTAGAGCGCTCTACACCGCTCTGTGATCCCATTAGAGTTTATGAATGATGTAAAGAGAGATTAGCATAAACCAGAATAGGAAATGATCAAATCAGCCTGTGCTGACAATTTACTTTTCTCTCTGTAACTTCAATACATTCCAGGGATAGCTAGACCCTAGATGTCAAGATATCTAGACAATTCTCTTACTTTTTATGGTCTCATTCTCAGCAGATGCTTCTCCAGCCTCTATCACTGCAGAAAGGAAAGCATGGAAAATGTTCCCTCCTGCCCAGATTCAGGCAGTCCTGAGGTGGGATCCAGAATATATTAGGAATATATTCCAAAAATACTGGACCTTAGGTCATTTATTGAAGAGCGCAACTGTTTTCTGCATTGCTTAGTTTTCCATAGCAGTATTTCTGTCCTTGATAGCTGCCGCTTCAGTTCAATTCTTTCTAGAACTTCATTGAAACCTAATACATTAGGTTTTCATACAATAGTCAGGATTCATTAACATAATCAGTAACCTATTCACTCTTAAATGATTTCTGCAAGCCTTGTCTTGCCATCATTCAATGTGAAAACGAGCCTCAGATGAATAAAAGTTCTGCACCTCCTGCAGCATCTGAACCTATATTAACATTGATTAAGCTGATTTCTAGACTTCTTGATTTAGCTGCTCTAGATCTGACTTCAGGTGGGTAAATGGGGTTAGAACAAATAGCTTTAATTCTAGCTTTTAATGCTTTCTCTCTTAAATGAAAACTATCAAAATGCTGCCCTTGAGCAGTCCTTTTTTAATTTTAAAAATTATAGCAGAATTGGCTGAAATGTCTCCATAGAGGATGATTAGATCATTATTCTAAGCCACCTTCTTGTATTCTTGTGTCACTTGTATCTCTAATAATGAATAGCAACTCCTGTGATTTGACAGTTACTCCAGATTATCAAGAATACATACGGGAAACAAACCTGAGCTTTGTTTTTCCAATGGTGCTCTCATTTTAATACACTTCATTTTAATGTACCTTGTTTTACACTTCCATGACAGAAGCCACAGAGTAGTCATTTAGCGTAATACAAGATCTAAGATGTGCGGTAGATATATTGTCAGTCTCTCTTGTAATTTATTATTTACAATATGTTCTCATTCATTTGCAGTACAAAAGTACATCAGTATGTGTTTTAATTTATTAAATAGTAGATTGTTACCTCTAAGGCCCATGCTCCAAGTACAAAATAAAGCCTTTAACTGAAATATTTTTGGTGATGTCTGTGAAACTCTGTGCAGTACAAGTGGCTACTCAAAAATTAGCATATTAATGTAGCTAAAAAGCAGGTGAATTGCTCAGATCACATCTGAAACTAATAATTTGGCTGGGGAACAAATATGAAAAAAATCTGAACAACTCATAGTGAGTATTTCTCCTTTGTAAAAAAAAAAAAAAAAACCAAACAAAAAAGTTGTTTAGAAAGACATTCTAGATTAACAGCTTGTTCAGCACAAACATCCACTAGATATTGGTATGAAGAGAAAGAATTGAAGAAATAAGTTATATGTGGTTTATTTAGCATCTTTCATCCTAAATCAAGATTGTGTTTATTTTGCCTTCTCTGTCTTTACTGGAGTTGCTAAATTTTTATTGGTATAGCAAAACCTAATCCATTCCAGACTCTTTTTTGGTTTTTTCCCCCCCAAAAAATCTTGCCAAAAAAGGACTTGAGATAATTTTCATTCATAGGTAGGCCTTGCTACTTTATTCTTGCAGTATGCAAGATTTTAGAGTGAGTGTAACTGTAAATTCCCTCCAGATTAAAACCTTTCATACACTGGAGTGACAAGGAAGGGGGACTGAGTATAAATGAGGATAGCAAATGCCTTTGGAAAAGCCTTGCTTTCTATTGCTCTGTGGTCACTTACACTGCTTGTATAGTCACTTATACCTAAGCGGAATAAATGTGACATAAGTATTAATCAGAAGTCTCAGTTTATCCAGTCATTTCCAACTCTTTGTAAATATGATAGCAAAGGAAAGGGAGGACATGACTTCTGTGTGGTGCAAACCTCTACCTTCAATGATGACAGTACTGAGAAAAGATATAGAAATGCCAAGTTTCAAAGAGGGACCATCACTAATAACAATCAGCAGAACACCATGCCAGAACCTGTAGGGGAAAACCTAGCAAAAGGCAAAGATGCTAGCCATAGGAACATGTTAACTGGAAGAACAAGGAATAATAACTGTAGGACCAGATAAAGAACCTTTCACTGGTTATGGTAAGGTACTGCTTTCTTTCCTCACTGAAGAAGCTGTGGCCAACATATTCAAGCTGGGTATTTAAATCAACATTACTGCATAGCAATCTAAATAAATGTCCCAATTTTCAGATTTGATGTACTGTTGAAGATTTTCTTGGCTCCAGAAAGTATGAATTCTCAGCACCTCAGAAGATCAAGCTGTTTATGTGGGTGGTGATCATAGTAGAAAGTTAAACCAATGTATCTTAACTTGCACGTGCAGAAACCAGCATGTCCACACACAGGGTATTTTTCATCAGTAGATGTCTGACCTACCTATTATTTTATTCACTTTATTACCAGTATGTTAATCCTTGAAATTAACCCAACTAGCTTTCACTTTCCATTTATTGGCATATCATCAATATGTGCCAATATTGATGATGTAATAAAGGATTGGATTCAACTTGCAGATTAAGGCTCCTAAATGTAAACTCTATTATGGAAAGTTAGACAGTAGAGTCAGTGGAATCAAGAGTGGTTTTCAGCTGACCTGATGCAATGTTGACATGGTGTCTGTTTTGAGGTGAGCAGAAAAACTCTAGACTAGAGACTCCTCTTCTTTAGAGCTCATCCACTGTGCTGAGAAAATCTCACCAACTACCTTGGGAACAGAGACAGCTATCTCACACATAGACATATATAGATTATCTGTAAATACATGTAGACATCTTACATTTAGTTCTTTTAAACTGGGCGCTGAAATCCACCCCCTATGACTATCATCAGGCATCCAAATTTGAATTCAGTCTTGAATAGATCCATTGGAGAATAATTGCATTCTTACATGTAAAAATATTGACTCCTATTAGAGCTGTCTTCAGCAATACTCATAAGTTAATAAAATGTCAGAACCAGAGCATATGGAAAACTTACTTTTTTTTTTTTTTTTTTCTGAAATAGAAAGCATGGCTTTGGAATTAAAGAATGGATAGTTTTCCTGACCTAGTATTTACCAAGAAAATATTTATCTTTATTTAGACAGGAAGAAAAAGTAAAAGGGGATCACTTGGGAAGACAGATTTCCAAATCTCAATTGTGTCTCAATGGCACAGCAAAATTGCCTATCAAGGTACTCAAGCTAGATCTGAATTAGTTCTGCCTTGGGTAAGCCTTGGCTACTTTTATGGTCAGGGGAAAAACTAAAGGAGAATAAGTATCTTTGTTTTTCTTGATCACTTCTGCTGTGGAAATGGTTAGTGATAATGAAATCTGGCATGTAGAGAGCTCTCACTGAAAAAACCCAACAACTCTTGGCACTGTCTCTGCTTACTAAGCTCTTTAATTTCTTTAACTGTTTTTTGTCTTATTTACCTGGGCTATTCACAAATTGGGTTTTTATAGCATCTGACATATACATAATCCACAACAGAGAAAAGCTTCAAGCTTAGCATTATGACCTTGGGTCAAGTCCTGAAAGTATTGCTTTCAGTGGGAAATACCTAAATGTCTATAATGGTAGGGCTGCAGCCCCTAACATTAGCCATGAAAAGAGTGGTGAAGAGTAGTGTCCGTAACTCCTTCCAGCAAGCAGTTTAGTGGATGGTTCTTTTACTTTTTGTCCTAACACTCATGAAAACATGCATAGACATTTCTCATTGTTCATTATGCCAATGCCAAGAAGGACAGCATCAGAGATTGTGTTGGGAACAGCACAAAAATAACACTTTTTTTTTTTTTCTTACAATGACAGATTTTTACAGATCGTTCACAATTTCTTTGTCTCCCTCACCTGAACGAGGGAGCTCCACCAGCTCTCCAATACAGTTCTGCATTTGTAGATGTGCCTTTCTGCTGAAGGTATCAGTCTTTGTCATAACCTGGGAAAGGAAAGGGAAGGCTCCTTACCTCCTTCCTCAGTTATGTTTAATATCATGTTTTCCTTTGCCTGTTGATACTTCATCCATCTGCCTATGCTGTACACAGCTCTCCTTTCCCTCACATCTGGAGATACAGTGCCGCAGCAACCACATCCCCTTTAAGTTCATATTGAGAAATACAGCCACAAGGTTCTCCATCAGGCCACTTAAACATGCTTCTCATTGGTACCCAACGTGGGACAATCTACATGTCCCTGCAGTGTGCCAGAAAAAAAAAAACAAAGAAAGAACTAGAAATCTGCCCCACATCCCTCCCACATGTTTGTGAACATGTCAGGAAAGAGAGAGCCTGAATCTACTGTAGGGTTCAAAGACCTTCAGACATGTGATCTAATGCCTGGCCCATGTACGCTTTGCTATATTGGACTATTGTTTTAGATAATGGCAATGATAGGATCTAGTGATTAGATAATCACTCTCTTTAGGCTGAAGAGAGTCTCTCGCTTCCAGGTCTACAACTTCGGCCACTTGATAATTTTGTGGGTGGGCAGGATTCAGCTTTCTGCATAATCAGTGGAAAGACAAAGATACTGGGCAGACTGGATTTCCCCTCATGTCTGCCATGGCCGAGTGTCTACAATTTCAGTGAGATCAGTTCCTGTATCAGGCAACTAGGTGAGTGAGTTGACTTCTATCTCTAACTATTTCCTATTTACCTATTTGAAGGGTACTGGTTATCTTATGACAGTTTTATATTGTTGGCTGAGTTCGACACACCACATAACAAACCAAGCCTGGAAAAAAAATTCTTCTAAGGTAAAACACATGTACTTGATTTAGATTTTGAATGGTTTGGATTCTCTTTCTTCAAGGGACTCTGATTTCCTCCTGTGGATGATGATGATTGTTTCAGAGAACATATGTGTGATACAAAACCACTGCAGATAAAAACACTTCAGGAAAAAGGTCCTCTGTGTCCAGCAGGTACATGTTTGCAAATTCCCTGGCTCTGCTTTGATGGCAAACAGATTTCTGCTCTTTGGTGGCCTGTTCTCATGCTCACAGTGCTGCATTGTCTACACATTTCACTGTGATTTGTTTAAATAGCTTAGCAGCCCCTTGCACCCACCACTTTAATTGGTGCAGCTGCTGCTAAATGGCGCCAAGGCAAAGAGAAATAGTCTGCAAACACGTGTTCAACCTTGTCATCACTGTACTTCTCCTTATCCTGTCAGGAACCAAGTCTCTGCTTTCTGCATCAATTACACTCTCATTTAGATCAACATATATTTTATGCTTTCTTGATGGATTATAGCATGAAGTTTAAGGTATCATGCTTATGCTTTCATCAGTGTTTGCTGATTTTCTGTTCTAAGGACCTTTCAGAGATTGTTACACCTATTGCTCAGGTCAGCAAAAAACCACTACAGTATCTTCTTCTTTCCCTAGTATGATTTCTTCACATCTTTCAAATACAATGAATATAGAGACACAAAAGCTCTGCTGAAGCAGAATTATTTCATACCACTTAAACCACTTGAAACATTTTGCTGTCCTTCACCGACACAATTTTTAATTTAGCCACAGAGCTGTAACACAAATGTTTTTCCCTTTAAGAACTATAAAAGTCTCACTAGTTGGTCTTCATAGCAGTTACACATATCTGAAATTAAATCAAGCAACGACAGATACCAAACCATTGTATCACCTAAACAACTTAGACTAAGCTATTTTAGGTCTTTCCTCTGTCCTAAAATCTGCAATATTTGCTTAGATTCACGGTTAATTGCTTCTTCAATGCCACTGCCCCTAAGTCCTTGAGACGTTTCTTGCAGTGTATTTGTTTTATCTTAACTGTAACTGCTTCTTCAATGTTTTTATATTTCTCAAATTACTACCCTCTGCCTTGTAGTACATGCTCCTGCACTTTATGAAACTTCTATTATTGAAGGGAAAGAAAAGAGGCACAATCTGCATTTGAAAGCAGTGCCGGGACCAGGTTTGTTTAAAAATTAATGCCGTCTGCTCTAGTACCCATAGCTGTATTTTGTTTGTATGACAACAATGATCTCAGATTTCCTTCAGATTATGATCTCTGCAATGACTGCCTTGTGTTTCTGCAGAGCAAAAACACTGTAGCATTAGCCTCGCAATTTAAACAGGGACGTTGCCCAGTACCCTGCCATAAGCAGAGTGCTTTACAGCTGCTCGTGTGTGGCGGAGTGGCCAGCGCTCCGCTCACCAAAGTTTTGGTTAGTTGAGCCAGGCTCTGTGCTGAAGCTGTCTGGAGTTGGTCCCAGGGCAGCCCCCAGCAGCACAGCCAGGAGATGGCTGCAGGAAAAAAACCTCAATCTGTAAATCCCTCACCTGTTTCTAACACCTGCCAAGTGCCTTAAAGGTGGTCACTGCCATCTGGTTGCCACAGGCTAGGCAGAGGTAAGTATGGCCACTGCAAACTTCTCCGGCATGTCTGCCCCAAGTCTAACGGAGGGAATTTTAATAGGCTTGCTGAAGACAAATCCTACATGCAAACCTACACCGGTCCCTCTCGCATTGTCTGTCACCCCGTTGCTGACTCTGTACTCTGCCAGACCACCTTCACTTAGCTTCTCCCTTAGAAAAAACAGGGGAGATACATACCTTGGTGGACTAATACATGTTTACAGCCACTGGACCTCACATCCTCACATTTGTCAGGGGAGATCTTCATACAGTTAAGGCATGCAGGAGAATTTCTGTGCTTTTATGAACATCTCTCATGTTTTTTACAGATAGATAAATGAATTTTGTCTCATGTAAAACAACATCTGAGCTGCCCCAATCTGGCCGTTTCTTCCAAGTTAGGTCTTTTATTCTTTCCATTAAAGACAGATTTAGTCCAGGCACAGTGTTTGTGTTTTACTGGGCCTAGCATACCTAGGTCTTGATCCTTGACTAAAGCTCTTTGGTATTACTGCATTATAATAACAACAAATTGTTCAGTAAAGCAATCTTGGCACCTCCTTGTAAAGCATTTCATTGTGCTCCCAGTCCAAAACAGGGTAACAGACCAGGGTTTCTGATCTGGATTTCTGATTCAGATCTGCATCACACTCGCACCCCACCCACCACGCAGTTTGTCTTTCATGAAATCTTACTATAATGTAGAGAGACAGTAGGATTCCTCCCACAATTGCTCCTGCTGAACATCAGGACTTTAGGCCCCTACTGAGCAGACACCTCAAGGCCCTTTTTCTCCCACTCAGTTAGCTCCTTCTTTCTCCCGCAGGCAATGCCAACATGAGATACGAGGCTGGTAGGACAGAGACAGATAATGCAGGACACCACTCATGGACATGAAAATATCCACTTGCCTCAGTAATCTAAAACAATCCCAGGACCTCAGTGTATGTTCACATTTACCCAGGCTACCCAACCAGGCATCACCAGTACAGGGCACCAGTGCACCACCGGTTTAGAGCACTATTCACCTGAGTTGCCCCACGAACTTCCTGCAGGTCTTTCATCAGGGAATTCCCGACACTTGGTAACGTCTTTTTGTATATACGTAATTATGAATTTGGGTAATGTGCTTCTGAGAATATGGTGTATTCCCCATTGTCTCCCTTCCTTTCTCAGATAAGAAATGTCACCCTTATAGTCCTACAGCAATTGCCACTGGGCTGGAACTGGTGGATCAGCATGTACTAATCTGTAAGATGTGTAAATTCAAACTCTTCCTCTTCATTCCCTCAGGGCGAGTGCACCTGTATGCTGAACTGAAGAAGAATGACAGTCCCTCCTTCTTCCCTTTCCCACTAGGAGCAAGGTGACCTTTCCAAAAAGGATGGATACCTTTATTTCCATTGCTCTTGGTACTTTGGCACTTCTTTCTGATGTTTTCTCTGTGGAACAGTCAAAAAAATCTACCATGACTTATGATGAAGAGTTTGGCCTCATCTATTTATTCCTCTAGACACTACCCTCAGCATAGAAGAGAAGATGAAGAGGGTTTCAGCACCAGCTGTCTCCAAGGATGCCAAGAGTCTACAGTTATAAATATTTAGCTTGGGATACAACTTGTGGGTAAGATGCCTAAACTGAATTATCTGTGTATGTGTTAAACTCATGAGCTGAGTGTCTCAGCTCCAGTGTAATCAACAGGGATTTAGAAGCTCCGTACAGTTGCCTACACATAGATAGCCATCACTGTCATTTTGAGATACTTTAGGATGGACTGTGTGGCCTCCACCAGCAAGCTGCATAAGGTCCTGGGTCTTGCATAGATCCAGAACCGTATCTGCCATGCCTCATGTTGCAAGATATCCTAGGAAGTCTCAGATGGCTCTAGGTGTCTAAGTTTCAGCAGCCAAATCAAGTTCCAGATCTTCATGGACTATAATGGAGCATAACCATCTAGTTTGCAGGTAGACATCGGGATGTCTTGTTCTGCAGGCTCAGTCTCACTAAATGGTAGCTACTATCTTTGTATTTTCTAGGCTATATGGGAATTATGCAGGCTCTGTAGTTTAGAAAACAAAGGATCTTACAGTTGTTGTGTAAAAAGCTAACCTTTTCTAATTTACTCTTGCAGTCAATGTATACCAAAACTTTGAGTTGAGGGGGTTATTCATTCCACAATCTTACTGACATAATAATGTACAAGGTGCTTATACGGTAGCGCTTTGACATCTTTGGAAAACCGTCACTGTTCTCAAAGGACTTCCAGAATATGGCTTTGCTTAATTTTCCTCGCATAAAAATGAGTCCACTGATGACACCACCTCCTAAGGATGGGTTACCTGGGATTTGACTCCTCTATCACCACTACCCTGGCCTGCCACGTGGAGTCCCTAGGCAATGACTTTTTTCTTTGATCCAGAAGACAGGGACTCTTGGTGGCATGCTATAAAACCAAGGGGCCTTTCCTTTTGTTATGTTCTTCCTATGTCCCAAACCTTCAATAATATCTATCAATCAGAGGTCTTCTTGGTACAGCCTGAGTGACCAGAATACTCCACTGCTGCTTTCTCCCATTCCCCCAAAATGGAAACCTGAAATCCTTGGAGGAAGAGCTGAACCAAGTATCACCTGTTGGTTTTTCACACCTCTTGGCTTACAAGGGCTATGTAGATGACATTTTCTTCCACAGGTGTGCCCACCTTTTCTACATATATACCTCTTCAAGTGAAGTCATCTTATTCCATGGTCCTAAGACAGATAAGAACCCTTGAGGGAGTGTTTCCTTCTCTTTACCCAGGTCATTTTTTGATTTGATTGCTTGCACATTGTATGCACTAAGCTATGAAATTTATTTTTGTTCATGAACCCTCCTACTGTGATAAAATGCTTACACCCAGTTCAGTGTCAGTTAATGATAGGCCATTTATAAATTAATTAAAGTGTTGAAAAGGATAATTTATACTTAGGCTAATAGGTCTAAGTATATGTTTTAGACTTTAAGATTGTTATACATATTTCACCTGAGAAGAAAATACTTCCTCTGTTTTTTTCCACATTGGGTCAACTCTTCTTTCGACAGGCTATTCTTTCTGTTACTTTGACTCTGCATAAAGAGGATTTCTGAGTAAATTCCTGCCCTTGCTCAGGTATTTCTCTGCAAGCCTGCCAGGTTTTGGGGATCTCTTCAAGGGCAGTAAGTTACCAGACAGGCAAGGTGAACATTAGTTTTCTAGTTGAGATACAGAGTTTCTGCTTCTGTTCTAACTCCGGTAAACCTTAAATCAGGTATCACCATCAGAAACAGCCTCCTTCAGTTCTGTAGCCACAATTCCTGACATGTGAATGACGGTGAGATGCTAAAGAGAAGTTTTACTTACACTTAGAAAGTAGGGAGTTACATGCTAGCTTGAGGGAGGTATATAAACCAATTACTTGGGTGGAAAGCTTGTAAATGACTTTTTGTTTTCTACAAATCACAGACTGTTCCCAGCTATATAATGTTGGCTCTTGTGGTCAAAGGAAGATAGACACAGACCTCAGATATTTTGGGAAGACTCTAGATCAATTTTATGTTTGTAGGGAGCCATGACATATGAGCCACAATGAATAGCGCTAGGGCTGCTGTGAACTCCCGGCCAGCTGGCTGCAAGGTGGCCGAGCCAGCTCATCTTCCCAGAAGCCCGTGTAATGTCTGCACACCAGGAAGGACAGTTGGTTAGCTCAACAGGCAGCACAGCCGAGGGGATGGGACAAGGGACCAATCCACTCCTTAGCATTAACTTCTTCTGTGACCTTTGACTCACTCTCTAACTTTTCTTAAATTTTATCAATCAAGTTTTGCTTATTTTTATTTTTACAAACTCGGATGCTGAGAGATAGGCACCTACATCTGCCCCCACTATGTGCTGCAGACTCCATGAGCCACTTCTCGGGATGCAGCCCTTTATTCCTGTGCATCATTCTTTAGCTTTCTAAAACAAGGTAATGATGTTTGAATATCGTGTGGATGAGGATCTGTCAACCAAGCAGTTAATCTATGTGTATAAATCCAGCATCTCACTGAAATTAAAACTATTGGAAAATTTTCAG
This sequence comes from Athene cunicularia, assembly GCF_003259725.1. Classification (NCBI taxonomy): domain Eukaryota; kingdom Metazoa; phylum Chordata; class Aves; order Strigiformes; family Strigidae; genus Athene; species Athene cunicularia. Next base: position 58,075,122 of record NW_020799091.1, on the reverse strand, counting down.
TTTTGTTGGTGTGCTGATCAAATATTTACCATATGAGTTTCCCAAACATTGGTAACCAGACAGAGATCCTGGCAGGGCAGGAAAAGCACAAACCTCTGCATTTTTCATACTTTAGTCTTACACTTCCTGGAGCAACAGCCGCTTCCACAGTCAGGAGAAAACACCAACATCTGACCATGTCTGAATGAATGCAAATATTAATAGAAATGTCATAGGTGGAAACAGTGTCCTGGTACTTTTATTTTGTACTCTGTTACTGGAAAAAGTAAATGGTCAAAGAGTGAACCTTTGTCCAAAGAGGTAAAGATGATCATGAAGGTGGATATAGATGACTTTGGCAATGAGAGATAGATCAGGAGAGGAGAGCGAGCTGTTCACTGTCCAACTGCTACCAACTCTGTCTTCTCCTTCCACCACCTTCTCAGCAGCTCTTTTCTACTACTACTTCCTCATCTTTTCCCTCATTTATTCATGCTCTCTGTCCCATCACTTCTGACACCTTCCAGTATCCAGAGTCCAGCAGAGCATCTAAAGGGGAGAGAGAGAACATGGGCATCAGCTTCCAGCTCTTCCAGTGACACCACAGCATGGGTGTGACTGCTGTGGGCTTCTTTGGCACAGCCCTCCCGCACAGAGTTGGGGCAGGACTGATGAAAGGGCAGTGCTCCCTGGGTGGGACTATGGGGAGCAGTGAGTGGTGCTGCTCTGGAGCTGGGCCGTCTGCCTGTGGACCTGTCACTTCAGCAGTGCAGCAGATGCTTTGTAGGGTTATTTTTGCCTTGCTTCTGTAGGTGTTTGATAGAATCACAGAATGGTTTGGTTTGGAAGGGACCTTAAAGATCATCTTGTTCTAACGCCCCTGCCATGGGCATTGACACCTTCCACTAGCCCAGGTTGCTCCAAGCCCCGTCCAACCTGGCCTTGAACACTGCCAGGGAGGGGGCACCCACAGCTTCTCTGGGCAACCTGTGCCAGTGTCTCACCACCCTCACAGTAAAGAATTTCTTGCTTATATCTAATCTAAATCTACCCTCTTTCAGTTTAAAACCATTACCCTTTGTCTTATCCCTACACTCCCTGATAAAAGGTTCCCCTCCCCATCTTTCCTGTAGGCTCCCTTTAAGTATTGAAAAATTGCTATAAGGTCTCCCTGGAGCCTTCTCTTCTCCAGGCTGAAGAACCCCAACTCTCTCAGCCTGTCCTCATAAGGGAGGTTCTCCAGAGCCCTGATCATCTTCGTGGCCTCCTCTGGACCCACTCCAACAGGTCCATGTCTTTCTTATGTTCAAGGTTCCAGAGCTGGGCACAGCACTCCAGGTGGGGTCTCATGAGAGCAGAGTAGAGGTGGACATGCTTCTCTTGATGCAGCCCAGGATATGGTGGCTTTCTGGGCTGTGAGCACACATTGCTGGCTCACAGTCAATTTTCCATCCACTTCTACCCCCAAGTCCTTCTCTGCTGGGCTGCTCTCAATCCACTCATCTCCCAGCCTGTATTTGTGCTTGGGATTGCCTCAACCTATCTGCAGGACCTTGCACTTGGCGTTGTTGAACGTCATGAGGTTTGCACGGTCCCACCTCTCCAGCCTGTCCAGGTCCCTCTGGATGGCACATCCCTTCCCTCCAGCGTGTCGACCACACCACACAGATTGGTGTCATCAGCAAACTGCTGAGGGTGCACTCAATCCCCCTGTCCGTGTCTCCAACAAAGACGATAAACAGCGCCGGTCCCAACCCCAAGCGGAGCGTGGGAACCCCAGTGAGGGCCCAGGACTCACGGTGCAGGGCGTCACCCCCACATGGAACAGACGGCGCTTCCTTCCCTCCGCCGGGGCAATCCCCAGACCCACCCGAACGCTTTCCAAGGCACGACGCCGGCAGGGACAGCATCCAGGATCGGCGTTTCCAGGTTGATTTTTGCGGCTCGCGGCTGCGTGGGACATTCCCATCCTTTGAGACCACGGCACGACCCCGCGGGGCGAGAGCCAGCCTTGGGGGAGGGCCAGATTTCAGGGGTCACGACGCTTCGGGGGGTGGTGGTGGCGGTGGTGAGGGCCCTGCGGGGCACCTTTGGGGCGGCCCGCCTGCGTGTGTGTGTCCCCCTCTCTCCGTGCACCGGCGGCGCCGGGCCGGGCCGGGCCGCACGTGGG
>NW_020799091.1:57837654-58072923 GCF_003259725.1 Athene cunicularia | reverse complement strand
TTTTTTTTTTTTTTTTTTTTTTTTTTTTTTTTTTTGTCCCTTTCAACAGCTGGTCTTTTTCCAGACACGGGACTGAGTGGCTCCTTTCCAGATGTTCTCTGCTTTGCTTTTTCTCTCCACCGCTGGCTCCAGCCCCCCCCTCCCAGCGATTACCTCCTCCCGGGGTTCCCCTGTCTTCCCGGGGGCCCCAGCTGCCCCCCCGGGTTTACCGGCACCAAGCAGAGCTCTGGACAGGGAGGGATGGGGTGTCTGGTGGGGTGTGTGCAAGTGTCTGGCAGCGTTGCATCAGGAGTCTTTGGTTTTTATTTGGTAATAATTTTGTTATGATGAAATTTGTTTCAAATTTGATATTCCAGAAAGAGGAGCTGCCTTTGATTGCTACAGTTATTTACCTCTTTACATTTCTTCATAAGGAGACAAACTTTGAGAATCAATAGATATGACTTTGTTTGCACCGACTGATATTTTTTTTTTTTAGTTATGCTGAGTTTAATAGTACAAAAAGTAATGAAGCCCCACATATCTTCAGCATCATGTATTAGGTTCCCTGGGCCTTACTTGCTTTTGTTAAATTTATAATTTCCATCTAACTCTGCCCTACCAGCCTGTCGTACATACAGAGAGGAAAGTGAGACAAAAGAGACTCACAAAGAGTTAAAAGTTGCTCGGAACCATAAGGCCTGAGCCAGGACTTGTAATGATAAGATGCCATCCTGGTGGTGTAATGATAAAATGCCACCCTGCCACCAGGCTCTAAACTGTGTGTGTTCACTTAGGGAATGGCTAAGTCATGGGGAGTATTTGGGACACTCGAGGGGAGATGGGGAAGGAGAGTATCTCCGGGTGTTTTTTGAAGCAAATAGAGCAAGTGAATAGTTTCTTTCACCAAATGACAGCTGTTAGAGATGGGAGATGATGAGAGATGAGTTAGTTGGCTGGAGTAGTAGAGATCCCCATGGCGGGAATTGCTATCGCATTTCACTCTTGGTGGCAGCCCAGCAGACAGAGGATGGATCAGGTTTCCTCTCCATTTACCTCCAAGGAGAGGCATCTCTCCAACTCAGTCAGGGATGTTGACAGAAGAGTAGATGGAAATTGGCATTACTATAAATATGTTGCTGATGATAGAGAAATTTGGTTTCTGTTAGTATCAGTCCCATATCAATCTCAAATGCGAAACCTATTTAAGATGAAGAACATCTGAAATACAGGCTGTGGCTGAACTGGGATCTCTGCAGAATCCCTCATTAAACTCCTTCGCCATAAAATAGTCAGACTGTTCTTTCATGGTCGCTTATAATTTTGGAAAAGTTTCTAAACACAGCCATTCCAGCTTCTGTTTGAAACGGAAGCTTGGGTCCTGCCCATAAAATATGTAGTGTGTGTTTTTATCTGAATTCTAAGAAAATTTGTCCTCCCCACTGCCTTCCTTACTCACAGAAAACAAACCTCCCACCAAAAGGCAAAAGGTATTTTGTCTCGGTAAGAGTTGCAGGATTGGGTCCTTGAAGTTGCTTTCATATAGGTCTGAAAAGCAGCTCTGACTGCCTAAATACCGTAACTCCTATACTGTTAATCAAGCCACGGTGTGTTTCTCTCACTCAGATATAAAATTGCCTATTTACATGTATTTCACCTGCAGAAGTTTTGTCCTTTATGGAATACATTTCCTTAATTTATACAAATTTAATTATTCTTGATCAAATTAAATCACATGTTCTACTTGTAAAGGGGTGAAATTTATGCCTGCTCATGCATCTCCCTACTGTGATAAAATGCTTGCATCTTGTTCAATGTCTCCTAATGATGGGCCATTTATAAATGAATTCAAATATACAAAGGATGGCTTAAGCTTAGAGAAAATATGAAAAATGTATTTACACATATCATTGGTTTAAATATTTTATATGTGTCCAGTTTTCGTTTAAGTTTGATGTTTATTCTACTTACCTGCTTTGATTATGTTAAGTATATTAATTTTGAGTTAAAATTCCTTCAAATTATTTCAAATTTAGATGAGGAGTGATTTAGACATTCAGAATTTGTCCCTTTGTAAAGCTGTTCTGTTCAGTAAAGGCCTGTAAAAATATAATCTGGAGAGAGTTGCCTGAAGCTGGAAACTGTTTTTTCCAAGAGGACTTCATAAAACTAAAGAAGTGAGAATTAAGGCATTACACCAACTCTGAGGTGTCATTTTGTAGTTGGTGGGGTCATTACTGACATTTTTGTATAATCACTCAACGTGTAGGATGAAACGCTGTGAGCCTAGCATGCGGTTGGATAAATGAAGCGGTTGTGTGCAAATTAAACTGTGCTGAATGTTTACAGACATTTGGCCAATGTGCCTGTGAGCACCGTGTCCTGCCGAAGCAGGTTTCGTTACGTCGAGGATGACCTTGTTACTTCGGGAGCAGTGATTTATTTCTATACCTAATTCTGTTTCAGGTGGTTTTTGTGATTTTGGACACACTGTTACTTCTCTGTGCCTTGCTTTCCTGATTGTTAAGAATCGCAGGCAATGTCTGAACAAGGCACAAGCGTGCTGTTGGTCCTTTTGTTTGCTTTTTGCATTTCGGTGAATGGTAACTTTTCAGAGACAAATTACTACTTTACTGAACAATTTACTGACAAACAAAACATTGAATGATCTTAAAATTTTGCAATCTCTTTCGTGAAGAAAAGTTGTACAAGGCTTGATGTACCTGAGAGCTACTTGCCACTGTACAAAAAGAGTGTATACAGTAGAAAAAAAAGTGTTTGCAGGACTGGGGCCATCCATGTTAGTTAAGAACAAGCCCACTTCTTGCACAAAGTGTGTTTCTACTCTCAGAACAAATGAAGCAACTGGGAATAAAATCTTTTTATTGGAGACCGTGTGATAAAGTGCTTAAAGGAGTATATTCATCAGGTTGGCTATTAAAAAAATAATTTGTTGTGTTCTTGAAGTGGATCCTTAGAGGTTCTGAGCCCCTCAGAAGTACTGAAAATTATAGTTGCAAAGGGAACTGATGGTGTTTGACGCCATGATGGACTGAAGTCACAGTAAGCAAAACGTATGTGACATGTTCTTTTTAATATACTTTGCAGAAAAGGTAAATAGTGTGTGAATAACTAACAAACTTCTTACTCAAATCAGGAGTACAGTGACTTTCAAGAGGATCTTTCTAAGTGCAAAAACTCAAAAATCATTAAGTGAAAGGCTTTTAATGGATAAATGAAATGCAGGTTTGGTGTATCTGTAGCATATGCTGTTAGAAGCACTTTCATTAAGTAGTAGCAACAGAAGTAAATAGTTGCTGATGAGACAGCGTTGAGAAGTCTGAATAATATTGTTAGCAAAAGTCAATGCACGAGTCAGAATAGTAACACCTTCTGCAGTAAAATTCAGTGCACTAGTTTAGGTAACATACTCTGTTGAAAACACCAACACTTAAACAGTTTGAGAGTTAATATTGGATGGTTACATGGGTCAAATGACAATAAATGGCATGCAGTTGCTAGCAGAAATTCTGGTGTAATTTTAATGTCCATATTTTGTGTTTTCACTCTGACACCTGCTTATTTTACTTTTAACTGGAAACAGCATGAGGAATTGCACTGAAGAAGTTTAATGTTTGCATACAGAAGGCAGTATCTTGGAAATCACGTGGTTTAATCATTTTATGGCACTAAAATTAATCTGGTTCCATCAGATAATAGAATAGAACTAAGGTTAAACATTTTTATTCCACTGGAATTGTTTTGGCTTTCGCTCACAGACAGTGATACAAATAAACTGTAATCCTCTATGAGAAAATTGTTTTAAGGAGATTCCCGAAATGTCTGTATTTCACTGAGCTGATAAGGGAATAGACTTTGCTATTTCCTGAAAATTCATCATGTCATCCACGTTTTTTTCATGCAGTTTTGTCATCTGGAAAGATAAGAACATAGTGAGAATACAGAATGTGCGGGACTTGTGCCTTAGCTCTGGACCGTGTCCTGTCTCCAGCTCTGGGCATTAGGTGGTATAAGAAAAATAGAAGACATGGGGCAGATCTAGGTTTGATCCTTCCTCTAATCTGTCCTCTCAGTTTTCAGCCGTCACTGGACCATCTTAAATCAGAGCTTTTAATCAGACCACTGCACTTAGTAGTATCTGAAGGAGCCACACACACACCCTTAATTGTCAAGCAGCATTTATGTTTTGGGTATCAAAAACTTTGTGTGGCAGCAAGCTCCATTTAACCACGTGCTGTGTGGAAAGGCTGTGGAGGGGTTTGGACTTTCAGTGGGTACTCCTTGGTTCTTTTTCTGTTAAAAAACAGAGGCTAATGTTGCCATTCCTGCTCCGTGTGTGTGATTACTGATGACAGGGACCTTTTCAGGGATGGTTATCTCATCTATAAGGTGAAGAGCAACATCCTTCACAGTGTCTTCTCCTTCCTTGAATGGTCAGAAAATCATGGGCATTTCTATCGTCTCAGTTCCAGTGCAGTATAACTTGCCTTTGATGAGGATATAGGATATTTCTGACTTTGGAGGACAAAAATGAGGCAGCAGCTGACATGTCCCTTTGCATGCTCTGCTTTCATCCAGCTAAAAGGAGTTCATTCCTATGGATTTTCTCGGCCTATGGGATAAGGAAGTATCTCCTGCAAAGGGCATGTTTTCACAAAGTCCTTCCTCTTGAGGAAAGAAGTGGGATATTGCTCTCTTGAACAAGCTTTTAAAGAATTAAGCTCTAGTGTGACTGAAAACTAGAATTTTGTACCAGTGTTGAATGATTTGAGTAGGAGAGGGAGCTTGCATATAAAAGCAAAGACTTCTGTTTACATATAAATCTCTTGGTTCTCACCAATGCTGGCAAAGGAAATATACAGGTATTTCATTGCCCTTTAATGAGGTTTGAGTTGAAAATGTTAGTTTAAAGAAGAAAAGTTTGCCAGACTTGTTACTCTTTCAGTAAATGTATTCCTAAGCATGTCTTGCTACATTTTTAAAAAAGTCCAGATTAAACAGTTCCCAGCTCACACCTCCTTAGAGAAGTGCATTATGGAGCATTGCTATCGCCCAGTAGTTTCTACACATATCACTCGTTTCTAATATAGGTACATCTGCTGACATTGAATTAGATGAACAGGAACTACCAGTGCAGAACATAGTGGAAAATACAGAAAAAAGATGTGGAAAAATTATAGAGTAGGATAATGCTTTAAAAAAATCACTTAGATCGCAAGTATAGTAGTTTCTTGTAAAACAGAGTATCCTATCAGGAATATCTTAATAAAGGTTAAATTAAGAGTAGCGCTTATTAATTAATAGTGCTCGTTATATGAAAAAAACCACATTACAGTTCTGATTTTCTTGCAACTAGAAATTGCAAGTCAAACCCAGATTGCTAATAGTCCCTGAGAAACTGAACCTAAACATGATTTAGACAGATTATCCCATTAGGAGATCAACCCAAGATTTTAGATGTGAATTAACTTCAGGATGTCTAAATCCCAGATGCAATTTTTGTGGCTTGGACTCTTTCAGTTTTCACTGAAATCCATGTTTTAAAATAGCATTAACAGGTGGATTAAAATTTGTAAAGCTTTGTGCCCCCAAGAGATTTTTTCTACCCCCTTGTCATCATAATTTGTTTGTTTGTTTGTTTGTCCCCATGTGAAGGAGACTTTCTGCCTCAAAAAATGTTATACAGACTTTCAGTACTGACATTTGCTAAGTCTCCTGGCTTTACTCAGACCTGGTTTATCTCCATGAATATAACCTTCACCCATCCCAAATGCTGTTGCTTCCATTATAGCCTCTCACATCTCTTTCAGTTCTTTCACCTGCTGCTGGTGCAGGCATCCCACCTTTTTACTTCGGGTTAGGGTCTCTGAGGAAAATTAGCCCTTAATTAGATTTCTTTCAGATATTTTTTAAGTTCTCTCCATCACTTTGAATAATTTGCTAGTGGCAGTGACCAGAAAATCTCTACAGGCTATTAATGATGTAATAGATATTTATGATGGATGAAGGGTAGGCTGATGGACTATCCTTTGTTTTATTGCACATAAGATGTATGAGTGATTGGTTTTCCACTTTCTGCTAATTTACAGTAGCAGAAGTACATAAATGCAGAGGCAGTAAAGCAACTGTGATTGATTAGGAAAAGACAGTAAAATGAGCAAGAGGGTTCAGAAGACCCAAGAACAAATGTTATCCCTTTCATTTGTTTTGAGAATTGTTTGAGGATATTACTTGCTTGAGGATAAAATGGTTTATGTGGGATTCTGCTGTTAAAGCAGGACGACTCAGCTTCCAGGGAAGTTTTCTGGATAATATTGCTGAACAATTCATACTTGACCTGGAATACCTTGAAGCCTGTGGCTGTGGTACCCTACCAAAGAGTTCCTAGAGAATTTCAAAACCTGCGTGGATGCAAGGCGTACCCCCTTATGTCCATACCTTCAGCAGGGTACAGACAGGGCAACCTTGTGGTCTGAATCTTGCTCACCTTTGATTCCCTTTGTTCACCTTTGATTGAGTTCTGTTTTGAGACATTATTGTATGAGAGGATTATAACATGCCACTTCAGTGCAACATGCTCTAAGATTCCTGCTGACTGGGGACATTTGTGGCAAAACCAGTGATTGTTATTAAACCCTGGGTTCTCAAATGTTGAGCTCTGCCTATTTGCACAAAGTTTTGAAATGTGTCAGAGATTAATTCTTTTACCATTGAAGCTTGTAACATGAACTCTTCTTCCATGGAACGGGGCACCTAAAAGCAGTATGGGGTTGTTTTACAGCAAATATGTTGCTATGCAGTGTTTGTGCTGAAGACCTACATTTTTTGAAGGAGGCCTTATTTTGTTTTAGAACTGGACTAAGCCCTAATAATGTTTGTGGAGTTGTAAAAGTGTAAGAGGAAAAAAATAATGCAGTTGTAGTTTCCTAGGTAATACATATCTGGGTAAAATCAATGAGTTTATTCATGGTGGGAGGAATGTGCACCAAGGTAGTAGGAATAGAGTCACTGTGATTTTGTGTTCTAGTGTCTTTCCTCATTTCAGTTCATCTTTGGAGTTTATAAGAGATGATGTACCTGGGGTATTACTTACATGAAGTGGAGGTGATTCCTTTGATTTGTGGGCCATGGAAAATAGTCTCTGCTCATTGAAGGTTTTCAGTGAATGTGTATCTTAGAAGAAAATGGCTTTCTTAGCACTTCAACATCATGCATGTTGTTTCTGACCACTGCCATACACAACTGAAAACACAATCTAAGGGGTTCCTCAAGATACCTAAGTAAATACGGTGCTCTCGATTAAAAAAAAAAAAAAAAAAAAAAAAAAAAAAAAAAAAAAAAAAAAAAAAAAAAAAAGAGTCTTTAAGCACAATAAGAAAAAATAATAGGACCTAAGGATATACAGGTGAATATCACAGTAGTTTAACTGTAGGGCTACTTAGTTTCATGGTCTCTAGGTGCTAGATGAAAATTATTTTATTCTAGTTGTGCCAGCTGCCATCAGGATAAAAGCAGAGGCAGTAGTTTAGGACCTCATAACCAAAGCAGAAGTAAGCTGTAAGCTGTGCAAGCTAGGTTAAAATATTTTAATAAAATATCAGGAGAAACAGCAACATGAGGGTTCATTATGTTTGCTAAGGTCCATTTTCCTTGGCTTTCAGTGGCTGGCTGGAGTGGCTATGGCCTAAGCTGGCTGCGAAAAAGAGTATCTGCTAATGAATTTAAGATGGAAGTGAAGAGAAATACTAAGCTCTTGAAGTCATATATATATAGGTTAAGAATTTGGGGGTGGAACCTGATGAAGTTCGAACAAAAGTAAGTCAGAATGCGATGTTAGTACATTAGGTGAGATTTTTTTCAAGTGCTGTGTGGATGATACATGAATAGTGTGGGATGCTCTCTCTCCCACTTATTCTCAGAGGGAGATGAAAAACCAGAATGACAAAAGAAATTATAAAGTAAATAATAAAGGGATTAAAGGAATTTAGTCATTTAGACAGGTTAGTGATAGAGAGTCCTACAGGCAAGCAGATTTTAGAAATTGTTTAAGCTACTTACCAATTGAAGAGCAAATAGGTCTGAAATTTAAGGACATTTTCATGGAAAACATCTATTTCTAGAAGTGTTTCTTTCCCAAGGACATCTAAGGGAGTTACATTTGGGAGTCTAGCTTCTCTCAATTTATTCCATTTATAGCTATCTTGCTAAAGGTGAGATATCCTTGTAAATGCTGCGTTGCTTTTATAAATGAAGGTGCTCCCACACTCTCATGAGTCTACCAGCTGTCATTGTACAGCTCTGAAGCAGTGGCCTCCGGGGTGACCTTAAGCAGAGTGTCCAGTGCCTGCTGCCTGCCGCCCGCTGTCATGTGGACAGTCTGAAAGCCGTCTGTATGAGTATGCCTGGCAGCCCTTGCTGTTTTGGACCTGTGTGGGCATGTGGAGCCCTCTGCGTGCTCCAGCTGCCTGGGCTAACACCTGCAGGCTCCCCTGCAGCAGAGATGGCACACGACTCTACTCACGAGGGTGGCCCTCAAGCTAAACTGAGTCAGTCAGTGTAGTTGCCACAGTAACTTTATTTCAACCCCCCCCCCCCAACTGATTTACAACACAACTTTCAAAATGCAGTGTATGTGCTTCTGTGGATCTTCAGCTTTGTACATCTTTGTATCAGGCACCACACGCTGAGCTGTATAAACGATAGAGGTATCCAACACTGGAAGGATTTAAATAGCTTTTGTCTCTATCAGGAGGTTTCAAAGGCATTTTTGCACACTTGAAAGCATTAGGCACTCTGAAGGAGGGTAGTATAGGTTCAATATTAATTTGCCTTTTCTCTCCCGGTGGCTTACTAAGTCCACAGTCAAACAGGCCAAGAATGTTATGTGCCATTCAGACCTAGTAGGTCACCATAAATCTGCATCAAGAAGCTTATACCGGAGATCTTAAAGTAGCTTAAAATGGAGAGCCAGTCTCTTCTTCTCATTAACAGATGGCAAGCAAGAATTGTGAGAAAGAACTGTCCACCTTCAGTTTGGCATTGATATCCTACCCCCACCTTAAACTCCTCCTAGTTGTTCAGGAACCTAAGACTGAATTTATATTGCTTAATTAAAAAGGACCAGGGATTGATCCAAGTCCAAATGGCTCTGGCTGGCTCATGTCCACATTACTTGCAGTTACCACCCTCCCTAGCAGATTTGGCTTGGAGACAGCTAGCTGAAGTGGTCCAAAACTGCCTGTGACTTAAGGAACAAGTGTGGGTGGCCAGGGGTCTAGCACTTCTTTTATTTAGCAGTATGAGCAGAGCCAAAGAGGATCAGAAAACCCCCTTCACTTCCACCAAGGAAAGTTAGGGCAAGCTCTGCTTGTAGGGTGATTTACTTGTGCCCACAATCTCAGCATGAGAACACAGCTGAACTAGTAAGAGCATATGACACCATCCCAGCCAGGCAAAAGGGACTTCAGTGCTTCAGCAGAAGGGATGAACCCCAGATTCATCCTTTGAGGAAGGATCACCTAGAAGGGGGCTTTCCATAGGCTCTTGGTTGACCTTGTGAAAAGCTGGTCGAGGAAAGAGACCAAAGTCTTTGGAGTAAGTCTGGCAGCTGAGCAGCAGAGACCTGAGTCCGCAAGGGATGAATCATAATGAATTTCTGAGGAGGACAAACCAGACAGGAAGGGAGGCTCAGTCTTGCTGGGAAAGCGACAGATTTCCCCTTTCTCTTCTCTGACAAGAAGATGCAGCTCAAGGGTAAGGAAGAACTGAAGGACAGGTGGTTTCCTCTGTCTCTGAATAAAACCTTTTTCTTTCACCTCACTGACCTGTGCTCACTTTCCTCCTCACTGACCTTACTAGGGATCACATTTGTGTGAGTGTGTGCGATGAAGCTGGTCAACACTATCAGTCATCTGAGTAACTTGTTGTTTTACTGCACACCCATCTTCTATTTCCTCAGCTATATGGACACCGACCTGAGTTGCTGCTGCACGTGCTTCTTGATCTTCCTTTAATGAAAGCGTGTATATTTCTCCCCACATGACTACCAATCCTTATCTTCCTTTATATAGTTGTGAGGATCACAAGTAAAGAAACATTTTTTACTGATTATTGATGCTTTAAATATTATGGCAGGCTAAATCTGGTCATGGTCTGTGAATTACGATGGTCTGTCTTATAGTCTGACACTATGCTCCAGTATATTTGCGTGTACGTTTTCTATAATAATGAAAAATCAAAATCATAAAGCAGTTTGGGTTTGGTTGTTTGGGGGTTTTTTTGATAGTTTTAGGGAAAATGAGTTTATAGCAGAATCTCTTGATTCTTTTCTCTGAGGATGGAAAGAGCATATTTACCCTTGCATTTAATGCAGATTAATGCAGACTGAATTTAAGCAGCAGATTCTGCTCTTTTCATGAATACCCTGAAACCCCCTTAAAATAAGTGTTCCTTTACAGATTAAAAATCAGAAGAAACCCAAGTATCATTATTTAATCTGGGACTAAGAAGGGCGTTTTGTTTAACAAGAACAGAGGGTTTTATGTTTTCGTTGCCTACAATAAAGTCAATTGTGAAAAGTTCTGATGGTGGGACATAGCTTGGTGTTGCCTTAAAATAAAACACAGTGGGGGTCTGCAGTCAGCATGTGGGTTTGTTATGAAGAGCTTGAATTTCTGAAACTCCTCTAACCAATCTGTAAATGTGGACGTTGAGTCAAATCTTCTAAGCTGGTAAAATCTTTTTAGCCATAGAGAAGTAAATGACTTTCAGTATAAATACTTCTCAATTTATTAGGTATCTTGGAAACTTACTTCAGTTAGTAGCACATTAATGTAACATTTCCAGGACCTTTCACGCAGCATGGCAATTAAGCCAATTTGGGCCAGACTAACTGCATTGAGATTCTTTTTAAGAATGAAAATATCCTTTCTTCATTTTCCCCTTCCAGTCTCCTCATTTGCAGTGTCTTCCTTTTTGCATGTTACCTGAAAACAGCAGCTTTAATCCTTCTTCTGGAAGTTCCTTGCTCTTTTTTGTGCTGCAGTGCTCCACTGTCAGATTGGGTCATCAACCCTCCAGAGAAGGGTTTTAACAGGAGGGTAACAGGAGCATGCACTCCATGGCCAGGACAGGGGACCATCCTTGTGGTGGAAGTGATCTTTGCCCACAGAGGAAAAGAAGGAAGAGGGTTTTTTTGGCCTTGGCACTCTGCTTTGGGTTTTAAACATCTGGCTAAATTTAAATATTCAAATTCTTTCCTGCTAATCCACCATTCCTTGGTCTCTGTAAGGAGAGACCTCTGTTTCTGTGGAAGACAATAATTTTCTTGTACAGATTAAATGGTTCTGTGCTTAATCTACTATTACTTGAATAACCCTTACAGCCTCAGCCTCAGTCTGCTCCATCTTCTCGTCTATTTTAATTTACGGTGACTAATTTGCAGAACAAGGATGTCTTCCTCAGTTTGCATTCAAGTGCATTAACGTATAATGAAACTAATCTAGGTCTACAGAAACCAAAGAGAGCAATCAGCAAATGAATGGTTGAGACAATTTCTCCCCATGTGGACACAGTCCTCTTGGGTTTTCCCTCTAAAGAGAATTGAGCTTTTTGTCAGAATCTTAAAGTTTTTGTTTTTTTCATTGCTCTATTAGGTACAGGCAACAGTGGAAACCAGAACAAACTGGAGGTTACACAAATAGATTTTAGAAGTCTCAGTGTTTCTTCAGTGAAGGACCTCGGAGCAAATATATGAAATGAAAGGCTGAGTTGGCAGGAATTTCTAATCCTTTTGAAAAATACTTCTAAATAAAGGAATATCAGAGAATGAGAGTTCAAACTGCAAACATAGCAGTATACAAATTAGTAAGCAGGTCACCCGGTAGTCTCCTTGCCCCTTATACACGGCACTGATGTTTTGTCCCTAAGGGGGATGTGCAAAACCAGTATCCTAAGTCTCTGATAGAGTACTATCATTTTTAATTTTTTTTTTTTTTTTAATCCAGTACAGAAAGATTGGCCTAGTGTAGAAATATGTGTCATCAGTAGATATTAGCAGTACTTTTCAAAGAATATCACTAAAAATACTAATTCTTGTAAAGTTAGATATAATGGTGAGTTCATAAAGCTGCTGAGAGAGCACTGGTGGAATGACTGGTATGTAATGCTGCCAACTGGTCTGCAGTGCATTCAACTAATTATGAAATAAAGGTCCATCACTAAAACAAAATGTAAAAATTCTTACTTAAAGTTCAGTTTGACTTAGGAGGGCAGTTAAGCCAAAAATCTCCATGACACTAAACCCACTGTTCGTGGTACCCTCTGTGAGTGCCTAAGCCTTTTGAATTGAGAATACACTGGTGGCAGACATACTGAAGCAGTGTTTTCTGGAGGGCTTATAGGAACCAATTATATACAATTTGTTTAAATTAGTGGTGAGCAGTTCTACATTAACAGTTGTCTTAGTGCTAATAAGTAGGAGTGTCTGGAGTGTGGTACTTCACATGCTCAAGTCATACCTGCACTTCAAGAGGTGCCAGCTCTTTCATCACACCCAGTGCTTTCATACTGAAAGGATGAAGCTTTTTCACTCAATTTTTACAAGCTCGTTTTATATCAGTGTGTATTTGTATTCCTGTCTTCTTTTTTTCTGTTTTGTTCATAATTGGGAAAACTGTTATCACACTATTTTCAAGGTCATAAATTAGCCGTTGCTCCTACATTAAAAGACACCATCTCTGTTGTAATATTCCATGGCTGATGGAACTGGGTGGACTGCTCTTGCCCCTAGATGTATAGCTACCTAATTAATTATCCCATTACAGAGCTCTTTAACCTGTATTTTCTCTTCTTAGCTCACCAAGAACATGGGCATGGGAAAATGACTTTTTCCAGTGCCATGGCTTCTACTACAGTCCATATGCTTGTTCCCTTCCTTCCTCCTTCAGCTCTCTCTCCCCATCTTCCTTTCAGATAAATTTGTTAAAGAGAGAGTGAAAATTCTGCTTTACAGCACCCAGCAGGGAATTTTTTCCATCTGGGTATGGGATTTGGAGCAAGGCTTTCTCACCACCCTCTCCACTTCTATGGGTACAATACAAAGCTCCTGTCAGTTTGCTGTGGTGTGGGGCCTTGGCAGCACTGTATGTTTCCATGTATTTTAAATCCTGATGGATTTTAAAAGCCTGAGAACTGGGACGCCTCTGATGCGCTCCATAAGAGATACCATGGTCTCCGACATGTTCCCTTCAGTGATGAGAGGAGGTATCCGGTGCCTGCTCTCTATGCCATAGTGACAATTACCGACATTCTTGGAGCGTGGTGCATGGCCTCACCACCTGTTGAGGTTCAGTGTGTCCCTCCTACCTGATGAGGTTCAGCATGGCAAAGCTGTTTCATAATGGAAAAAACCTTTGCTTTAGGAGCGAAGAGGTGTTGAACTTTGAGTTTATGGTACTGTGGGGGCAAATCCTGCCCTTCTGAGAACAAGTTCTGCTCAGAACAAATTAGGGTGGATTCAAATAACAGATGGGAAGGGAAAAGGCTTCTGAAATTTCTCTAGAGAGAGCGCAAGCTTTGCTCACTGTAGCATCTAGTCTGTGTGCAGAGGGATTTGCATGAGTGGAGTAGAGGGAGGAAAGAACAAAGCCAATAAATCCATCTGAGATATCAAAATTTTGGGGTCTTATTACTAGAAATTCTTCTGTTCTAGAGAAGGTAAAAAAAAGAAGGTTACTTTTAATTTTATTACAGAGAGCCTTCCTGAACTTCCATGTTACTATACTGACAGTATTCACTGTGTACCCCTCTCCATTCCTGCTCTTCCAGGCTCATGGACACCACTTACATACTTACAAAATGACTTTTATTTTGATTCTTCTTCATCACGCAGCAGTCATTTCAGCTGTGTCCACTCGACTTTGCTTCATTTTTGGCGATACTGTAATGAGGATTTAAGAAGACAATGTCTAAACAGGAGCCAAATGGTCATATTTATGATGGATGTACGAGGACCTGAAAGAACACTTACAGGTCAATTTTGGTATTACTGCCCTGGTATCTCATTGTTTGGCATGTACAGAGAAGCATGAAGGATTTTTCAGGAGATGCTAGTTCTATTAGATTTTGGTTCTTTAAAAGTCTAGTGATAACTTGAGAGATAAACAGGTTAATACACGTTATAAAAGTTCCCATTCTGCTGTTAACAGATCACAAAATGTTCTTAAAAGTAGAATGTAATGTTAATGGGGGGGATCGGGCTCATGGTTTAATTGTCATGTCTTGTAAATCAGTTGTGTTACAATAAAAGCCCTTTCTGTTTGGAGCATTCAACTCCAGCCCAAAGGTCTTTTTAGTAAGGGGAAACGCTGCCCGTGGTGTGAATGAGTGTTGATGAGAAAATTTCCCTATGCTTATTTAATTAATGGTATCTATTTGGTTAATAACAATGTAAAATGGAAGGGTTCAACTGGCCTGTTTAGTTTTTAGGGGCAGTATTTTCAGTTTCTTAACCAGCCTTTCCTAACTGTATAGTTTTACCAATGACTTCAAGTATTTTGACAGGTTTAATGAAGAGCTAAATCATTCAAAAATTGTATCAATTCAGTAACAGCAGGCTGAAGGCCCTGTCTGTGTCTCAGTCTTTACCCAAGAGAAGATGCTAACCTTTGAATATATTACAAGGATTAGTAGCAAAAATCAAGTACAAATTTGCTATCTTTAGGATTAATTGTTCCTGTACATGACCCAGTTGTTTTATTTATCCTTCAGAAACCAAGAAATTATTATTTCTGAGTACATTTCCTCCCACCTTTTTTTTTTTTCTTTTTTTCTCTGCTCTTGGAAATTGGAACAAAAGTGTTGCAGATTGCCTTTCCTCCCTCTCTACAGGTTCAGACTCTTCCTAGCTGTTATTGTACCTCAAGAGGCCTAGATAAGGACTGATTTTACTGTATCAAACGATTCACAATACATCATGTTCATACCAAGCTGCATGCTGCACGATCTGTGCCATCTTCATGAGTGTCAGGCTGCAGCTTTGAAGAACTGTATATGCAGAGATGACAATTCCTACATTTCACAAGCTCATGTCTGAACTGATATTTTTCATTCACATAGTGTATTATATATACAACAGAAAAATATTGCCTACATGCAAGTCTGAGGAGTTACAAGAATCACTGAGATTGTTGATCCAATGTTGTCACTCGTATAAATAGAGGAAACTTATTGACTTATTAAGGATTATCTCTTTCTAAACTGGCACTAATTGCTGTACAGTTTTTTTCTAGAAGACCAGTTAGGGAGTGGCCAGTGGCCTAATGTAATAAATAATTAAACAATAAAATGCAGCCATATACAAGGCCCTTAATAGAGGCAGCAAGTATATGCATGTCAAAGAGAGCGCAAACCAGTTAAGAAATAAAATTAAAGATTTTAGGGTATTTTTATTGGACAAACTAAAGAAAAATGTTCACATTTAATAAACATAAAAATAGATGAAAAGTGAATTCTATTTAATTTGTTTTATTTGTTACTATTTTAGCCTAAGATGATTTTACTTATATAAATAGGAAAATAAGTAAGAAATAAGGAAAGTATTTGGATCTTAACAAGGTCTTTGAAAAGATAGTAATTACTCACTACTTACTCTAGCTAACCTTGTTTCTAAGTAAATTTTTTTGTTAGTCTTCACTGGTCTTTGAAAGTGTTCCAGAGGTAAAAGGAAGGTAATACTTCCTTTGTCTTATCAATGGCTTTGTCTTTCTTATTAACTGAATAGGTCACAGTAGCTATAGGATTGGAAGCACAGAAGTTATGGTCATATACATCTTCACTTTTAAAACCAAGATCGGAAACCTGATTTGCTTGAAATACCTTTCCAGGGGCAAAAATTATTAAGAATAAT
Source organism: Athene cunicularia (assembly GCF_003259725.1). NCBI lineage: Eukaryota > Metazoa > Chordata > Aves > Strigiformes > Strigidae > Athene > Athene cunicularia. The sequence continues at coordinate 58,057,016 of NW_020799091.1, read as the reverse complement.
ATCATCGCACAGTTTAAATAGAGTTTTGTATGGTCATTTTTTCATTGCAAGACCCCACAGTACTTACTGCTTTCTGTCCAAATTCAGCATCTCGCTGGGCAGTGGCAAAGGGTGGGATTTTATTACTGGGTGCCTCTGCTTTATCTGCATAGTATTACCATGCTCTTGAAAAAAAGCACTAAAAATACATGCTGACTGTGCCAGATGCATCTCAAGAAAATCCCCATACAATAATTTGCTCTCATTTAAGTGATAGTATTCATATGGTAAGGGCAAGATTCTGCTTATTTCTGCACGTGGCATACCAAGGACAAGGCAGAACTTAGCTCTTTCTCTCCCTTGTTTTCCTGCAGCGTGGCTGGCACAAACTTCTTTCTTCTATTCTGGGCATAGAAGGATGTCCAGGAGGTTGATTCTTGACAAGGTGGGAAAAGCCATGTCTCTGCTCTTTCTGCAGTAGCCAGAGGGGTAGAAGCAGACCCGTGGGCTGCAGGATGTAGAGTAATACCCCATTTCTTCCAGTTACAACAAATCTGTCTCTGATGCAATTCTGATTAAAAAGACACCTGATTCCCAGATTCCCAATGACACATGGGACACAGCCACAAAGGCAGTGCTCTGCTTTAACTTAGATAGCATTTAAAATTGACAACTCTACCTCAGTTCATAGTATTTTTTCAAAGTGTTGTTAGGTGCTTCCTGCTCCTCACTCATTTGTTCCTATGTTGTAATGGGTAGTTGTGCTTGAACAGCAATTAAAGTCTCCTATTTTCCTCCTTTCCTCTGATCAGTTGACAGTGTACACTACTGTTATATGTTGCAGAAATTAAAATAACAAGTTATGAGGTGGTGTTTCAAATCTTTGACAAATAGTGACTTCTAATGGCTACTACTTGTGCGTGTAAGCAGGTAGATGAATGGTGAGGGCTTTTAGTATCTTTAGTCTCAGAATTTGAGCTGTGACTCACACAGAGTTGCCAACATACAATATTTGCACAAGTGGAAGTGATATTACCTGTTCTACTGCACTTTGAGCATCTGTTCAAACCTGGATGTGATTGATACCCAGATGACTTGAACACAGCACATTCAATGCAGGCAGAAAGACTGGGATGAATTTTCAGCTGTTTATGCTTGAGTGTGGGTGACTTCAGCAATCAACAAGTTGGGAGAACAAAGAACCACATCCTACTTGTTGCAGTACTGATTTTTTTTTTTTTTTTTTTTTTTTTTTTTCTTTTAAGACCAGTTCTTTGACTACAGCTATGGCATGAAGCTACTGCATGGGCATATGATGTAAATAAACATCTTCACTGCAGACATGAATGCCTTGACTGGCTTTCTAGTTTCCTGGTTGAGGTTAGAAACGCTGTTCAACATTGACCTCAGGGGGCTGAGATGCCAGTGAGAGAACAAAGGAAAGAAGTGATGCCCCAGTTCTCTGACTGCCACCCTCCCTCTATGAACACCTGAAAGAAAATTCCCCAGGGGTCATAAGCATTTCTCTATCTGATGGGGGGACAGTGTTGACAGTTCTTCTATATGTTTGAGCTACTGGATCTATAGCAAGATACCAACAGCCTCAGGAGAAAAATTAGTCCCTTCCCTCACCATAGAATAGCGTCTCAGCTGATGAAAGCTGAAAGAGTTTCTTTCACATCAGTGATGCTGTGGAGATTTGCTTCTGTCACAACAGCACTTACCTCCTAGAAGGACTGCCACATAATATAATACCTGAAACAAGTGCATTACCTTTTTTTCTGTATGAATAGAAGTAATCAAAAGTGCTCCAGAATATTTTGTGACTGTAGTGATTTCAAGCAGAAAGGAGTAAAAGTTTTTGTCTGGTTTCATTGATAATGACAAGCATTTTTGGTTTTTGGGGGGGAGAAAAGACTGCAAAGACTAATTAGTGCTATGGAAAGTATCAGATGCGTGGTAGTTTTATTTTTTCCCTTTAAAATCAGGTCCATTTAAATCCATTTGTTCAATACTGTGCTGAAGGCTCTGAGAGAACAGAGTATAACTAGGACTTCCGTATTCCTTTACTTTCTATACAGTAGATAGAAATTCCAGTTTGCAATATGCGTTTTTTTTTCAGCTGCACTATAGCAAAGATAGCCAATAAAAAATTATTGCTTTATAGTAGTTTTATCCACCCATGATCATAAATTATTCTGCAGATGTTAATTAGGACATCCAAAATTTCTATGGGCTAAGGGAGTCTTACTAACTTCTATTTAGAGATAGGGAAAGGAGGAATAGAAAAGCATAATGGCTTAACATTTTTGTCTAATACTCCTTCTAAGAACACAACCTTATTTTTCAATGCCTTAACCATAAAACCATTCTTTGCTCACCAGCCTTCATACCCTGGCATCCAGATATCTGAAAAAGAGTGTATAGCTGCCAGGGATGTGAGGCAGTTAAACCTGGTGTATGTAATCACAGTTCTTGTTTTCAGCTTGGTTTTGTTGCTGCTTGACAATATTTATCTATACATTATTAAAAACAAACAAATAAATTAAAATTTATTAAAAGGAGCTACAAAATGAAGCATTCAAATGTTAAGTCCAATTGACTTTAGAAATCTGTAATGCTTGAACTACAGCAGTAGGATTAAATCCCTTATTTTTCTAGGCCATTGTATCAGGAAGGAATAAGAAGCCTGGGTATAAAGCAACCTCCTGTTGGCAAAGCAGTTAGCTTTCTTCTTAACTGATCTCCATTATATGTATTAATTATATTGGACTTGGGCTTTACTTACTTGATTGCCTATTGGTTTTTATTCTTTGTCTTCACTGCCTGAGCGCTGAGCATTGCCTGAGCACTGCAGGAGCACTGGAGGGAGTACCTCCCAGACAGCTTGCGAAACGTGTTAGGAGCGACTGGAGAGAAAATCCTCCCTACTTACTGATGAGAATCCTGGACTGAAGCATGCAGAGCACAACCAGAGACTTTAGCTGATAAATTCTAGTGACTCTATTATAAAAACACAGTCTGAGTTTTTCTGTGGTGCTTTTACAGGCATCTGCTCTATTTCATGAATGCACTAGACCTTTTCAGAGGAGTAACTGAGAGATTTTTTAAATATGGGCAAGATGTTTCCAGACAGCTCAAGCTGACACTAATAAGTCTCAGGAGGACTTATTAGCTCAGGTGTGATTAGAAATCAAACTGTCTCTGTGTACTTGTGCTGCACCATACACAAGTGAATAATGTTTTCTGTTATGTAGTGTGCTGAAGAAACATCCAAGTGGCTCCAACCAAAGCTGTCTAGACTCATCTGAAGCTAGTGCTCATGTGGAGATAAAAAACCACCAGTGAATGCAGACTGATGCCAGCTACCTTATGCCATCTTGTTACTGGTGTGAGCTTAACTGTGTGGAGGAGGTGTCCCCTCTGCAAGCAGAAAGTAAATGTAGGTACCAGTTCCTTACCAGGAGTTCAGTGTCCGGACACCTTTCAGGGTTGAGGACTGCCACCTGGTTAACTACAGACACTCTGTGGACTTTGACAAGAGAGATGGCTGCAGTTGCTGTTTGAGTTGACAGCTACTGTTCGCAAACGGATAAAAGTATACAGGATTCACAGTTTATTTGTCCCTAGATTTTCTTTTGTTTATTGTTTCTTGATTTTTCACTTATATGTCAACATGACCAGGCACTGACTAAGTTCTTTTTTTTTGTGGCAAAACTTTAGGCTCTATTTTTGTGAACTAGAGAATAAAGTTTTGCCACAAAGAAAATGAACTATAGTGACCGTGTTATTTGAAGCTATGAGAGGATAATGAAAAATGAAAGGTGGTGTTTCACCACAGAAGTGGATGGATTTTATTTATGACACTGGGAATAGTTTATTACTTTGGGCTTTCTAACCCCCTAACAGGAAGACTTTATGGAAGGCTTATTTTTGTCAAATGTATATGAGAACCTGTGTATCAAAGTACTGAAGCAATCAGTGTAGCCACTGCAGCATTTTCCTTTGTGAACTTTCAGAACAGAAGCCTAGGTTTTGCATTGTTATTCTTTTCAGAAAGTGTTATACAAACACACCCAGGTCATTGTATGGAAGTCTTGAAATGGGGTTTAAAAAATTTTTAAATATTGCTTTGAGAAAGTAGCTTTAGTGCTCAGATATTCACACTGAGCAAAATACAGCATTCAAAATGCTGCCTGAAATATTGTAAAGAAAATGTAACCAATCTGATACAGCTTTTCTGGTAGTATTATTTGGCAGTTTACATAATGCGTATGTAAGGAAAAAGAATGTATACCTTTGGAACCACAAGGAAAGGGAAAGGAGAGGTTTTAGTTTTAGCTCATGCACACAGATGTACGTATTTTGTTTTGTGTTTATTACAGACTTTCAGGGTTTTTTTTGTGTGGCATATGATATCAGTAATCATGCCAATTTGTATATTGATTGGTATTTGCTTGTAACTGTAACCTTTCTCTATATGTGCTGGAGGGTCTGCTTATTGAGCTGCTGGTGCCAGGAAGGCACTGAGGAAGGTGGGGTGAAGGTGGGGTGAAGGCAGATGGTCGTGTCTTGCTGAAAGCTTCTGGTTGTTGTGAGGACCCAGTGACTGGGACGATGGCTCAACTGGACTTACTTCTGCTTGACTGGGAAGAAAGTTTTGAGGCAGATTTGAGATGGGGGTAGGTTTGAAGAGGATTGTCACATGTCACTGTCACTGTCATTTATCTTGGTGGATAAAGAGGCAAGAAATAGGACTGGGTCCTTCCTCTTGGGATGAAAGTGTTCTTCCTTGTTTTGACTTCCAGATACACTGGGGAAACGGGATGGGTTGGGGTGGTCCCATGTGACATGATGAGCAATGCCAAGGGTGTCAGCTGCCTTCCCAGGCAGCTCCTCTGGATTCAAGAGTCCAAGCTGAGAGCTGAGACTGCCAGGTGAAATGGGTGTTTGGCAGCCCTGGCCACAACCTGAAATGTAGCATTTTTCGTCCAAGGCTTCACAAGCAAAGGTGAAACAGCAGCATCTCAGAACCAAATTCTTCTGCAGGGTCAGAAAATGTGACTCCAACTCTCCTCCCTGAATCTTCCTGCATCACCCTGTTTTCCAGTCTCACAAAATATGTCCCAGTCAGTCTGGCAAACTGATGAAAATCTTGTCTGTTGCCGGTGCACTACAACTTCCACATTCAAGCCTGGATGGCAACTATGGTTTTGGCTTCTGACACTGGCTGTCTAGGTGAGCCAAAGCAGGTCTCCCCCGTCAGCACCTACATCTGTAACGTCCTGACTCCTTTCCTGTATGGTGATCTCAGCGGTCCGATCTCACAGGCTAAGGGAGTGTAGGAGATATATAAAACTGCCCCTGAGACTAACTTCCATAAGATTTAATTAACCGGTTTGGAGCCTTCTCTTCTAGCTATTTTCTGGGGAAGTGGGTGGAAGAAGAGGAATAACTGTAGGAAAGTGTCCTATTTCATCCTCTGGCTGCTTAAATAAAGATGAAGCTGGCAAATTCCTTTTTCATTCCTATTACTGTTCATCTTTTTTTGTTCATAACTCCCAAGCAATGCGAAATAAAATGTTACAGTTTCAAAGGAAAATTGGATTATACTCATTTGGAGGGAGGAAAGGAAGAAGAAAACAGGCTTTATATTTTGACAGAATTCAATCCAGACTTTTAAAAAATTAAAATGAATAATTTTGCAATATTTTGTAAGACTATGTATTCTAAAGACGCAGCTAATCAGATATGCATGCAAATTTAACACGGGTTGCCAACTCTCATGATTTTTTAATTTTTTTTTTTTTTTTTTTTTTTTTTTTTTTTTTTTTGCTACAATTATGCGGTGTAAAAATTGGCCTCTTGTGAGAAGTTGCTGACAGCTCAGCAGTTCTGCTTCAGTGCTGGCTGCAGAGGGTGGGATGCCTGCCAGAGTGGGAGGATGGAAGATGGCTTTGGACTGGGGTGCAGGATGCTTCCAGCTGAGGCATCTGTTGAACAGCCTGCACCGGTTTCTGCTATCCCAGGAGCAGCCACCTGTGGGGCAAACCAAGAAGCCTGCTGCATCTCCTTGCTCACCCTCTCTCTTTACTTAGGGTGAAGTGAGAGAGAGGGAAGCAAATGAGAATATGTAGCAGATGCCCAAAATCTGTGTATTTTCCCATTTTACCCTCATTTACATGGAATCAGATCCCAGGAGGGAAAACATGAAGTGAGGAAAGGGGTAAGAACATTTTGGAAATAATATACTCAGGGCAGGAGGTTAGAGACCCGGTCTTCTGGTCCTTGAATTGGTCATACTGTGTGGAGAAAAAAGAAAGCAGCAGTTTCAAAAGAGATGGCAAACTGGTCAGGAGCAGTGCCTGATGCTAGAGTTCATGAAGCAAAAAGATCAGGGGCTTGTCCATGGCCATGGAGGGACACAGGCAGCAGCACACAAAGAAAGGAGCCAGGGGAAGCATCTCTGCCTTTTCACAGAAGCAGAAATATGGAGGTCTCTATGGAAGGTTTTCCCAAAAGAAAAAGAGATGACCCTTTCCAAAGAATGGCTAAAGCCAAGATAAGACTACTCTATTCAGTGTTGTGACTATGTTTGGTTTTGTCTGTGGGTTCTAATCTCATGAGGTTGGCAATGCTATGTGAATATATATATATATGTGTACACACACCTTTATAATCTGTGGAACTTTGAAAACTGAAATAAAACAGGAGGCAAGAAAGCATTTTAGAGTATTTCTCTATTTCTCCATTACTGTGATATTTAAGTGCTGAAGAAACAGCTATGCCTTCATTAATTTGATGCCTTACTTATTTGGATTTTTGACAAAATAGCTAATTCCTCCTAAGTATTAGTCTATTGATATTAACAATCCTATGCGCAAGTTTGTGACATTTAGAAGACAGATATTGTAGAGTTTCTTTTATATCCTTGTTTATTTCAAGACAATAGTAAATCTTAGCTAGCCAATATTAATACCTTTAGTGAGTTCTGGTGAATGGATATCCAAGCCAACCCAGGCAAATACATCTTTACAGAGATTTGACCAATACAGATGCTTTGGGCTGTGCCAAACGGTACATGGGAAACAGACCTTCACTGCCTCACTTCTCTCGTTACAGGCTCCCACTTGGTTCAGTGGTCAGATTGGAAATTTCAAACCATGGTAGACAGCCAGTAAGATCCAGCTGAAATGAAGAAAAGTTGTCATTTTTAGCAGCCTGCAAATATGTGGGAGTGAGAGCTAGCTGGTAAACAACTTGGAGAAATATTAGGCTGGCTTCTTTACTGCTGTGCATAGTGTGAGGCCTCCTGTATTTGTGCAAAGCATGAATACCAAATCTGATCTGTCTGCTTGTTGCCCTCTCATTTTGCATGGTTGTGAACTACATGAGTTACGGGATGAGAGTTGGTGACTGAAACAGCGTATGGGCTGAAGATGTGCCACTTTGGACGCAATGACTTCGTTGCCTTGTGGCACAGTCGTCATCAACCTGACGCTGTTCCCCGAAGTCCATGGGAGGAAGGCTGGATGTGTATATAGTATGGCGTCTATGGCGCCATGCTCTAGCTTCAGGCTCAGGGCCCCCTTTACGCCCAACATGGAGCTGCTACGCCTCCTGAGTGTCTACCTAATAGGGAACATCCCTTTATGTTAGCTTTTTGGGTGTTGCAGAAGAGTGTTATCACATGTTGTAACTGAAATGGTGAGATTTGTTGCTCGAGCTATAATTCCTGAAGCATGAATGTTTTTGAGTGCTAATTTTAACTCAAAGACCAAAGACTTGAAGACTATTTTTATCTTAAAGACTTGATTCTCTGTGCTGGGAAACTGAAGCTAGGATACAGTCAAAGGACGTTATAAATACAGTGTGCCTATTCTAACTCTTCACTTTCTATTTTGATCATGTAATGAGTATTCAACCTGAGTGATTCCTATTGTAAGGTGATGTTGACTTTTTTGCAAGTTATAATTCAAATTAAAGAGGTGGCAAACTAACTTTGTAGTAGGTGTGCAGTTATATTCTGGCTTGAAAAAGAAAATGGTCCAGAAAACCATGCCTGGTACTGCAGACTTCGTACGTATTTTAAAAAGGTCTTTGCGGGCAGACAGCATATCAAAGTTGATGAATACCAAATGGATCACATGTATTTGCTATGAAATTATTAACATTCAAAACTAAGTGTGTGGCATGGCGAGACAATAGCTCATATTTTTATTTTACACAAACAGAAGAGAAGCAGAATGATCTTAATTTCATGTCAAAGACACCATATTTTTCCTCTTTAGAACTGTATAGTCAGATTTCAAGTATATAGCTTCTTGGATTTGGGCTCAAAGTAGGAACAGAGCTGGGCGAAGCTGTTTCACTTTGATTTTCCTGTGTAGGTAGCTTGGCTCTCTTTGAAAGAACATGGTTACTTATAAGAGTATTTAGAAAACCAGGGGTTGTTTTTAATTATTGGAGAATATGGGATTCAGGCTCATGGATGGAACATACTGCAGATCAAATGAGTTAGGCTTGTGTAATCAGTAAAAGACACGTTTGGCTTGAGACCTGTCAAATTAACTTTACTTTTGAACTGTGAATATCCAATTTATGAAACATTCTTGCAATGAGCAGCTTATTAAAAGTCTGTAGGAGAGGAGGCGCATGCATTAAAACATGCTCAAAAGAATTTTGAACAATGAATGCATTTATGGAAAACATGTTCTGTTCCTAGGCAATTTTTGTTGAGTAATAAGTGCTAAATTTGACTTAATTGCTGGCTATTATTATTTCTCACTGTTTCATGTGGTAAACCCATTGAAAATGACCCAATTTTGTGAATTGGGGATTAAGTGAAAAGAAAGTGAAATAGCAAGGATGATTTATTTCACTGTGTACTGAGAAATGCTTTCTAATACAGTATATAAAAATAAGGTGAACTCAAAATATCTTGATAAACCTATGAAAAACAGAGAGACCCTAGTGTATTGTAACAGCATAAGGTCGGATGGAGCAGTGCAGTCAGTATGTGAGACTGTGGTGAGCGTGTGAGTCTTGCTCTGAGGTTGCACCAAAGACATCTCATTTGATCCAGTTCTAGCTGGGCAGCGGATCATTAGGACTTTGGAAACAAGGGGAGTCAGGTGCTATAAGAGCTATCTTACTCTCCTGGGTTGCTCTCTTGGCCTCAGAAATCAGTATGCCTTAGCTAGACTAGTCAGCTTAAACTGGTATGGTAAAAAAATTAGATTGTATTTAGGTGGGGAATGCATCTCTAACTGCTCTACTAGGTCTTTGGGCTGTGGAGATGGAACGTGTGGATGGGCATGTACAAGATAAAAAAAGATATAGTGTTCCATACAATATCTTAGCGAATTTACCGTGTTCTTGCCATAGGATAATGATATTTATCAGTTATTGTACCTGAGCAAAGTAAAGCATTTGCGGAGTAAGGAAAGGTGACTAACCACAGCCTTGTCTTGAGCTTGACACTTATGTACAGAAATAGTGTCCTCTTTTGTGGTTGCTCCTTTCAGAAATGCATTAAATGTTATTAATATTTAGTATAAAATAATAACATGTATATTAACAGTATAATTAATATAATAATGTACAATATACAATATCTTATTAGCCATTTCTTCCTTTTCTAAAGACGAGGAGTGCATATTGTGAAACTAGATGTTCTGGCTTCTTAGAAAGATGCATGTGATTGGTAGAGAAGATTCAAAGAAATGCAACTTTCATTTGAATTGGAAGGTGAGCCACATCTCTAGTGTTAATGCACTTCACTGAGAATAACGACTGTCAAAAGTTCCATTCTGCCGGAAGGGTGAAATTATTTGCCGAATCCTCACTGCTTTTGAACTATTAGATATCTTGACGTTCAGCCATTGAGTGATTCGAAAATAGGGATTAGGGCCTTGAACCTGATATTGCATGGAAAATGCATGCAATCCAAAACCAGGCCTGATAATCAGAATGGGTATGGAGATGTGCTCCATTAAGCTGTGTCACTTCGTGTTCACTCTTCTGTGTAGATTAAGTTGCTGATCTGCAACTGAGTGGTGATGAAAGTATAATCACCCTAGGGAAGTGCAGGACTCACCAGCTAAGAAGTAGATGAAATACAGTTTTAGCTTAATAAGGAAACCCAAGTAAACTCTATTGTCATAATTTCTCTAGACGAATAAATATCCACCAGTCTTTTGTGCTGCTGGTCTCTGTGTATATATACACCCATGCACACACTCATATATGTATATACATGCATCATCTTTTCAAATCCTACCTGGAAGGCAATAGAAATTATTTTATGTGACTATATGTGCCATCACATGTGCATACGTAGTTATATGCCAGAAGGTAGTCTTTATGCTTATATACAGCTTGATTATGCACTGCTGCCTTTGAACACAATACCTGTACGTGGTTTGATATGTCAAGAGGTGCAATTAAAAGGTGAGTTTTCAGATTAGCTATTCCTATCTGGTAAGAGTTGAAAAAGGAGGGTGAGCCTTATTGTGTATACCTGCAGACTTGATAGAAATGATTGTAGTTATAATTAAAATGGTTTTTCTATAACATTTTCTCTTCATGTAATTAGAAGAAGAAGGATAACCTTTGTATGAGGCTTTCTTCAAGAATGGTTTCCTTAGGGAGAAACAGAAATCTGTATTTTTACTCCCAGGCTTAATTACTGTTGCATGTAACCTACATGGCAAACCTCTTCTTTTTGCCTGCCTTTGTTTTTGCAGTAGTTGTTGGGAGAGGTATCTTCTTTCTATAGATAGGTGAAAAGCCATAGGACAGAACAGCATCCATCCATATCTGAGACAATACTGCAAAACAAATGAATAGGATTACAACAAGTAGTCTGCAAAAAGGCTGGAGCTCTCATTTTGAGTTTCAGAAGACTGCATTTTTCTTAAATGCAGAGATCTTGTTAGGCAGCGTACCAAGGATTTGAGTTTGATTTAATATTATCTGGAATAACTAGTCTAAATCAGAGGGGAGTCACTGGCATTATAGTAATGTGCAGCTGACATAAGCAAAGAGACCTTTCAGACTGTGTGCTGGAGTCCTTCACAGACAAAATAATTTCTCTGTTAATGCCTTATCTTTATGTCTGTTTTGTGACTATCTTATAGAAACTGGTAGCATACTAACTTTTTAGCTGCCTTATGAAAATACAATTGTATATTTCTTTTGCTTTATTCATTAGAAAATGCTGTTAAGTAGCCAAGTTAAATTAGGAGAAAGTCTTGCTTTCTTTTTTATTAACTAAAGCATTGATGGGTTATTTTGTAAATAAGGACATGATTCTCTTTGTCATTGTCTCTTGCTGATTTAATTCTCCTAGAGACAGTGAAAATAGTTCCTGAGAGTGATACCAAGGGAATCACTCCTGTGTACGTGAAATCATCCATGGAAAATGCTTTAAAAAGTGCTTTCTAGAGGACAGGCTCCAAAGACAAGATTAATATTGATTTTTTTTTTAGTATATGAACATGTATCTCATGTGAGTTAAAGATTTCCTTTTCTCCTGAAGTTACAGTTAGTAAGGTGCTTCAGGAGGCAGTTTTGGTGCTGCAGCAGAGCTGCATTTACTACATCTGAGGGGGATGTGGGATTCAGACACTATGATTCATCTGGCACACAGAGTGTGCATCTCCATTACTGACTGGTGCAACTTGGAGGGGGAAAGACAAGGCCAATCAAAGAGCATGTTATGTATGCGGGCACTAAATTTCAGGCCAGTTGCCAACTGTAGGCACCCACTGGGTGCCTAAACTCGCAGACTTCCCCAGAAAGTTGTGCAGGCTCCATCCTTGGAGGTTTTCTAGAGCAACCTGGTCTGGTCTTGGGGCTGACTGTGCTGTGAGCAAGAGGTTGGACTAGAGACCTCCTGAGGTCTTCCAATCCAGATTAAACTCTGATCCTAATAGGTGATCAGCAGCTGACTGTTGTTCAACCACCCAAGGTTGGATTGTAGTCGGTAGCACAACCTCCTACCTGTGGGCAGCACCCTGTGTCCATACCACAGGAGGGGTTTTTGAAGGGCACCCTGGCACACAACTTCAGCCATGGGACCACTGGGAGCGTGGAGCACACCAGCAGTGTAATGCAAATTTCAACCTAAATAGAGCCTCTCCTTTATAGTAAATGGCTGGTGTTGGCAATACACTGCTGAGGCATGAACTGGATCTTAGCATGGCTTGGAAAAATGTCAAGAGTTTCTCAAACTGATGTCAAACTGTCTTGGATCTGACAGGTCATTTTTGCTAGGAGACATTGTTGGAGTATTATTTCTTCTATTTTTTTAATCCCATTCTTAGTAATTGGAAGCAGTAGGACACAACTTGTTCTGTATTTCAGCTAGAAAACTCTTACATATTGGCAGTCACTGCATTAGGTGAGCCAAAGCTAACTGGTTGCACTTAGAACTTTTTTTTTTTTTTTTTTAATTATCAGACATAGGTATTATTCCCCATTCAGTTCATTTAAATTGTATTTTTTTGAAATAAGTAATCAAGAGTGGTTTCCCCACTTGACTTTCAAATGAATAGAAATATTGTCCTGTTCCAAAGACTTCTTTGTTTGAGGCCATGGTTTTATAAAATTGTACTTTACAATATAAATCATTCAACAGGTAGACATATCAACAGGTGCTTGATAGCCACCAGACACAATGAAATTAAAATCAATTCTTTACTGAAATAAAGTACGTATAAAAACAGGAACTTTTTTTCCTTTACATTTAGGTGTTAGGATTCTCCTTTTTTATGTATTCCAGTGAAATTTCTCTTTTCCACTTTACAAAGAGTTGCTAAATTCAGTTAAATTATGTAAGAAGTGTTTTGCCTTATCTTTCTTAAAAGCATCATAAATATATCAGAGTCTATGAAATAGCCACATCTGCATTATAGCTGATTTATATATTTTTCTGGATAGTATATGATGATGTAATTGATTGAAGTTTTTACTTACATGTACCTGAGTGCCAAAAATTTTGTATGAAAGCCTTTCTTTTTTATCACATAATAGTATCCTTCAGTGTTTAAATTTTTATAAGTACTATTTTCCTTTTTATTTCTCAGCATATTTACTTACCTTGAATAAGTGGGATATCCAGCCTTATATAGGCTAGATTCAATACATAGTGTAGGCAGAAATCTTCCAGGCCAGTATTTAGATAGTATTGATGCAGATGGCAACAGTTTAAGTGACTCCATGTCCTGATTGTGTGCTCCCTGAAGACTCAGTTATATTTCAAAATACCACATTAAATTGTTTCAAAATCTAGCCTGAATACAAAGAGGACAACTACTTGGAAAACCTCCTCAGATTTGCTCATTCTAAACATTCAGAGGGAATGGCAGTGCAGTACCTCTACCTTTATAAGGTTAGAAAAGGCAAAGTGTTGGGATGTATATATAAGGATTCATTTGCATCTATGTCCACCTCAGTATAGTTTAAGAATCATAAAATCACAAAGAATGAAGGCCAATTGCAAACTTGCTGACATCTTCCAAGTAAAATGTTCAACGAGTGAACAGCAGAAGGGGGTGATCTGAAGAAGGGTCATTTTATGTAGCGCCTCATACAAAGTCTGCTAAAGTTTGTAACAATTTCTTAAAATTCCTGCACATTCCACTTCAAACTTGTGAACTGTAAGACGCTAGATCTGACAGTTTGCATCCTGAATTACAGATCTGTAATCTACTAATAGCTTTCGCTTTATGATTGTCAAAAATATTTTCAGAATTTGCCAATGTCTGCAAGAAGACTGATATTTTGCCATGGAAATATATACTTAATGCAGTATGTTAGATTTTTTTTTTTCATGGATTATTTGTTTGCAGAAGATAGGGAATATCATCCCAGTTTTGTAAGAAACTGAACTCTAATTGACATTCATAGGAGTAAAAGTCACGCAGTACTTTATAACACTTAGTATCTTGCAATATCACAGTTTATGTTGTTGGAGTAAAATATGACAGGATAAATTGAAGGGGATTTAAACAGTGTGTGCCATTACCAGTTCATGAGTTGGAAAGATGAATGGTGAGCAAAGCTTAATGCAATGAAGCCAAAGCTTGGTTTCAAGAACAGCTGTTTGTAGCTCTGATGATAAAGCTGTCTAAAGAATGGTAATTCTCAACAGCAAGTATTTGCCTGCTTATCAGAGACTTACTGCTGGAGTAAGTTATCTAACAATCTTCATGATCAGGCTGAAAAATTTTAGACTACTGATTTCAGGATCATTGCTGCATAAAACAAGCCTGTTTCCCTTACAGATTCAAGGACTGAAATTTATAGTTTGACGTCACAGAAGTTAATCAGGAAGAGAGAGTCAGGGCTGGGAATACAAAATACAGAAGTCTATGGTTTTGGTTATGTATAATTGTAGTGTGATGTATAGTGTAACTGGTATATGACATACTTTATAAGTAGAAAATATTTACAGTACCCTTTTGATGTGCTTATTTATTGGCTCCTTGAAGCTTGTGACTGTTTCCCAATGTCAGTATGCTGTAATGGTGTAATAGCAGAATATTTCTTTAACATATCAACTAATAGAACTTATGTTTTATTTAAAAAGGAGGGACTCTGCAAATGTTATACCATAATTCTGTAAATGCCTTTACCTGAGTTGTGGGAGATACTGTATCTTTCTCCCAGGTCAAACACTAGAATACTTCACATTACAGAGCGTGGTATTTTGGTACTTAGAATTTGTGAAGTTTTACTATCATGTTGGATTGCATTATATGTTTGAATCAAAATAATATAACAATAAATGCAAACTGCAACCTGACCCCAGCAAACTACTTTCTGATAACTGAGATATGACCTGCATGCACAGGCGAAAGGAAATTCAGAGGTTTGTTGCACACAGCATCTCCTGTTAATGTGGAGTGTCATATGCTTTGTACTGAATTTTCAACTTCAAATGTCAGAAATTATGCTGGATGTAATAGGAAGGATGCTACCTGGCACTGCAGAGACCAAGTTTGTTCCTCTCCCTTCTGTAGATATCCTGTAAGGTTGGGAAAACGAAATAATCTTTTAGATCCCCAACTCCAACATGGGGAGGACACTTCTCTACCTCACGGTGGTTCTGAAAGGATAAATATATGCTAGATGATGTGCTCAGAAGGGATGCAGTCTTTGTATTTATAACATGACTTTTTCAGTCTGTTGCTTTTGATTTTGGTAGAAGAGTGCCATTCTAATATAGAGAAATGCTAATAATTTATTAATGTACATGGTTTTGGATACAGTATTCTGAGGACTAGCTTCTTGCCGTCACACTACAGTGAATTTTTTTTTTTTTTTTTTTTTTTTTTTTTTTTTTTTTGCCACAGCTGTGAAATAACTTGTGGCTAGGAGCCACATTCATTGCTTGAGAAGGAGGAACAATGCCTCAGGGATTTCTGTGCATCACTGGTGTGTTTTGTGAAATCTGTTTCTGGAAATGCTGCTATGCTATATTTCTATGACTAAAGAAAGGTACAAAGAAAACATGACAGAAGTCAGCACTGTTACTGAAAACTCACTGTGGTATAAAGGATCAGTATGGGTATCCATATACCAGTATCATGTTATGAGTTATGGATCTCATTTTTGAGTAAAATGTGCCTACGCGGTTCATTTAGCAACCTTAATCTCATTTTATAAGAGAGTAATTTATAAATGTCATGATCTCTGAAGAAATGAAATTGCTTTGTATACACTTTGTTTATACAAGGTAGACTCACAACCAAAGCATTGCATGTATTGCAATTTATTAGTGTTATGTCTATCATTCTCTCTAATTTAAAGCACATAATAAAAGTGAGCATTGCCAACAGTCTTTACAGGGATAAGAAGGAAAGTCTGAAAAATGGTGCGCATATATATATATATATATATATATATATAAAAGTTTTTGTACTGTTTTCCAGTTTCAGACTTTGCTTCAGACTCTGGATATCTCTTCCTTTTCAAAGTTCATGCAATCTTACAATTTATTGACAGGTACAGCGGCTTTCAGGTGCATTGCAGGTACTTTGCCTGCATTGCCTTAAGGTCATGCAATGCTGTAAATGTCTGAATTAATTTCATTATATATATACAGCTCATGTTTTTAAATATTCATGGCAGTAACCTGTTTATTATAATGGTAGTAGCCACATGCTTATAATTCTAAGTATCATTTTATGGCATATTCAAAACTGATAGAGAACATATAATACCCTCTGTTTTATGAGGGTGGCATAATGCTTAGTACAATCTATTATTTTTCAACTTTTTTTCTAGTTATTTAAGGGCTATCACCATTAAATGTACTGCCTATTATTGATGCCTAGCAAAACTATATATTCAGTAACAAACACTCTGCAATTAATATGAAGGTTTTGTTTCTTATCAATGTATATCTTTCTAAACACTCATACTATTTTGAATTCTTTATTTTACTTCATTCCTTTCAGTTGCATTGTTAGCATTTAAAATACTGCTAAATATTGTATTCTTACACGCAGATAAACAATGTCAAAGCAACTCTTTTAAGTTAACAATTACACGTTGCTGAAGTACTGTCTTACACAGCAGGCTGCTAAGCAAAGCATGTGTATTATCCTGCTTCTTATTTAGTTTCAGTCACAATTTCCTTTCTGGAAAAGGTATTTCTGATTTTCATCTTTCCTATTGCTGTGGCTGCTGCTACTGCTTTTTTAATATTACCATTTTTATTGTACTGTCTGGTTAAAGCCAGGATTTGTCACTAGCAATTGTTTGCACCTGTATGCTATAAATAGTATCTCTCAGTTATTCATTATTTTATTCTTCATGAAAAACTGCCACCTCTTTTCTTTATATGCTTGCAAGCTGCTGTGTCTGTCATTCATTCCTATTCTTTTGAAAAAGTCTGAAGACTAGCTGTGTTTCCATCTTCCCCAGTGATCAGAGAGAAAGATCAAACATGTAGCTGCTGTTGAGTCAATACCGCTTGTAGTTGAGAAAATGACCAGCAATTAGCGAGGCGCACCAGCACTGATTTCAGCGCTGCACAGGCTGCACAGATGCAACTGAGAGCTGAAGCTAGTCATGGGGCTCAAAGCTAGCAGAGCTCAGGCTGCGATATATACACCCCTACCTGTGGAAACCTGGTTGTAACGCTCCAAAGCGCGACAGTAGTGCCAAAGAGTGCTTGGAAATGCGCAGGTAGCATAATACCTGGTTTATGAGACAGCCTCTAAGTCACCTCCTCCTTTCACATGTAGCTTTTCACACTCATTTTTTTTTTTATATTTCTCTCAGAGAGGGGGTGAATATATCCAGTAAACCAAAAAATGTGTTTATGTGCATGTGGGTGTATATATAATCTTTAATCTATCATAGGTTTCCAAAGAAGAAAAGAATTTTCCATAGAAACCTTGATAGTAACAAGACTGTGATTTCTTCACAGAAAGTTATAGAACTGTGGAGTCACAAATTTGTGTTAAAGATTTAAAAGAGCATTTTGGAGTCTGCAACTGCAATAGTGGTGATTGCTTTAGTTCAAAACAATTCTGTATTAAAGGGCCTTTTCGGTGGCTTTGAGGAGAAGCTGCTTTTGTGGTATGTAGCAGCTTCATTCCTACACTCGTAATTTATGAAAAAGAGAGAACACTCATAATTGTTTTCCTAGTTCAGGATCTGACAAGAAATGAGATGACAGATGTGACCTGAACCTGGCACAGAAGGGAAAAGAGAGCCGAAGAAATCACGAAAGTGGCTTGAGCTGAAAGAACTGGCTTTGACTTGTCTATGTCCATTGGTGAGGATCAACAAAGTCAACAGGATTTTCTTCTGGCTTTCTTTCTGCCTATCTCAACATTCATATCCATTACTTCATGCATTTCCTTCTTCACTTGTAGGTGGTCAGTTCAAGTCACTTGCAGTTATGCTTTGATCTGTAGAGCCAAAGCACTCCACAAAGAGCAAAGGCTGATCTTCCTTTTCTTATGGGTTCATTTCCATATTGCTCAGGTACACTACAAAACCTAAAAAGTGTGTGTCAGTGACAATTACTCTCTCTTTTTCCACTTCCAAAATAATAACAGAACTGTATTATGCTTTAGAATTCTTGAGGGACCACAGCTTTTGCAATTTTCTGTGAAGGCTGAGAATCTGTTTTCTCTACTGGGAGTTAGTTCCAGCTCTGAGTGTGGTTTCAAGAAAAAGCTCTAATGCTTTTATGAATTTTGCCGTTGAAAATGGCAGTCCTATTGCTGCAGTGGGATATAGGTTTTCTGGAGAATCATGTGAAGATGATTGCATGACAATCACTTTTAAAGAGGAGGTCATGATATTATTGAATTTGACTTGTTGTTTAACAGGGCAAGCAGGTAGTGATGCATTTAATCACATGCTATTGATTCCTCTGTTCTGACTGAGTTAGTTCCTTTAAAGATTAAAAGAGTCATAAAGAGAGAAGTGATTTGTGAAGACTACTCAGAGCTTTAGTCATGTAAATAATAAGGAGGCTTTACATACAAGGGCATTATGATTCAACTTTCATTGACAAGATGAAGTCCAACTTTCTTTAAGTGGAAGGTGGCTTTACAGCAGCAACTACAGTTGATAGTCAGAAACAGTCATAAATCCAGGTGAACAGCCTAGTTACTGAAGGTCTTAGCGATCTCAGGGCAGACATTCATCATGGGGAGTGCTATTATGGAAGAATTTGTGTATTTCCATCTGCTTTTCTCCTCGCCAGCATCATGTCAGTCCTCCCAACATTCAGTTCTTCGGGAGACTGGACTAGCAGTGCAAAGTGTATTGACTGGTAAACAGTTAGTTGTAGGTTCCTGTGACATTGTTTTAATACCGGTTGGATCATGCTGTGCTTTATTCACATGTGCATGTTGGAGGGAGAGTGCTTTGTATCCTCAAGAAAGCTGGTGTGCTCAGCCTGGCAAATGCAAGAGTTTCTGGTAGGAATGGGGACATCACAATCATGGACAATTCTGCAGTACAGCATCCTCTTTCTAGGGCTTCATACAAATCAGCTGAAAGGAAAGAGAGGAAAATAATACTCTATTAGGAGCCTTAACATTTATTGTATTGTTCTTGACAGGAGAATGTATTTTGGTTTAGTGAGGGAGCTGAGTGGTTTTTTGCATCTCCCAGTCAATGAATGAAAGCTGTAATACAGTGCATATTGTAGATCTTTTATTCTGGCAATCTGCTGAGATGCCTTTTCTACACTGCAGGCTCCATGACAGAGTAGTGCAGAAGCTAGTTGCACCAACTTCATGGTTACTGTTCAGCTTCCCTGTTAAAGGTTGCTTGATTCCTTCTGCGTACAGCCAAAGAAGCATGAAAACCTTGAATGCAGAGTGAAGAATGTAAGCTATGCTGTGGATGAGTTTCATATGCACTAAGGGCATATGTGAAATGGTCGCAAGTGTGACAAGGTTGGCCGAATTAAGAATTCTGAATTACTTTATCATCTGTCTGATTCCTCTTACGGCCTTGGAATGCTTACTTTAGCACTGCAAATAACTCTAGCTGCCACAGCTTTACTGTTATATCTTCTATCCACTGTGGCTAGTCAGGAAAAAAAAATCATCAGATTCTTTCCTTCTTCTTGTTATATCTATGCCATTGGCTCAGAGAGTATGTTGCAAAGAAGAATTCCACTGAGTCAGAGCAATATGCTGTGGTTAATTCACAAAAAGGTGATGCAACATTTTGCAAATAGCACAGGTGGTATGGTACCTTCTTATTTTGAAATACAAGTCTTCACTGTTTGCTAAGGATCCATCTTTAAGGCTTATTGTGGTCCAGTGTCTTATTGGCATAAAACCAAAATGCAACCTAATACAGAAAGTGTCCAAGCAGCTGCCATCAACAGCAGGAAAGAAATCAATGGCTAAACTATAAAGCAATGAGTTAAACTTGAGGAGCCAGTCAAAAACATGCCCACATTGCTTATGCCTCAAAATATGTCCTTATTCTACACCAGACTTTGTTTTGCAAAAATACAGGTTTCTGTATCTTGTGTTTATTTCTTAAAATAAAAATGAGGTAGGCATCTGATAGGCCCTGGCTGATTGTGGATCTACTAATACGTGAGTCTGCCTCTCACAGTACACAGTTCTGCTTCCTACTCCTCTGCTCCCTAAACCTCTTTGGCAGTCATATTTTGGAGATGAGTATGTCTTGAACAAATGTCAGAAATCCTGACTTTTCTCTCAGACAGACAAAGCTATGTGTTTTTACTGCTCAAAGGGCACCTCTGGTCATGGTTTTGCTTCTAGAATAATATCTGTTGTCTACTCATTTGCTCAGGAACTGTAAACATGCATTTAAAAAAAAAAAACAAACCAACCCTGCTTGCCCAGTCACATCGAGCACTCATGTAATAGCAGATTCAAACGGCAGTCATAATGGATTTAATGAAATTAACTGTTTTTCTGAGAACAGGTAAATGTGCACTCTATTCTAGGATTTTGATTTGCTAGTACTGTTAAGAGCATGTAAGCATTTTCACTGCAGAGGAGTTTCATGTTTTGATGGAAAATACTATTCATCAGTCTGAAATTTGATATGCTAGCTCAGCCCTTATTTAGACATCTAAATAAACACATTGATTTTATCAAAGTATTCATCATGCTAAAGTCTACATGCCATGGAAGTAGAAAGCATTGCAGAAGGACTTGCTAGTGTTCAGCACTTTTGAAAATATGGCACTTACATTTGATTTAGGAAGTTGACTCTAGACAATCATATTTTAAAAATTTGAGTCCTCGTGCATAATAATATGTAGTGCAGAGTTTCTGTATCAAGAAGACACCATCTTGAAATAATCTACTCTACCCTACCAGCCAGCATGTCTGTGTCTATGGATGGTTTGTTACCATGATGGCCTGGCTCTTTCTGATGAAACGTTTTAAGACTGGTTGCTCCTGTATTTGAAATACATTTTTTTCTACTTCTTTCTAAACTGTGTTAAATCTTCTACATTACAGCCTGCACTGTCAAAACATCATCAGTGTCTTGACACAGTTTTTAAGTGGGAAGTCTCAGCAGCTGAATGCAGATTGGCAATGCAAGTAATGCTATCTGGGAACAGAGAAGTTAGGGAGAGATTGAGGAATTTAGGTAATACATAATTCTGAGTTAGGTTAAAATTAAAAAATGAGGAATCTTTCTCACTGACTTTATAGGTCCTAAATGATACATGGTGGTCGCCTTGGATCTAGTGGTCTTTGAATTGTTGTCAGCAGATTCCTGGAAGTCTTTGAGGCTACAGAAAGTGGTACAAAGATGCTCCATGGAAGCAAACAGCTGACAGTGTTTGCTGTCACCTCCACTGGCTCTAATATAGCACAGCAGAGTCTTTAGGTCTTAAATAGTACCTCAGAGCCTCAAACTCTCTCATACCAGTGGCTGAAATGGAAAAACATGGAGTAAGACTCAGGTAAGAAAGACACAAAGTTCCTAATATGCTAAAGAGGACATAGCAATGACTTTTGGGTACTTCTTATAGCATGCTGTGAAAGTTACTGCCTTTTGTGTTTCACCTAGAACAGGCAAAAAAGAGATATCAAGGGAAGAAAAGTCAGATGAAATAGTCACAGGTAAGAAATGGTAGAAGGAATAAACTTTCTGTCTGCACAAATCTCACAGGATACCAAACAAGATCATGATTTAGGGAACCACCTGCTATAAGAATGAGGCTTAATCTTAGACTGAATCTGCCTGGAAACAGGGCGATACCATAATTGCAACAAGTTATCATATCTACAGTAAAGCAGCTCAATTTTAGTGATTAGGTAATAAAACATGCGCTTTGCCCTGGAGCAATGTCCTTCTGGCAATGACTCATATTCATGCTTGGTTCCCAGTTGAAGGCACAAAGGGACACCCTCTTCATCCCAGAAGTGACATTTTTAGTGAAGTTTAGGAAAGATTTAGCACAAAAAGGCTGACTTCTTACTAAAGTTTATTTTCATTTTTCAGTTTACATAAATGTATTTGCAAGACTCTTCGATAAGTTAATAAATGTATGCATCTCATGCCTTTCTTTCCTGCAATGTTTATATTACATGACTTTGATTTATTTGCCCTGTTCCACAATTAGTATTTTAGGTAATAGTTTTCTAGAATAAGTCCCATCTATTACTTCATTTCAGTCTGGAACTCATTTGGAGAATACTTTTACTTTCCTTCTCATTTGGGAGTCATCACTTCTCTTCTGCCTGTAACTAAATGTGTCCCTTGGCTGGTGGTAGGCACGTTGCTTACTGGCACAGTACTTAGTGGTTCAGGAGAAATGTCAAGGTCTGACAGCAATCTGTTGGTCCAGACTGCTTGGGAACCACTAGTTAGACTAAAAAATGTTTTTCATAGCCTTCCTGAGCTCCTTCTCACCAAGTGCTAGCTACGTAAGTTTCTAGTGCTAAAGCAGGTCAAAGGGCTGTGCCAAGTATATGTAGGAAGGTGTGGGAACAGTGCTTTTGAAATATTGAGTCAGACTGAGTAGTGAGAGCTGCCAGAGTATGACAGAGGTAAAGGCAAGGTAGCCCACCATGAACATTGTGCCTGTTTAGCATGATTGCTGGCTGTTGGCCTTGGTTTGCTGTTGCTGAGAAAATTAGCCTATCCAGCACATCAGTGGTTATGTCAGTGTGTTTAAGAGGACACAATATAATTACTTTGTGTCAGAAATACTATGTAACTTCAAAGTCTGATTATTTCCACTTCAAAAAAGTAAAAATTAGAAAGTCATCCAGTACAAGCACTTTGGAGAAGTAAAAGGAAACCAGTGGAGCATGGTGGTCTAGTATTTCTCTTGCTTAGGTTTGTTCAAATTTAAAAAAGGGAAACTAGCCCATATGTAAGGATTTGTATCCATTATGGCTTGACCTACAATGTAAGATGCTATGGAGACTGCCAGTTGGACTCCTCTCTAATGGCTGCTGGTTTATCAGTCCTTATGTGAAAAATTCATCTCCTTAAATGCCAAGACAGATTTCTCATTAACCATCAAGACCACTGCATCAGGCATGAAAAGGGGGCAAAATGTGTATGTGTAACAGCTACTACCAATTCTCCTCTTTGGGCGATGGCGCAGAATGGAATGAAATCGCAGGGGCCAGTGCTTTCACAAGACCTGTTTGACATTGGAATGATTCCTAGTTTATTGCTGCCCCACGCACAGCCATAGCTGTGTTACATGTGCTGTGCTGGAACTGGGAGTAAAGGCTCTGGCAACTGCAGTGTGGGCACTCCTGAAAGTACTTGCAAATGAGGCCAAATTCTCTATGTGCTTCCCGCTGGGGAAATAAAGAAAAGGCTGAGAGGCTAGAAACCTGCTAGGGGAAGATGTGCTGTTGCTCTTCTACCACGTTCCTGGATGATGAGGGAACTCCTCCAGTACTGAAGGCAGTCAGTTCCTGGAGAAAAAAGCTAGTTGCTGTAGTTGCTATTAATGTAGCCTTTTGTTTTTTATATGGATGAGCAAAATGATGTGTCAGTCAAATGGAACAATTATGTCAAATTATGTTGTTTTTCCCACCCTTTTCATGAGGGAAAAAAAAAGAGAAATCCTTGGATGTTTTCCTTGCTTTATCAGTTTAGCAGCTGGGATTGCTTAATCACACAGCCATACTTTACCGAGTCTGCATACGGCACATGAATGTAGGAAAAGCAAACTATACATCACATGCTTTCTCCTCTGTAATTTATAGGATAGAATAGACAGGGTCGAAAGAATAGAATAGAACTGATTATTTCACTTGGAAGGGACCTACAATGATCATCTAGTCCAACTGCCTGATCACTTCAGGGCTGATCAAAAGTTAAAGCATGTTGTTAAGGGCATTGTCCAGATGCCTCTTAAACACTGACAGGCATGCAGCATCAACTACCTCTCTAGGGATCCTGTTCCAATGTTTGACCGTACCCTCAGTAAAGAAATGCTTCCTAGTGTCCACTCTAAACCTCCCCTGGCACAGCTTTGAACCATTCCCATGCATCCTGTCACTGGGTACCAGGGAGATCAGCACACCCCTTTCTACTTCCCCCCACCCAGGAAGCTGTAGAGAGCAATGAGTTCACCCCTCAGCTTACTTTTCTCCAAACTAGACAAGCCTGTGAGGTCCTTAGCTGCTCCTCACAGGACATTCCTTACGGCCCTTTCACCAGCTTTGTTGTGCTCCTCTGGACACATTCAGGGACTTTCACATCCTTCTTAAATTTTGTGGCCCAGAACTGCACACAGCACTCAAGGTGAGGCTGCACCAACACTGAACACAGCGGGATAATCACCCCTTCTGACCAGCTGGTTGTGCTGTGTTTGATGCACCCCAGGATGTGGTTTGCTCTCTTGGCTGCCAGGACACACTGCTGGCTCATATTGAGACTGCTGCCGACCAGCACCCCCAGATCCCTTTCTGCAGAACTGCTCTCCAGCCACTCCTCTCCCAATTTATACTTGTGCCTGGCATTACTCTGTCCTAGGTGCAGAATCCATCATTTTGACTTGTTAAATTTCATCCCATTAATCATTGCCCAATACTCCAATCTATCTGGATCCCTCTGCAAAGCCTCTTGTCCCTCAAGAGAGTCAACAGCACCTCCCAGTTTGGTATCATGACCAGTCTTGCTAATGGTGCATTCAACTCCTGCATCCAGATTGTCAATATTGAGCAGAACTGGCCCAAGAATTGAGCCCTGACGAACACTGCTAGTGACCAACTGCCAGCCAGATGTAGCCCCATTCACTACAACCCTTTGAACTCTGCCTTTCAACCAGTGCTTCATATGATACATGGTAGATTGCTGCTTCTGCATCCAGAAGCATATTCCCTTTCAGAGCCTTTAATGGACAGGAGGACATGGAAGCAGATCTTTCTGCTGAGCATGCAGGAGGGTAGTACAAGTCCTGCCTAAAAGCACAGAGGTGTATGTGCTGGGGGGTGGTTAGCAATCTCTCTTGAAGTCACTGCCTTGTGCTCTGCCCCTAACACCAGAGCACCTGTGGAGTTACAGATCCCCTGAATGACCTGTTCTACCTCTGTGATATACATGTTGAAGGCAAGAGAGGTGTCTTTATATCTGTCAACCTCAATAATGCTGTGCTCAGTGCACAAGACAGCAAAATAATCAGTGTAGTTTCAGGGCCACAGGTACTTGCTGCCAGCTGGCTCCTGAGCAAGTGAGGCTGGGTTAGGGGAAGGGGAAAATCCTCTGTTAAATCAGGCAGGGTTAACAAACCTCTGACTTTTGGCATGCAGATGTCTGCCAGGGAATGACACACATTAGCCGAAGGAAGAGTGACCTTCTGCGGGGATGTATTTTCCTCCTGTGTGCCTGCCAGTGGTTTTACACTGTTTCCTGTTGGCATGCAGATTGCAGATTAGCTGATGAAAATAAGACTGTGGATTTGTTAGGAGTGTTAATGGAAATGCTATTGACCTGAAGAGCTCACAGTGAACATTGGTGGTCCTTAAAGCATCTTTCCCCAGAATGAATAAAAATTCAGTGGTAAAATCACTCGATCATAATTAATTTAATCCCATCATGCCAAACACTAACATTTTTCTTATATATAATCATACAAATGCTGTTATCAGGTCAGTGATGTCTCACACTATGCCAGCACCATGCACATTAGAAACTGGGCAGGACAGACGCATTCAAACAAATCATCATCTGTACTCTATACCCAGTGCTGCTTTAGAAATGTCCGTGTAATAGGGCATGGCACTATCTGTCACCTCCTGATGATTTTCTGCTGAACATTGAATAGAATTGTTGGGAAAATCTGTGTATGTGATGTGGAGGAAAGATCAGTCTAATGATTCAAAAAGACAAAGGGACAAACTTGTAGAGTAAGAACTCTACAACTAGTGGAAGAAGGAAAGTATTGAAGGCAACCAGTTTTTTGCTATAGTAATATCTCTTAACCTTATTCAAGAATATTTTTGTGGTTGTACACACTATACTTATTTTTATGAGGAGGAGGAGGATAAGGATGTCCATGATAACATGTAGAAAGAAAGTAGATTTGAAATGGGACCCTATGCTTGGCTTCTATTTATTTTCTTTTTCTGAAGATTCCATATTTTGATTTCTTTCTTTTCATCCCTTCTCTGCACTCTTTTGTTCTCTCCTTATTCTAACCTTTTATTTTATTGTATGGACATGGATATACTTATTTTTACACAATAGCTGTTGATCTAATGGTGTTACTGGAAGGTGAGAAGCTGAAGCAATGAGCAGTGCATCACTGGTAGGCTTGACCTCATTTCTTTTTATTATTTTCTTATAGTGTGAATAAAAAATGCTTAGAAGAGTTTGAAGAGAGCACATGTGTGCACTTTCAGGACCTATTTGCACATCTGAACGCAGCTGAGGAGATCTCTGGTCTTGGCTGCCCATTCTCACCTTCCCATCTCAGCTCTCCAAATTCATGATTGTACTGGTACAAGTGGTCTGTGAATCTGTTCTGCACATCAAGACTGGGAAATAATCCGGGTTAAAGATAACTTTTCAGAAAAAGTGCACAGCTGATGCATCTGAGAGCTGTGGCAGATGCACAGGGACCTGAAGCCAAAGTAGGAGTCTCTTAAACTGTCTTTGCCTCTGAGAAAACATATTTGTTGAGCTTCACCCTGACACAGAGAAACACACACACAAGCACGCAGACATCTCCCTCATGTGATCAGATAGGGGCTGTTCAGTTCTCTACCACCCCTTCTGCTACACTCCACAAAGCAGTTATTAGTTGGGGACTCCTTTTGGCAGGTAGGACCAACCCTTCTGCTCCGCACATCCGAGCTGCAGTCGGCTGAGCAGCACTGTCTGGCAGCAGGGAATGACAACAGGAAGGAAGGGCTATGACAAGGAACCTTCTGGGGTCCAAATACTATCCACCTGGGGCTCAGGATTCCTGCTGGGGGGCTGCCTGCAAGGGACCCTTCTTTTCCTACCTGTCCTGCTTTGAGGGTCCTAGAAAGCTTCAAAGACTTCCACTTTGGAAAACAGTCTTTTTAAAGGGACTGTGAGGTGATAAGAAGTAGAAGCACTCAATGCAGCTACCAGGGGAAAAAAAAAAAAGTCTGTGGCAAAGTGTTCCTAATAATTTTTATTTTTTTTCATAAGAGGGTCAAGCATTTGCTTTTTAAGGACTGTTTTGATCTATGATAAATATTTTTTTTCTGCGTGGATTTGTACTTCAGCATCTATCCTTTAGACCTTTTCATTCATTGCTTCCTTTAAACTAGGACTTTATGTTCTAAATCTACTAATGTCAAAATCGGTCAAAATAATATTTATCATCTTGCCAGATACTGTTGCAGTGACATATGCACAGTTTGGTAAGAATAGTTTCCTGCATGAAGAAGGTAAAAGCTGAGATGACCTTTTCTATTATTGTTGTTTGTTTGTTTTTTCCCTGGTGATTGTTGAATATACTTAGTAGGGTTGTCTGGTTTCTATAATAGCTTCTTTGGTGCTTTTTTTTTTTTTTTTTTTTTTTTTTTTTTTTTTTTTTGTCTAAAGGAGAATTAATAGAACATCTCACAAATTAAGACTAAATTGTTCTATTTGTGGCAGAGCTAATAAAAGCAAGAACCCAGTATCTTTATTCCACCATAAAATGAAGGCAGAAGAGCAACAAAAACACTCATCTTGCAGAAAATATTTTATTTCAGTAAGCTTCCATGTATTCTCAGATCAGATGCAAGCTCATAGCAGATTTTTGTGCAGGTTGATGACAACAGATCACTAGACTGAAGTAATATATCACCTTCATATTTTGTTTTGGTCACCCAAAGTATGTGTTGATAGGGACAATATAAAATCTGCCTTTGTGGTTTTTCTTTCCTACCATTTTCTCTTCATCAGCTTCATTGATAGAAAATCAGTATTGTTTGAAATCCTCACAGTTTCTTAAATTTATGCCTTGAAAACTGTTCACTGATTGTGTTAATATAAAAGAAATTTCTATCTATCTCAGCTGGTGATAAAGTGGATTTTTAAAGTACTTCTCACTGTCATATCTAGATGCTGAACCTTGATTAGAAAAATAACCAAGACTCCTTGGCTCCTGGAAAGTGACAATGATGGTTTTGAATACTGTGAGATACCATGATTTTGTGAGATTGACAGAGAATCACATATGTTAGTCACTTGAGAAACAATTTGTAAAGCAGTTATTTCTGAGAATTTGTTACCAAAAGATATTCATGTTTATAGGAACAAATCTTACTGATTAGTGGAATTTAAATCCCCAATTTATGAAATACTGAAGATGTGATATTTTTAGGTTATAAAGGTAAACAAGGAAGTTATGAAAGAAACCTGGCCTGACAGCACTACTACCTTAGAAATTTTAACTATTAGCTGCTTTCCCCTCTCTGCACTAACTCTGTACAGTCAAAGATTCGAAATCAGAGATGTTGGCAGCACGTTTCAGAACTGCAGGACCTCGCTGGCACGTTAAAGAGGAGGTCCCTTGGTTACCCTTGCAGAAAAAGACCGAAAGTCTTCCTGAGATGAAGTCAATCCACAGAGCACGATCACACATGGGATACACTGCAGAGTCCTTACCCTGATGAAGTCATCGTCAAAAAAATCCCTGCTGGATGTCTGTGGCTGTTTGGATTAACAACTCACTGAAATAACTGGCGGCAGGATTGAGTCCCAATGCTGGCCACAGTACACATCATTATTAAAATTGATTAATTATAAGTAATGCTTGACTTTTCAGAAAGACTAAAATATGGTAAGTTTAAAGAGATAACATCAAACTGGCTTTCATTTACCGAGAGACAAACATTATATACAAGAATTAATATTATATTCTTCTGATTAGCATTGTAAATTTAAGTAGTATCTTTGCAACGCTTAATTAAGTATAAATGTTCTTCAGGTTTTGAGAGACTGTTCTTTCTGTTTTCTGTATCTAACAATTTTCAGACCAGGTAAATATTTTTAAGACCAAATTATGATGTCAGCCGCAAAGCAAGATTTTTGATATAGAGGTTCGTTAGTACTCTCTCTAGAACTTAAGCTTCCCAACTGTTATATGCAAAATTCAAGCCACCTTTGAGAGTAGTTTCTAGTGTGTGACAGCAGTGACTGGTCATGTATAGTGCACATGCATGCACATATATTTAAATGCATGTATACAAGTAGTTTCAGAGAAGAAGAGATCTGTTCTTTCATGTTATCTGTGGCTCTGTCCTTACATCACTGGGAGTTAATCTTATCTGTTCAGAGATGAGTAAGTCTACTAGGAATGGTTAATTCCAGAAGAGGTTCTCAGAAGAAGTGGTTTAGTAGATTTATCACACTGTGTATTGTGCACTTTATAGGTTTCAGAAGGAAGATGTGTCATGTTAAAATTTGTGACTGTATCTATGTGTCTTTGGGAATGGGATTACTTAGGTGATGGGAGCTAAACAGATGACAGAAAAGGCCACTGTCTCTAGGAAAAGATTTTCTAGAAAAAAAAAAAAAATCTTTGTTCTTCCTGAATTAGTGCATTGTCCATTAGTATAAAAATTCATGAGGTTGTTTCCAATAAAATTGTATTTTGAATAATTTGTTTGGTATAGTAGTGGTGGAGACTTTTTTCTGAAGAGAAAACAATCTGACTGTGTAAGCAACTTCATTGTCAAGAAATGAATGGACTCAGTGCATTGAGATGTCTTTGTTTCATGTAAACATGTTTTATAATTTCATCACTTTTTGAAATAAAGTTCCAAAATTGTTTTCAGTCCATTTATGGATAGTTGGGTTCCCCCCTGCCAGGTTTTCTCATGTTCTGTCAGGGGAACGAAGGTTCATACTGAGATCCAGTAGGGGGATCTCAGCTATTCAACTTTGTAATCACTGGGAACTGATACATATATTGACTGTCATCTTGCTTCCCCATTATTCTTTGTTTTCAGACGTGTGAGCAATAAAATAAATTAAAATTGCAGTTATGACCATTTTCTAGCATTTGTATAGAAAGATACAGAAACTGATAAAATATTATATTAGAATTAGCAGTTTCAGAACTAAAAGGATGTAATTCATAAAGTTTACTGGAAGCAATTAAAAGTTTTGTTCTGTAAGCAATAAAAAAATTTGCTCTTAAGCTGGTTTGTAATGAAGCCTAGTTTAATCATAATGAAATAAAATAATTTGCCACATTCTTGATGATTTTCCAATGCACTTATCTAAAAAGGAAGGGGAGAGAATTTTAAATTTTTTTAAAATCAAATGTAAATTATAGGAGGAAGTGCTGTTCCTTCACAATTGTCATAGAAATCCCATAGCTGAATTTCAGTTCCTTAAAAGATAAATAAATGAAACAGGACATTAAAGTCTGGCATGGTTACTCCAGGCATTTTCTCAGGGACTGTCTGATGTCTTTAATTCTTTCTCTCCTGGGATCAACTCCCACATCCCACTTGGGATCCATGTGGAATGAAACCTTTTCCTTCATTAGGAGAAGATTGTTGGTTGTCAGCATTATCATAACCTACAGATAGTGAGGACTGTTAAAAGGAAACAATGCCAAATCATGGCTGCTGCTCGTTGGTTAGACTGTTTTACCAGGAGTTTCTATAAATAATAAGCAAGGAATTTTTTTTTTCTCCACCCAAATATACAATGTATTTATAACTTAGTTTGGAGATCAGTAATGGTGCAGGGAAGTCTGTTCTTAACGGTAAATATTGAAATTAGTTTAATAATTAACCTAATAATAAAAATAAGTAGTTGTATAGCTGATGTTTTCAAGTACAAACCTGTAAACAAAAGAAACACCCAGAGACTCTTCACTCAGTAAAGACATTAGAAATGTGCTGAAATTAAAATAAGGAAAGGCTTTTTTTAAGTGGTATTTTCCAAGTTTTGCTTTTGAGCAGGGAAGTGAGGAGAAAACAGCTGTTAACTGGTGAAAAGCAAAGGCCACTAGAGGAAGGGCAGGCCAAGCAATGCAGCAGTCTTCTGCAAGTGATGACAGGAGTTTGAGGCATTTATGTGGTTAAGCATGGTACATTTGCAAGCTCAGGTTTTCACCATCATCTTACCAGCAGCTAGCTGGTGACTGCCTGGTGATGGCTAGTTTCTAGGCCTGGAGAAAACCTGCCCTTTCTCTGTCTTGGTTTCATGGAGCTGAGGCCGGTGCAGGAAAGCAAAAGAATTCCCATAGTCATCTGGCCCCTGTCTGCCAAAAACTTCACTGGCTCCTGGTAGCCATCTGAAGGGCTGTAAATTGCTCATGAACCTTATCCAGAGCTTCTTCTCTCCTTTTCTTGCATTGCTTCAGGAGGTGCATGACAAACACAGAGGAGAGAGAAAGATTTTCCCTGTAGTAGGGAGGATTTCCTGGTGGAAGCTGTAAAATTAACGAGGAATGATACAGGGATGCTGGTCTTTCCACAATAAGACTTAGGCTGAGCCTCCAGCACAGCACTGCACATTGGCCTTGTGGCCATTCAGCTTGTTCTGCTTCCACTGGAATTATTTGTAATTTGTCACCATACTGAGGCTTTTTTTTTCTTTTTTTTTTTGTGGAGGCAGGGGAGGGGGAGAATAAGTTGGGTTGTATCTATTCTGACTTGATATCTGGTAGTAAAATCATTCTGTAGGAAGTCCTAAGAATAGTTAGAGCAAATGCCTTAGAAGTGGAAAAGTAATTCATACTGCCAAAGTGAAGGGACATTTTGAATAGAATATCATAGCACAGCATAGCATAGCATAGACTAGACTAGACTAGACTAGACTAGACTAGACTAGACTAGACTAGACTAGACTAGATTTTAGTTGGAAGGGACATACAACAGTCATCTAGTCCAACTGCCTGGTCACTTCAGGGCTGATCAAAATTTAAAGCATGTTGTTAAGGGCATTGTCCAGATGCCTCTTAAACACTGACCACCTCTCCAAGAAGCATGTTCTAGTGGTTGACCACTCTCTTGGTGAAGAAATGCTTCCTAATATCCAGTTTAATTTTGCTAACTGAATTGCAGCACTGGGTTTTCATGGGAGATGGGCTGGTACACCAGTGGCACAAATTGTTCTGAGGTGGATCCACAATTCTGAGTTGTGGTGTCTTACTCTACATCTCTGAAAATGTGGTGGAGCTCAGGCCCCAATTTGAGAGGCTCTGGGCTCCATGAGCTGACTCATCAGAGGACATACACTGCTTGAATGCCAAGTGAAGCAATGCAAATGAGTTGTCTTTCAGAAAGCTGTAGAACATTTTAAAAAATATTTTGTAGAAGCTGACCTGAAAGTAACTGAAAAGAAACCTTTTTGCATATCACTGAATTGCAAAGAAAAGAATAAATAAATGCAATATGCATTTCCTCAGGAAAAATGTGCATCAGGGTGTGGGTATAAGAAAGTAGAATCCAAGTCCTGATATTTGTTTGGTGAAATTTCAAAGGTTTTGGAGCCAAGAATCTTACTCAGAGTCAGGACATCCTGACAAAGGTCCTCAAGGAGTAAGAAGATGCATATTCAATGTGTTCCCTTTCCTAATCCCTTGTTGAGCTTGGACCAATTTTATGACAATAGCGTGTACCCAGAATAACATGCCTTAAAATGCTGGAGGGAAACAGGACAGCTGAGTATGTTAGAGTATTTTGGGTGGACATATAGAGATGAGAAAGACATTTTGTCTCCTATCTTGCTATAGGTGCCATAGAATTAAACCTCTAAATCTGATCTGGTAATCCTAATTCCATTTTATAGTTGCCAGAGAGAAATGGACACTTCCAGAAAGTGCTTCATCTAACCATTTTTAGACACATCATTTGGGCTGAGCTGGATCACTCTTTTGAAATACTTTCTTCTTTCCACTGAAAACAGTGCTCAGGCTGATTTGCTCAGACCTGGCTCTCTAACATTATATTCCTATGTGAGACAGGTTAAATTTCACCAAGATTGTAGCAGAGAGGAAATGTTGATCCAGACTTGATCAAGAAGTGTGTTTTATCATTATAATCTTGTTCTAGTCCATTTGCAGTGACTGTATGACTCAATATGAGAACCAGTCAACAGTTACCTGCCTCATTCTTAAAGTCAGACTGTTTTCTCATGTAAAAAAAGGCAGCTTTGGATGACAAAGAGAGGGAGGGTCACTAATAAGTAAACATACTGTTTCCATTCAATCCATCAGAAAATGTGTAGAGAAAAATGTAATGACCAAGTAGGCTATTTCATAAGACTTTATTATCTAAAGTGACTGTTTCTTAAGAGATACTCTTTAATGAATCGAGGCAGAATAGTTCTAACTTACTGAACTAACATATTTAGTCCATGTGCAGCACTGTGATATGTTGTCACACAGGGCTGGGCTTTGGAAGCTGAGCAAGGCTTTAAAGTGCCACACTCTCCCACTTCTTTCCTAAAGATTGTTTTATAAGCACACTTGATGGCACCATGGGTTGTTTCCACTGAATAGTAATTAAATTTCTGCCTCGAATCTTAGCCCCTGGGAAGCAGATACTAAGATGTCTAACCCAGAGGGCCCTCCAAGGAATGTTATGCAGTGTTCTATGTTACATCTTCATGAAAACTTAAATCCTAACATTATTTTGGATGTTGCAGGAGACTCCCCTGACACACATATATATATATATTGTAATTCTCAAATTCAGCATTTACCTGAAATGTTAGTTTTTCTTTCTTCTGAGATTTAAACACATCGAATGAATATAGTGTGTGAGTTTATACTGCTCTGCCACATAAGTTTAGGGAGGTTTCCTGATTGCGTATTACAAATATTAGGGTTCAAATATGATCTTGATAATCTTGCTGACCAGTTTGTCTCTTTGCGCTTCCTCCTTTTCATTCACCTATATTTATAGCACACTCTGGGAAACATGGAGAAAGAGAAGTAGGCTTTGCAGCGTGCGATATTTCCATGCACACATTTATCTGTTACAGAGTTATTTTTCTAAGACCATACTTTGACCATATTCCTGGACTCTCCATCTCTCCCTGGTACCCCATTATCTTCCCTCTCAAGGACCTTCATTACCTATTGCTAATGATATGATCTGTCATTCACTGTTAAGATCCAGTTGGCCCAGGATCTTCAAGTATATCTTCCATTTGTTAATTATCAAACAAGCATTTTAAGCTAGGAAAGACTTCTGTATAAAAGTGTTATTTGTAAAAAGTGCTCTTTGTGAACTGTAGATTCCTGCCTCTACAACAGAAGAACAAACTCTATGAATTTGTTTAACATTTCATTCAAAATTTCCTTTTGATTTTGTGACTATTCAATCTAGTTAATCACCCCCTTATCATTATGAATATAAAGTGGGTATAAAATTTACCTTCTCACATATCCTCTCCTTTCTTTTTAAGTTTTTTTTGTTTTTGTTTTTGTTTTTTTGTCTACCTCACTAAAGTCTCTCCCATTTAAGCCTTAATATCCTCATTCTCCATCTCTTCTGGTTTTTCTATGGCTCTAGAGGCTTGGGGTGGGAGGAGTTTTCTGCACTCTCTGTTGCTCCTCTTCACTTTCACACAGTGTTCCAGTTAAAGCTGTACGGATTCATGTACCAGCCTTATAATCATTTCAATATTATTTACTTTTCAGTACCTTATACATCTCAGCACTGCTTGTTTCATTCATGAGCAGAATTCTTTGCTGAACTTTTCTGCAGGATGTTCATGGTCTTCTCCCATGAAGCATTTTACTTGCTATCATTTCTTCCTATTGACTTGCCTAAAATTGAGTTCCTATTCTCTGAAAAATAGAAGTACTCATGCCTTTCCCATTCTTTCTCTTTTCTTCCTCCTTCTGTGCTATTTAATGCTATAAGTATTGGTATTTTACCACCTAAACTATTCAAAAATCCAGAGATTTTTTCATGTTGTGGTTAGCATGCTCAATTTCTTCCTCTGTGTCTTTTCGATTAGCTTCTTAACTTTTTTTTTAAAAAAAAAAAAAGAAAAAAACCAAACAAACAAAAAAAACCCACCAACCCTCTCAGAATATTAGTTTGACAATGTTATTTTATGCTATGATTACTCCATGGAGGAAGTTGAACTTAATTGTACTGTGTCACTGTTACTATAGTGGCTTGGCTGTAGTTCTTAAACCAATTCCAGCATGTTTTAGAGGAGAATCCTCAGAATAGCTTCGAGTCCTGCATACTGTGAAACAAGGTGTTCTGAGAAGACATAATTTTGGGGATTAAGTGCATGTGACATATTTTTGTATTTGGAGCTGAAATGTCTTACAATCATTTGACATCTGGAGCTGTTTCTTTTACACCCCTTAAGTCTGTGTAACTAACTTCCTTTTCTTTGTCAACTGCCTTTTGAAATACCAGTACCATGTTACATATTTATAGCTCAAGATTTGTATTCTGTCACACTCTGTTGAAGATCTCTTCACTGATTTCTTATCATGTGTTTCAGATATAATGCTGCTTTCCTCCAATAGAAAAACTCTCTTTCCTGTGTGTTTTAGGGTGAGGATTTATATTTATCTTCACTTATAGTAATTTTATGTGTTTCTGTGATGTCTTATGTCATTGCCAGGCAGACTAAATCACCTAGTTTTGTTTCTCTGATTCTCCCATTGCTTGCTGGCATTTGTCTTTCTTTATAATGGATCCTGCAACTATTTGAATAAAACCCCTGCTGTCTCACAGTGTGTTACTTTTCAGATGTTATGTCAGATGTTCTGTTGTCATACTTTCAGTACATATTATAATTTCTTTCCTGTCTCTATCCAGATACAGCATTGTGTGTCATGTGAGGAAAGAGATACTGAATTTGGATAGTACATGCTCAGTTTCAGATAACAAATAATAAAACATGAATGTTTTTGAAAAAGATAGGAAGTGATGTCTGAGCTGGAGAATATTGCCTATGGAACAAAGTAAATTGTCATAGAATCTTAGAATCATAGAATTGTTTAGGTTGGAAATGACCCTTAAGATTATCGAGTCCAACCCTTAACCTAACGCTGCCAAGTCCACCACTAAACCATGTCCCAAGTGCCACATCTACACATCTTAAATACATCCAGGAATGGTGACTCAATCACTTCCCTGGACAGCCTGTTTCAGTGCTTCACAACCCTTTTGGTGAAAAAGTTTTTCCTAATACCCAATCTAAACCTCCCCTGGTGCAACTTGAGGCTGTTGCCTGTCGTCACTTGTTACTTGGGAGAAGAGATTGACACCCACCTTGCTACAACCTCTTTTCCAGATAGCTGTAGAGAGCAATGAGGTCTCCCCTCAGCCTCCTCTTCTCCAGACTAAACACCCCCAGTTCTCTCAGATGCTCCTCATAAGACTTGTGCTCTAGACCCTTCACCAGCTTCGTTGCTCTTCTCTGGACACACTCCAGCACCTCAATGTCTTTCTTGTAGTGAGGGGCCCAAAACTGAACACAGTATCTGAGGTGCAGCCTCACCAGTGCTGAGTACAGGGGGACAATCACATCTCTAGTCCTGCTGGCCACACTGTTTCTGATAGAAACCAGGATGCTACTGGCATTCTTGGCCATCTGGGCACACTGCTGGCTCTTATTCGGTCAGCTATTGACTAACAACCCCAGATCCTTTTCCTTTGACCAGCTTTCCAGCCACTCTTCCCTAAGCCTGTAGCATTTCATGGGGTTGTTGTGAGCCAAGTGCAGGACCCGGCACTGAACCTTGTTGAATCTCATACAGTTGCCCTTGGCCCATTGATCCAGCATGTTGTTTCCTCTGTAGAGCCTTCCTACCCTCAAGTTGTTCAACACTCCTGCCAAACTTGGTGTCATCTGCAAACTTACTGAGGGTGTACTTGATCATCTCGTCCAGATCATTGACAAAAATATTAAATAGAACTGTCCCTAATACTGAGCCATGGGGAAAACTTGTGATTGGACACCAACTGGATTTAACTCCATTCACCACAACTCTTTGGACCTGGCCAGCTAGCCAGTTAAGAATATGCCTGTCCAAGCCAGAAGCAGCCAGTTTCTCCAGGAGAATGCTGTGGGAAATGATGTCAAAGGCTTTACTAAAGTCTAGGTAGACAGCATCCACAACCCTCATCCACTAAGAGGGTCACCTTGTCAGAGAATAAGATCAGGTTTGTCAAGCAGGGCCTGCCTTTCATAAAACTATCCTGCCTGGGCCTGGTTGTCCTGTCTGTGCACGTGGTTGGCACTCAAGATGATCTGCTCCATAACCTTCTCTGGCACTGAGTTCAGACTGACAGGCCTGTAGTTCCCCAGATCCTCCTTCTTTAGGTGGGTGTCATATTTGTTAACCTCCAGTCACCTGGGACCTCCCCAGTTAGCTAGCACTGCTGATAAATAATGAAAAGTGTCTTGGTAGGCACTTCTGCCAGCTCCCTCAGTACCCTTGGGTGGATCCCATCTGTCCCCATAGACCTGTGTTTGTCTAAGTGGTGTAACAGGTCACTAACTATTTCTCCTTGGATTATGGGGGCTTCGTTCTGCTGCTTATCACTGTCTTCCAGATCAAGGGGGTGGGTACCCAGAGAACAACTGGTCTTAGTATTAAAGACTGTGGCAAAGAAGGTATTAAGTACCTCAACATTTTCCTCATCCTTTGGTCATTGGTATGATGGATAAAGATGAATACACCATAGTACTTGAAAGTGGTGGCTCTTTGGGGACAATGGGATGAGGATCATTACCTAAATATGTTCTTATAAGTAAAAGCAGAAAATCTCAATAAGAACTTGTCAGGAAAAATCTATGCCTGGCAGAGTTATCAGGAATAGGAACTTTTTTTCTTTTTAATAAATTAAGAACAAAAGAAATATTGGCAAAGATGTCAGTCCAATATGGAATGGAAAACATAAAATTGGTAGCATGATTCAGGAGAAACAAAACTGTTTAAGAAATATTTCTTTTCTGTATTTGGAAAGAAACAGGATGATGTATTCTTATTACATGAAAATAGTTTAGTCATTCTGATCCTGGTTCATAAACAATTAGGATGTTAAACAACATGTGCTAGGGATAAGCAGTTTTTAATCACTAGAACTTGTTAGTAGGTGATTGGGAAAATATCTTCTACCCTAGTGTTAATTTTTAATACATATCAGAAAAATATTGCAATTTGAGAGAACTATTACAGGG
This sequence comes from Athene cunicularia, assembly GCF_003259725.1. Lineage (NCBI taxonomy): Eukaryota > Metazoa > Chordata > Aves > Strigiformes > Strigidae > Athene > Athene cunicularia. Next base: position 58,018,928 of record NW_020799091.1, on the reverse strand, counting down.
CAACATTGCTCCAGCATTAACGAAAGGTAGTTCACTGACATATGTAACCATAAATTGACATCAGTCCTGGGCAAAATAATGCAAAAGTTGATACTGGATGTAATTATTAACATCTTAAAGGTTAGCAAGTAAATTAATGATAGTTAACATGGTTTTATGGAAAATAAGTCTCATCAAACACCCTTTATTTCATTTTGGAGGGATTATAAATTAGATTGAAAGACTGGAAGAAAACTATAGGTAAAACCTGGTTTCATAAAGCTGCTTATTTAGTTCTACATGTCATTCTAGTTTTGGGGTTTTTAGGACCTGAGAAACTGCTTGCTTTTTTCATAAACATTCAAGATTAAATTTAAAAGTCACTGTTGATTTAAAACAATCAAAAAGACTGATATCATGACCTTCTGGCAAGAGCGACTGCAGGGTGTGACAGATTGTTTGGGAAGGTCTATCTGCAAGAGCAAGTATACGGGACGGAGAGCATGTTTACAGAAAGGAAGTCTGTGTGCAGGAAAGGAGTGACTTCCAGCAAGAGTTGGGAATTACGGTGGGTGAACACCTCAACATGGGCATCCAGGTGCTACTTTGACAGAAAAACTGTTCAGTCATTGAGCATGTTAGTATAAATACTGTGGGTAAACCAGCACTGTTCTCATTGCTAATACATAGTGCAGTGTATGCAGTTCTGATGCCACTGTTTTCTCAAGAGACTTGAGCAAAAGGAAAAGATGCAGGGGGAAAACATTAAAAAGGATTTTAAAGTTGAAGACAATACCTTTTAGAAAGGGACCTGGGGAGTTCAGGCTTTTGTAATGTGCCTTAATTGCAACCTACAAAATCTAAAAGAAAATGCTCTTTACCTAGGGAAGGCATAACAGAAACTGATGTCCAGTAGCTGAAACTGGACAAAGCCAAGTTAGAAACTAGTCATCAATTTTTTAATGGTGAAAGTGACTGATAGATGAAGAACTATATTTCTCTGTCTCCTTATGCCTTCAAATCTAGACAGGGTACCTTTCTGGAAAACATACTTAAGTTAAAATCTTACTTGGTTTGGTAGCTCTTCTAAATTGGAATTCTTGAGTCATCAGACATTGCTTAGGGCACAGACAAGGGACTGCTTTATCTTTGTCCATCCTAGGCAAAGTGTCTGCATGCTGTCTTTATTGCTAATGCTGTGAGTAACCTCTCCCTAGGTAATTTTTTTTTCTTCCTAGGACAGTACCCTGCCATAAAAATTGATGCTTTGCCATAGTTTAAAAGTTATTTAAAGGAGTTGATGTTAGTAGCACAGACATTTTCCTCCTGTATACTTTGCCCATAGCTTGCCTCCTTTTCTGTCATTTCCCTGTTTCTTTTGGATATCTCACTAACCTCAGTGTTTATCTTACACTCCGCACATTCAACACAAACCCCATAAAACAAACCTGATTTGCTTTATTTAACTCCAAGTTTTTGCCTCAAATTAGAGTTTCAAATTAAGAAGTTAGGAGGGAATTTTTAAGAACATTCTAAATGATTTGATAGTTCCTTATGGTTTTTCTTTTTTTCCCCACAAACTGATGAACTCCTGTATTTTTGGCTGATATGTCTTCCCACACTCATAACTGAAAAGGCAGCCTAGCAGTCAAAGTAATTTTTTTGGGGCTGAAGGAAGCATACTTTATTAAATTAAGCACATTTCTTGCCTTTCATCTTGTTTGATAGATCTTGCATGCTGCGGGATTTTTAAAGTAACATTTTCCTATAAGCTCCTTGACAGTCTATCACATTTCTTCTGACCTCATCCCTTAGAACATATCCTTATTTAACAAGGGATCTTCGAGATTTCATATCATAGAATGTTCATAAAAGACTTGTCAGATAACCAATTTTCTGCAGCCATTTCTAGGGAAAACAAGCCGATCTAGGCTCGTTTCAGGTTTATCACTGGGTAAATGAACCTATTCATCACTTCACACTACAACACTCAAATCCAGGAAGTTTTTTGTCTTAATCATTAAAATCAGTTTTGACTATGTTATCACATCTAATTAAAACCACAACATTAAACTTGTGGTAACAGAGACGTGTGCACAGATGCCCTTTTTTTTTTAAAGTCCTTTATTTCGTTGGAGTATTAGACAGAGGATATACCTGTCCTTTTCTTGGTGGATTCTCCGTTATATAATTCTTTTTCCTACTTTAACCCAACTGCTAGAAGGAAACAAATGCCTTAGTAGGCAACTTCTATTTTCCTCTCCCCTAAATGCCTTCATTTTGGCAGGGAGGAAGCATCTGCACAGTACTGTAATTTCTTCCCACTAATGTTCACTCTGATGAGAAACACAGAGAAAATCAGTCCTTGGCATATTTAGGGGTTGGTATTTGCTTGACTAAAAGCCTCCTCACTCCACATTTTTGAAGCTCCATAGTGATAGTGTTTGCCATAGATGTAGCCTGTGTCTGTGACCCTGTCACTTGCATGAAAAGCAATTAATGACAACTCATGCTATTTGCATTTTGTTATGCATGCAGGCTCATGTTGCAACAGCTTTTGTAAATATTGTCTAGCTGTCATCAGTGAATATTTAGACAGGCCTGGTCACATTAAAATCTAGTCACTTTATTTGACACCTTCTTTCCTTGAAATTTGAGTCTTGACATTGTATTCTTTGAATATGAATTTCACAATTCAGAATTAGCCTTATTTATTATTGCATTTTCAAAATACAGACCAGTTTCTTCTCCTTTCTCATTTATAAATGAATAAAAGACTTTTCCTTCTTTCAAGTAATCTTTCCTTTCAGTCCCTAAGAGATTTTAATCTTTTCTGTCTTCATATTCAAAATGTGTCCCAGTTTAACAAAGGCTTTTGCAAGTTCAAGACATATTAAATTAATATAACATTAATGCTGGTCAGATAGTTAAATACTCCCAATGGGAAATACAAAAGAAGCTCTTATGGCCAATCAGAAAATTCTATTCTGAAATTTAAGTAAGACTGTGGTTGATAGAATCTCAAAACAAGAGGTGGTTTTTCAAGAGCATATGTTGTTATGGCTTGTAGTAAATTTTCACAGCTCCCATTTAACCTTAAGCAAGGGCTAGGTTCAGAGAACAAGAAGCTTGCATTTGAATATTTTATTCTCATGGTAGCCTTGGATGGTCTATAGGTCATGTATGTGCCTTTGATCTGAAGCCCTCTCGTCTGTAAGCACTATATGTAGATCATTGATACCTGCTTCCTTCTAGGAGGAAAGTTTGAGGTGGGATTGGTCAAAACCCTACCTTGCCTTTCAATATATCCCAAATGAAGCATGTAAGATATGCATTACAGAATCATGGGATAATTTAGGTTGGAAGGGACCTCTGGAATTCATCTGGTTCAACTCCTGCTCGGTGTGGGCCCAACTAAATGAGGTTGCTCAGGGTCAAGTGTTGAATATTTCCAAGGATGACAATAAACTCTTGGGGCATCCTGGTTCAACATTTGAACTCCTCCTATATATTAGCAGACAAATGCAGACATTTAATGAAAAAGCTCTTCTTTTACATAGTTTGGCATTACAGAACCTCTTTTTCTAAGGTACTACATCTGCAACCTCAGTGAATGGCAGGAGATCAAGGGAGTTTCCCATCTTGCTTTTCCAACTATCAGAGTAATGTGTTCCTGTTTTCTCATGGATAAACCATACACTAAAGTAGCAGAAGTCCAGCCGATGCCTCACTTTACCTCCTTCCTGTCAATTGAGTCATCGACACACAGGCACACCAGACCTACTACAGTTTTGTGTGTTGTTTTTTAAGGTGCAATTTTGTATGTTGTCTGTGATCATCTCAAAGGATTTTCAGGAATCTTATTTTTAGTTTGGATAATGTCCGATCAAAGGAGACAGGGTTAAGGTTGATACAGGAGAAACACTCCTTAAGTTATTTCAATGATTTTTCAGGAGAGCATCACTTAAGAAAAATGTTAAAGTAAAAGCCAAAATGAGGTGTGCTTGGCAAATCAAAGAATTTTGTAGTAAATGGTGCAACAGCAGCACAGCCACACATATATTTGATCATGTCCTGGAATAAACTAAGGTGGACTTACAGAGATACAAATCACCTTCTTGAAAAAAGGGAGGAAGGAAGGATGGAAGGAAGGAAGGAAGGAAGGAAGGAAGGAAGACCTTTGCCCTTTTGAAAGGACAATGTATGACACAGAAAGGACTTTTTTCCAGTATGCTATGCTAAGAAAATGGCAACATGTTGTTTGTTTATTAATAATAACAGAAAGGTCAAATACTGTTCCTTGTGCTATCAACTCTATGTTCTGTCTGCTGCCTTCCCTAGAAAATTCCTAGGGCCTACATTAAGGGGATGAAGGCCATGTAGGGTCACATCAAAAAGATAATGCTGTCTGATTCAAGCTGTTACTTAGGAAATTATAGGCAGAATAAGCACATCTTATAATTTGATTATTGGTGATGTTTGTCATGAATCACAAGGTCAAAGGCATCAGAGTACATTTTTTCCAACTTTAACACATTTTAGTGGTATTTCTATTTTAACATTTATGAGTAAAATGCAAAGACTATTGTTTTTAGAGTGAGTGCAACATTGTTGGAACTTGCTTTTCAGTCACCTGGTCCCATACAAAGGACTACAAGAGTCTCATACTTTCTCCATGATAGCTCTCCCCTTTCATTTGTAACTTTTTTATGTGGAGCCCAAAAGAGGAAGTACATGGGACCTTGTTGAGTGTGAGATCAGTAAAGCCTTTTGTTTTGCTTGGACTAGTCTGGGGGATTCTGTGTTGTTTAATATCATTCTACTGATGTGGGCTTTTTTTCTCCACTGTTAAAAATATGACTGAAGATCAATGATAAGAACATTTTTAAAACAGACTGGAATAGTAGAAGGAGGGAAGTCTTAAAATGAGAAGATTTGAAAGATGGATAGTAAAGAATGCAAAGGGATGAAAAAAGTAAATTAAAAGCTCTGATTACTCAGAGATGCAGGAGCAAGCAAACTATAGCTAGATGAAAAACAGATTAAATATTTGTACTGCAAGAAATGCTTGTAGATCCACATGCCAGTGGATATCAGTAAAGAAAAGACTTTGGGTTAAAAGGATGACTGAAGGTTTATATGGAGTATAAAACAGTCAGACACGCAGCAGAGATTAAAAAGAAACACCAGTAACTGGGCTGGTGCCTCAGCCATGGCCACTGCACTGCCTTCAGTGCTGTGACCCCAGCCTACGTGCTGAGGATCCATCTCTGGGACTCTGGAAAATTCAGTATCTCAACACTTTGAGGCATAACCCAAACTTTAATTATTACTGGGGGATTAGGAAGATTTTTTTTCCCCAATAGAGTCATTTAATAATTGCCTTTTTCAGGATTTATTTTGTCTTCCTCTGAAGCAATACAAGGATGCTGCTGTAGGAAACATTACTGGACTAGTCAGGCCACTGGCCAGGCCTAGCTTACTGTTTCTGGGCTATGCTGGAGCACAAGCTCTGTGTGTTTGAAATGGAGATCGAGCCTGTTTAGTAGTGCAGTGTGATAATTACAGTGTCACCATGATGCTCCTGAAATAGGATTTAAAATTCTGCAAACTCTCACAGCAGCTTTCATAGGACCAGATGCTTCAGCTCAATCTGTGTTGACTCAGCTCAAGTGAAAACTGCTTGAAGTTTTTGCAGTTGAGGGAGAAGTTGCTGTCTCCAGGAAAAAAAAAAAAAAAAAAAAAAAAAAAAACTGATTTAAGAAGCTACAATTTTGTTTTATGAAAAATCTTTTTGAAACAGCTTAGACTCTGCTGTGAAAACCTAAACCTTGAACTGGATTTATAATCACTAAAATGGACAGAAAAAAATGTTTTCAGGTTTTTTTAATAGATTGAGACATTCTTTACAGTTATGCAAATATTTATCAAACACCCTTTGATTGGATTCCAACTGCAGAATCATAAAAAAAAAGGTTAAAAGCCTCTTCTATCTTCCAGCTCTATGACTAATCTCTGTATACGACTCCCTCATCCATGGAGCTCCTTTCAGCTGGAGTGCAGTTTGTCAAGAGTCAAGCAAAAATATTTAAAAATCAGGTGTGACTTTAATGATTCAGGCTTTACATCATTTCATGGTGATTGACATTATCTGAGTGGGAAACATAAGAAGATATTTGTTACTGTAAATTCATTTGTGTTAAAATAAAGTTACTGATACTTTCAAAATTTTATACGGTGCTTTTTAGGGGGTAGATCTGTTTGAAGGAAGGGATCATGACTTCCCTGTCAAATGTCATTAAAGTGTAAATCACTGATTCCTTAGAAAGAACAAACATTTTTTTTTCAATGATGATTCACTCTGAACTATATATGACCAATATTCTGGAAAGACTTTTCTTTTTTCCCTCTTTGCTACTGTTTTGAGTTGGTAAAAATTGGAAAAATTTTTATACAATAAGTCATTGCAGCTTCCTGACAGTTTGGATATTTTTTGTGGTGTTCTGTCATCCAAATGACTTGATGCATTTGGTATGAATAGAGATGGGAACATTTTGTAAGTTATAACCACAAGATAATTTATTCATAGAGAGAAGGCATTGTATTTGATAACTGATAAATTTCGTTCTGTTTTCATGATAAAAGCAAAAAAAGGGTGTGTGGATTGCAGCTGCTCGCTTAATAGTGTTACTGATGACTAAGGAGGGAATGGAGCTTTCTGTGAATTATATAATCAGTTTAAAAGCTCTCCACGTTCTGCCTGTGACAGTTTATTAAAAATAATTAAAACAAGAAGCCATGAAATAGAGATTTTTTTTGAACACTTAGCTGTTCTAGATGAGTGTAACAGCCAGATAAAGATCAGGTATGAATTTTTTTTGAACAGTAGTTCTAGGAATATTTTTAAAAGTAGGGACTGAATCTCTTCTGTATTTAAATAAAACTAAATATTACATTTATTTAGGCTGAGAGATTCTCATTTAGGAAACTATGAAGGAATGGGTTGAGTGTTTAGTTCACACTAAGTGGGACCTTGCTTGGAATTATAATTATTAACAAGTTGGGGAAGTAGCAAATAAGAGCTCTTTTCTCCATACACCAGGGGTCAGTGCTTCCTAAAATGGAGCTTTGACTTAAATAGTAATAGCCTAAATAAACACATAGCCCACAGGGCATTTGGGTTGCTTTTATTGCCTGGGACTAATTATTAGCTCAGCAAAATACTAAGTGTATGCTTACCCTCTGTCTAACTGAAGGTCTTTTATATACGTAACATTTACACCTACCTAGATTCTCTTTAAAGTAGCTGTGTTTAGAAGCCATGGCAGAAGGAGTCCAGAAAGAAGAAAAGGGTGAGTCCATAAAGAGAAGCCTCACCCCCCCGCCCCCAACCAACCAAAGAAATTAATTTTGAAAGATGTGAGCTTGGGTGGGGTTTTTTTGAGCAACACAATCTCAAAGTGGAAGAAAAACCTTTTATAAGTCAAAGGTTTCTTGTCATCTCCAGGGAGGCCGAAAGTGTGTTTGCATCACTGGTTTTCTTCTCTGGACCCTGGAGAAAGTAAATGCAGGGAGCAGAGATTGGCATTAAGGTGGTAATGAGAGATTTTTGCTTTTATTCTCTTTCATGGGAACAGAGTCCATCACAAGCTGACCCAAAGCCAGAAAAGAGAAATGACAAAGAAAACAAAACAGCTGGTTGATTACGCTCAGGAACTATTTTAAAAGATGGTGGTGGAAGAATCCCACTACAACTGAAGTAGTCTCTGGCCTTCCTCTGACCTTAAACTTCATCCTGTGACCAAGCATGTAACACCACAGACAGCCCGTATTTCTTCCACTGCATTTTCTTCACTCTTTGTTTTTACTTAAGCAAGTCACATGACATTTTGAGACCTTGGCCACCTCAGGTGTAGGATGGAAAAATTATTCCCAATGTGTGCTGAAGCACATCAGCTCCTTCCATGAAAGGATCTGGTTAAGTAGAAAGTGTCAGCAGTGTATTTTCGAACACTTCTGTGAGGTTATTTTCTACCAGGCATTCTATTTTTCTCTGCATTTTCCAAATTGAATTTTCCCTTTCTTTCTTCACAGGATGTTTTAGCCTCTTAAGGTCCTTTTGTATTTCCCATAATACCTCAATGACTTCACATTTTTACAAAAATAACATTTCTTTTGTGTCAAAAACGTATGTCGAAGAAACCAAAAGTTAAATACAGCAGGATCTACTAGCTTTTCAAAGATCAGTCTTTGAGAGTAATCGGTGGAGACTGGCTGAGCTATACAGCAATGTGTGTGAGATGATGATGTGTATGTGGCAGGGAGAGAGGTGAGAGACAAGGGGTTTATGATCATAATTTTCTGACAACTTGACAGAAGACATTAAAAAGAATAGAAAAATCCATCTGTAATGTGAAAGTGGTTCTGTCCATTTCCAAATCCTTTTGTGCTCATTTGTTTTCCTCATATGCGACACTGGAAACATCCACTTATCCCTGGCAAAACTGGGCATGTCTGGAAGCAGTTCCAAGCATTTTGGAAATAAATTGATTTTGGGAAAATACCCACCTGTATATTTAGATAGTATTTCTCAAATTGTTCTTCTACATGATTTTCATCATCTCAGAGGATATTTTCAAAGATTTAAAGTCTGGTGATGAAACAAGGCTGTTAGCAGTACTGACAGCAATCAAAAGAGTAATTCTGTGGTCTCAAATACTCCTGGAGAGGTAACTTAGGAAAACATTACTTGAAACCACAATGCAAGCTGAAATTTTAGCACTACGGCCAAGTAGCAAGCAGGTTGTTGCAGCCAAGGGCTCCAGCAGTTTCTTGATTATTTTCTTCTTGGTTCTGCATGCCAAGCACAGGGAAAGTCCTGCTGAGTCGGTGACCTCAGTGCTCAGCACATCTGCTCCACCTGAGCATGTGCGATGAGTCCAACAGCCAAGTTCTCACATCTGTTTTGTAGGGGAGCAGCACACATGTTTGTTCATGCACTCCAAACCACCACGAGAGAACCAGTGCAATCCTTTTCAGCTATCAACTGCTATATAAACGAATAAATAAGTATAGTAGGTAAAAGCGTTTATTGCAAGATTACCTAGCATAAAGTCAGATGGTTTTCATTTTGTAATTATGGAAAAAGTACATTGAACTGCATTTTCTTTACACCAAAATACTTTGATCTTACAGGGAAAGAAGAAACTGAACAGATAACATTTTAGTAGGCTTTGCTGCTTCTGTGATCTGTAGATAACACTGATTACAGTCTTGAACAAAGCAGCTTTTCAGAGATACTCAAATTTGTCACATTAATGTCAACTATTGAAATTGTTAAAAAAACTCTGTGGTTTTGTCAGTATGGCTATCACATAATTTATTATTTTCTGAGATAGCTGAGATATACATATGAAGTTTGAAGCTTGTTCATGTATTGCAATTTTGGGTTGGCTGACAGGAGATTAAAAGACAAAGAACAGTCTTGATCACTCATCTAACTGCCTTGCATATTATACAGTCATGACAGACTGTAGCTAGGCCATCTGTGCAATAATAATAACAACATTGTTTAATAAAAAGATTGTAAAATGGCGTGTTTAGCTTCTGATATGAATGTTAAGGCCATTACCTACCATGATGAGAGCATTGTGCTGTGTTGATGTTCAAGCCAGAGCAAGGCTGTAAATAAAGATCCTTTTCCTTTTGTTCTTTACAAAAGCAGTGTGTTAAGACATCCCTACGTGGGTCTGGCATAGAAGGAAGCAATAAACACTGTCATTTTGGGCATCAGCATCACTGGAAGGAGTGTAAAGGGGACAAAAGTATGACTTGCATGAATCTCTGGTATTCCTACCTTGCTCAAACAGCATTGGTAGAAGACGGTCTCATTGTACACAATAGCGTTACTGTGGCTGCAAGGATAGAAGGATCTATCATACTTGTCTCCTGGAAACACAAGATCATTCCCTGTATTTTGGTGGGGAATTACTGTATTATTACTATATTATTGAAATAATACTGATTTCTATTTTAAAACCTCCAGAAAATGAGATTTGTATTTCTTCTTTTGCCAGATTATTCTATGGCTGTATGCAGGGTGCTTTTTCTGGAAATATGCATAAATGTGCTTCTTCCTGATTTAATCCTAACATTTCAACTTTTTTTCATTTCCTGTTAAAATATCTGTTTTCCCAAAAAAGGCTTTAGTAGTCTTCAAACACTTGCAGGACACTGCCTTTCTCCCAAACTGAAGCAGCTATTTTATAATAAATGCATCTAATCCTTTTTCAACCTGAACCACTTTGTGCTCCCTCTTATCCTCTTTATCTATCTCTTTAGGTAACATGGTGCCACTAATTGGATATGATGATTCAAAGGTGATTCCACTCAAGTGCTAAGGAAAGGCATGTACCAATTTGCTAAAGAAGGTGTTTTAAAAGGGCAGGAAAGGATTCAATCATCAAAAAACCTGAAACACATAATCTTCAAGTAACTTGAAGTTCATTATCAGTAAACACCTTCCTTGCATGAAAGAGTGCAAATCCACTAAACAAATACAGCTATTTGCCTACATTCTGAATATTAGCTTCCACAAATAAATCTTTTGTTTTAGAACAAGAGGAGGTTGCAGAGAGCTGGGGATGAGTCTCTTTAACCAAGTAACAAGCGACAGGACAAGAGGTAATGGCCTCAAGTTGCACCAGGGCAGGTTTAGACTAGATATTAGGAAGCATTTCTTTACAGAATGGGTTGTGAGGCGTTGGAATGGGCTGCCCAGGGAGGTGGTGGAGTCCCCATCCCTGGAGGTGTTCAAGAGTTGGCATAGAGCTGAGGAATCTGGTGTAGTTGGGAACAGTCAATGTTAGGTTAATGGCTGGACTGGATGATCCTCAAGGTCTTTTCCAACCTAGATAATTCTGTGATTCTGTGATTTCTGGAGCAGTCACTGGTGCTGTCAAGTATACTTAAAGTGTCCAGGACTTGTGTACTTAATTTTCAGAGATGGGACATGTACTTCATCACTTAGTATTGATAGGGTTTGAATACCACGGATAAAAGTGATATGAACACTGATAGTTAATTTACGCAATTTGTATTTTTCAATTTCCTCCAAAATCCAGGAGTGGCTAAGTTGAAAGTTTTGGGGGTTTGGTGGTTTTTTTTTGTTTTGTTTTTTTTTTTTCTTCAGGAAGGGTACAAGATTGCTTACATCTCCTTTCTTTTAACATCCTTACTAAAAACTCAAACATTATAGAATGTATTTTTCCTATAGGCAACCTGTAGATACTATTTATTTTAATAGAGTGTCACTCTCCGATGAGGGAAGAACACTGAAGGTATGGCATATTCCAAAGTCTTTAATCTTTTTTATTTCTTAAAATTCCCCTTCTCTTTTGGAATAAACAGTTTCTTGCTTCTTCCTATTAATTCACCAGCTGCCTTGCATAGATGCAAATTCAAAATGTTTTCATTTGTTTATCTGATATAATGCAGATGAATATAGTTAAAATTACAAAATGCATATTTTGGAGATGAATCTTTAAGTAGAGATTTTGCCTTCTACCTTCACCAGCTCTGCAGCACATACTATCACCAGAACCAGACTGCAATGGGGCTCCTAGAGAAAAAACTACATGGTCCTTTCTTCCCTTCCCTGGATGGAAAGGATGAGATGTTCAAAGCAGCATAAGTTATGCTGTAACTTTAAACAGCATAAGAATATGTTGAGGTCCATTTTAGCACTTCAGGGAAATGAAAATATATAGGTGCCATAAATACAAGAGCATATGCTAGTCCTTTGCAGAATGAGCCTGTTTTCTGGGATAGTAACTCTGTGTGTGCCATTTAGTTGATCTGGGCATGGGCAGAAAGTCTGACACACAAAGAACTGCATCAGATCTACTGCATCCAGCTGTACACAGCCTGCTCAGTGCATAGGCAGGCACTTCTCCGGAAGGGAAGACTTTATGCATGGGCACTTTGGAGCTGAACTCTATTTATGTAGCAGACATTTGACTATAGTTTGCTGAACATGTGGCAATGTGAACAGGGCTCCTGCTACTGTACCAGCCAACCTGGCAAACACTCAGAGTCCTCTCATAAACTCCTTCAGGTACTGCCTTGATATCATTTCTAGGTGGAAAGAGAGATGTGTGCAGAGGAGGTGTACTCCGTGGTATTTGTCTTGTGTTTCGCAGCATAGTGCTTGGCACATTGAGCCAGAGAGTAAATTGTCTATTTTTCATAGGATCTGGACAGAAGCAACACCACTGAAATAATCAATCATAGGGTGGGTCAGATTACTGCAAATAAATAGGAGAATGTAAACTTAGCTACAGTTCTGTTTTGATGATATCACAACGTTAGAATCATCTTATTCACACTGAAAATCTAATGTTTTCAAGAACCCCATTGCAGTAGAGTTGTTTTATCTCATTTCTCTCAGTTAGTCATTTGAGAAATTTTACACTCAGACCATAATTGCTATGCTTCATTACAGATGTATAAGACTATGCTTGTACTGTCACGTGCTCAGGCCAAGGATAACACTGATCTGGCAAATGTGTTAATGTCTGTTCTCAGAAGTATTTTATCTAAGGCATTGCTGAGATAGATTATCAGTGCTGCTGGGGAGGTTTTTGCATGCCTACCTATAATGTATCACCTGCACTGATGTTTTTTGCTGTAGTTTTCAGTTCCGCCATCACTTTCTTCAGACAAGAACTCAATTTTTCGTATGCCTTTTTTTCTGAAATAGCAAATAATCATGCTGGTCTAACTCCAAGAGAAAGATTTTCAGCTGTGGTTCTATTAGTTATTCAAAGTCTGTTGATGCCTATGTTTAACAGCAAAGAGGTATGCTGGGGCCAATTCCTAAGGTTTTCATGTCCTTGATTCCCAATTCAGCTAGGTGCTTGGGATTCAGATGTACGTTAGACCACTAAATCAGTACTTTTGAATAAATATGTATAGAACTGTTTTTCTCTCATGGGGTATAGAATATTTCTTGGTTTGCTTTGCTTGATTTCAAAATCTGAAAGCTTAGTGATGGTATTGGAATGTTTTTGAGACTTGAAACAAGTCTGTGTGAATTGTAAAAATCAAATATATCAGATGTTGCTTAAGAAACTGTAGAGAGCTCAAAACACAAAGTCTGTTATGCTTTTCCTCGTATTTTACCAAAATCCTGAGAAAAAGGAGTGCTTATCGGTTTCCTGAAGTAGCCTATCCGTAGATGGACATCATGCAAAATAGGCTAAAAAGAAATGCAAGCTGAGTGTTCCTGAAATTTCAAAAAATAAATTGTTTCTATTCTTTATAGCAGTAGTAAGGGAGCCTCTTGAGACATTTATTTGCTTTTTGTGCATTGTAACACCATTAAATTCTGGTGCAGAAGAGGCTGAAATCTTGGTTAAACAGAGAAGAAATATTTTCCTGGATGGGTTTACTCTACAGCTTCAAGACACCGTAAGGACTATGGGTGGAATCCATTTTGTTTAATTTTTGACATCTGAAAGACTACTGAATGTGAACTATTTATACTGGGCCCTGTTACCAGTGAATAAAGATGAAAATGCAACTCAAGAAAGAAGTACTTCTCATACTAAAGTAGCCATCTGTGTCTTATCAGATAAATATCAAAGGTCTGACTAGGAAAGGTGAATGCCTTGATTTTAAACACTTAAGCTCAGTTAGATGGAGCCCACACTAAGTCACGAAACTGTCCTTCTAGCTCAGTATCACCCATGTGAGGAGTTCAGGTAGCATTTTACCTTCAGTGGGCAAAGTTCCAAAATGACCTATTAGTTGGTAAAGCTTGTTTAGCTTTGGGCAGTTTGTTGCTGAGGCAGTAGACCAGGCAGGGATTTTCAAGATGAGGGTGCACTATCGCTTTTTAGAGAGGGTTGGTTTTCTGTGGAAAGTTATATTTGGTCTTTGTTACTTAAGTGTGATGGTTTTAAGCCCTGCCGGGAACAGAGACCACGTTGCCGTTGTCCCTCCCCCACCCTCGGACACAAGTAGGGCACAAACCCCAGGTTAAAATAAGAAGAAATTTAATACAACAGTGTAATAAGCAATCTGAACAACAGTAGCAATGATAACAACAATAAACAGCAATAACAGTAAACAAGACAAAAGATATACAGAGAAGTACCACAATGGTTACAGACAGCTTGCTCATGTGCTCCCTGTCACCAAAGCCACAAAGGAAAAAGCTTCCCATGCTGCCGCGCCAGACCTGACGTCAGCATGGCATGAATAACCCGGCTGGAGATCCCTTCCCCTCTCTGCTGGGGAAACTTAACCCTATCCTAGCTGAACCAGGACACTTAAGAAATAGAGAACAATTTTCAGGAAATACAAATTCAAATTCAGAATACTATAATAAACACATAATCATTGAGAATTATTCTTTATTGAATCCATGCCTGCCAAAGTTAAACACAAGCCCAAGAAAGTTAGCATTTGGTAAAGGCAGATTTCAGATCTTTACATAGAGTCTGATATCCCAATTTAGTCTGATTTTCATGAAATATTAATGCCTCATGTGGATAAAGGGAACTCTTTTGTAGTATCCTCTTAAAATTTCTTCCCTAAGATAGTTTGGGCATTTGATTATCTCCTATTTGGTTATAAAGCTGATGTAAAGAAAATGGTAAAATAATTTTAAGTCATTCAACAGAGTCTTTATAATCTTATTCATAGGAAAGAAAAAGCAGAGTCTATTTGAGTTAGAGGCAGTTAGAGAAAATTCTGGCTTTCCAGGTTGCACAGCCCTCAGAAAGTTCATGGTGCATAGGACAGCTCTTCACCAGTGCAGGTCTGACCTGCTTTGCAGAGCCAGAGAGAAAGCAGTGTATGCCTACAAAATTGTGGTAATAGAAGGAAATGAGAGCTCATCTAAATTAGCCCTTTATTACTTCTGCAGTATAACTCAGTATTTAATCTGAAGGTTTTTGTTCATCGCCAGTGTTCCTGCATGTAGGGCGCCTAGAGCAGGCAGTGCTTTGCTCGCTCCCATACTGCTACTGGCTCTGAGCAGTGCAGGAGGACTGGGGAGGGCAGTGCAAAAGACTCTACTGACTTGGGGTGACCTGATCTTAGATCAAACTGGTCGTATGCAGAATGTAAAATAACGACAAAGCAAGAGTGGGGAGAGGAGAAGAAAAAGACAGATGAACCCTTGGGCAACAGCAAGAGGAGGAGAGAAGGCAGCAGCAGCAGTACCTTCCCCATACAGCTCTGTAGGCAAGACTGTGTTTATTTGATTGCATACCCAACAATGTTTGCTGTCCATTTTCTGTTCCATTGGGCCAGCACAGAATTAGACCTACTGCAGGAGCTGTGCCTATGGCAGTCCCTGAAGTGATATTCCTGCCAGAGTCCACAGGATTGTGGCTTGGAGCACCTTTTGAATCAGATAAAACAGCAATAGAAGCAGCTGGGCAGTATCTCTGCAATTTAAGAGCTTCAATATGTAACCACAGTACAAATGAATGATCTGGCCAGTAAAATGAGATTATTGAATCGTTACATCGTGCTACTTGATTTTCCTTTATTAATATATTTTATTATTTGGAGGCTGCAAGAGAACACGGCTTTTATGAGAGTATCTGACCACAGCTTTTACAGAAGGGAAGTGTGCCTTTGTTGCTTTCAAGATATATTTTATAAAAAAAGCTTTTTTAAAAATAAATAATACAGTGAGAAGTCTGCTAGTCTATGTATCAGGTTTCTGGAGAAAGTGAATTTTGCTCATACTAATAAAAGTGATCATAGTTCGCATCTGGACATCAAACGGATGAAGGTGCTCCAAAGGACACCAGGAGGCATCAAATATTCTTTCAGTCACTCTCTAGGATAGGTTAAATTATTCCTGCCTTACAGTCAGAGTCAGAATAATTCAGCTTTCTTGTCATTGCATTGGCATCTCTGTAGTTTTAAGTTGTCCCAAGGCTTGATTTAGTTAAGTGTAGGCTGTATGACACTGGACGTCTGATGTGACTCCTTAGCACTGTGGGCTTCCACCCTGCAGGCAGGATATAGAGAGGATTGCAAATAGAGTTGTATGAAACATTTTCTTCAAGAGAAAAATACTCCAATTTTTCTGCCTTCTAATGAACAAACTGTTTTGAGAAACATGTAGCTATTTGCTGAAAATGTTTTTGTGCCAGTGAAAATATTTATCTAAGTTGCCTGCCTGGTTTGTCTGCAGAAATGCTAATGCTATTATTTTATGAGATGATTTTGAGCTTTGAGGTGTGTTGGAATGGGCTACTATCATGGTTAAAACTGTATTGTATTTCTTCAGCTTTCCCAGGAGCCTGATACTATTCCATCCCATTGCAGAGGTCTCTATAAGTTACTGTAATGCCACTTCTTAAAGGTAGATGTTGGTTTTTGAGTGTTTTCTTGGATCCAAGTTGATTAAATATATTGTATAGACTTTTCAGTGTTTCAGATGCTTACTATCATAATTACATGGCTTTCAACTATTTCCTTTCCCTTCTGAAATTTTTAGAAGTCCAAATAAATTCTTCTCTGGCATTCAAATAAATTTTACACTGAGGTAAAGGGCTAAGGAGAAGAAGTGGTTTTGTCAGTCTGTGCTGTTAGGATATATGCATATAGGCTAGAAAAATTTAAGAACATAAGGTGGTAGCTGAGATATCAAATATTTATTCATCTTCACCACTCAAATTTGTCTTGTGATTATCTGATTTTCCCTGTTCTTAAAACAAGGCCTATTCAAGGTGCAAGATATTGCTGATGAAGAAGGTACCCTTGAGGTGATGTCATTCATCTCTTAGCTAATATCAGGTCCTCATGATTTCTCAGAATACAACAAAATGGCATTTCTAACATTTATCCCTTTCCCCCATCTTTCTGTTCTTCATGTGTTGAGTTTCTTCTCTTTTCATACATTTTTTCTCTCTTTTTTTCCCATTATAGAAGAAAAAAGTTCCTATTATAAAAGTTCCTATTATTAAAGTTCCTTTTTTCCTACTATAGAGGAAGAAGTTCCAAAACTTAACCACAAACACAAGCAACAATCGTGAGCACTGTTTATGTATAAATTAGTTGAGTGATATGTGAGCATCCAGCAGATGTGGAGCTGCTAATCACGTGACAGCGTTCAGGGGCAGCAGATGAATTATACTTAAACACCGTTGACTGTTCTCTAATTTGTCTCTGTCAGAGACACCAATATTCTAAACCTCTCAGCTGCTTCAGGTGTCTGACCTTTAATAAATATACACTGCTACTAATAATTTTCTTTCTTCCGGCAATTTATGGTACTCTGTCCCTTCAGTAGAAAATATGCAACTACCCACTGCATTTTCAAGTTATGTTCAAATTAAGTGAGTAAAAATTCGGTGTCCCATGTTCCTGAAAGTATTTAACTGCGGTGATGTTTTTTGTTATATTTCTGAAAGGTTTTGATATATGCACAGCAAGTATTATCTAATTAGATGTCTACTATTAGAAAGATAGAACACCTAAATCTGTGACATTTTTATATGTGAATGAGTTTTTGTGTATAAATGCATTATGCACTTGAACTTATTTTGACTAAGATCTTCTTTAAGAAACAGGTCCTAAACATAGCTTGTATTTTTAAAAATGCTTACATAAAATATTAAATATATTTAGTTTGCAGAAATTAATGAAAAATAGTTCAATAACAACAGCTATGTCCAAGCGAACGTGCTTAGTGTATTAGAATGACAAAAATATATCTTATAAAGCTAAGGCAAGATAACAATAGTTAAAGGAACCAAAAAAATTGTTTCCCAGTTATTTCATATTTATTATTTCTATTTTGTGTGTTGCTTAAATGCATGTCTAGCTAACCAGGAAGTTTAAAAGAACTAAGTGAACCCAGGAAAATGCAAGAACGGGAGGGGTAGACAAAGATAAAAGTGGTAAATGGTTATATGGAAAAGTGATGCAACTGTGATTTAGTTGTGAAATTTTCAATTTACAGGCTCTTTGAGATGGCTTATAAGCTTCCTCTTAACTAGGGGATAATACAGTGATACTTATGTAGGCTTTCATTTCTTGACAGGGTGATGTCGCCTATCAAAAGGGTAAAGAGAAAGTAATTTTTCATTAAAATTTTTGCTTTTAATCTTTCCAGTGGTATGAGAATACTTTATTTAAGAGTTTCATAACTTCCCATGCTGTGTTTTCAGCAGACTGTAACACATATTGGAGCAGTAACCTCAGCCATGTAATAGAAGAGAATAGCAAAAAAAGACGATGACATGCAAAGAACTGCTGCTGTTATAGTGGTGACCGTTTAATGATATAAGGGATGCTCAGTTTGCAGGGAGAGGTATTGTCTTTTGTAATGTCAGCCAATAGTCAGAAAAATCAGTGAACTCACGTGCACCCTTCACCGTGGGCTGAAAGCTTACCTGTAGCTTCTGACTCTCTCAGGTGATCTGATAAAATATACTGCCTCTCCCTGAAAACTGTGCTGTCCTCACAGAACGTGGAGGTTTGGCTGCTGTTGCGTTTGGGCTGGGAACAGGACTAGACACCTTCTAGAGTTCCCTTCTGGGGGAGTCCTCAAGCAGTGAGATACTTTGAATGTGAGCCTTCAGCGCACTCATGCCCAGTAGACCTCCGTGGCAGCTCTTGAACAGCTAAGCCATTTTTGAAAAAAAATTAATTCCCTGATTTTGTCAACAAGCACTGTTTCTGTTTTGCCGTCAGGATGAGCTATACATGAACTGCTGTGCTTTGCCTCTTGTCTGCTGTGGATCCATTATAGCCTTTGTACCTGTAAGAGGATCACTGAGACTTAGCAGGAGCCATTAATGCACTTATACACCCATCACAGTTTACTTGCTTTTTTTTTTTTTTTTTTTTTCCCTAAAATCCTTTGCTTTGGAGTCAGATGTCATTATTGGAATGAGTTAAATGTTTACCGGATCAGAATTTGATCCCTGTGCAAGCGTGAGGCTCACAGATATAAACAGCATTTGGTGAATCCGCCTGCTTTGACTGAATAAAATGAGAAGAGAACAGATAAGGTACTTTAAGAAACAGATCTTCTCTAATCTAATCTGCTTTGTGTGTAATTTGATTTTGTTCTGACTCAGAGGAAAGGTGATTTTTTTTGACATCTTTACAGAAGCCAGATCAGCAGTCTTTCTATCTTGAAGACTATGTATTTTAATTAGTTTAATAGCCTGAAGGCTGCAGATCTAAGTGCATTGATGTGAAAGATGGGGAGACAGGCAAAAGGGATGTCACGAAGAATGTCCATGGCAGGTACATACCCTACAGGGTAGTAGTTACCAACTTCTAAGGATCCCACTGGGGATACTGCACCTGTCCAAGGTGTGTAGTTACAGCCACTCTCACTCAGGTTCGTCAAGACAGTTGTAGCATATTTAGGCCATCAAGCATCTGTCTCAGCAGGACCCCTAAATAACTCCTAGCCAGGCCTGTCCAGCTTGGTTACTAAGTCCATCAAACAAGCAAAATGAGAACCAAGCAAATAAAAACCTCTTCAAGAAAATACTGTCTTCTCTTCAGACAAATCTGTTTGCCTACAAATTTCTCAATCCTCCTACATAATTTGGCAGCAGAATTAAAAGCGTTTGGATTCATTTTTTTGTGATGCAGAGCTGATTTTAATCTTCTTTCCAAGGTGCCCCCTTTGTTATAGGGCAAAATCCTACTCTCCTTTCCTGTCCTTCCTTCTGCAGTGAGGGCCTACATCCTCAAAATATTGGCTCCAAGACTTTTTAGACAATTTTTAAGACACTAAGGCTACATCTACTGCTAAGTAAAAAAAAACCCAGGGATCTTGATGTAGTTCATAACCATTTTCTTTAGGATTAGCTTCTCCAGAGTAGGCTGGCTGTCTAGAAACAAGGTAGTATCTGGCCTTGGTTCTCCTCTGGGTCCTGGGTGGGGAACGTGTTTCTGCCCTTCAGAGCAACATCTCCATGCGTTGTATCCAGGCTGTTACAATCCTTGGGGAAGGAGAAAGTGCTTAACCCTGCAAAACTTGGGACACATTTGGAGCGCAACACATGGTGGTTGTGACTAGAATTTTTTTAGACAGGGTAGTAAACACAGGCTTCAACTCTGTGAGGAAATAGCAAATAAGCAGTGGGAAAACTTCTGTGATTTAACAGCACAGGTGTACTATAACAACCTGGCAAGTTGCAGTGCAGTGTTCAAAGACTCCCTTTGAACTGTGTGGCTGAGGTGTCAGTGAGAACTCTTGAGATGCTTAATTTTGCTGCAAGCAAGATATTTGGGAGGAGTTAACATGACTGCTCTGCTTCTGAGATCAGAATGGTGCTGCATAGGCATGGCCGTCTGTTTGCTATCACCAGGGTAGTCTTTGCTTTATAGATCTTGGATGTGGCTAGCCAAGGCACCAAGACCCCTTCTTGATCCCTTAAACACCATTGTAACTTCCTACAGGTCATGACCGGATTTCCCCTTGACTGTCTAAACCAGGTTTCCTCCTATAGGACTTTCATCTAGCCTTTTAAATAGTCTACCTCTTTCTATATTCCTTCTGTATACATTGCATCTCCATTTGGAGAGAACCAATAAATGCACAGTATATTCTTTCTATCTATCCCCACTCCCTGACCTTTTTTGTTGGTGGTACAACTCTTCAAATTTTGTTGTGGTGAAAAAAAATGATGAATCAGGAAGTCCACACAACCTGAAAGAGGTTTATATTATCTTTCACTTCTCTCTAAATTTTGGGTCCAATGCAAACTTCATCTTGGTAAGGATAAGTAGAAAATATGTAATTGTTACAGCCAAAGGCTTTCCAGTCATGTAAACTGATTTCTGATGTCTAAAATTCTTACAATGAAGTTTGAGCCTTGCTGCACTAGTCTTTGGCTCCCGATGACCTTTAAGAGAGACCTGCAAAACAGTCATTACAATTTTTCTGTTGGGACAGATTTTCTTTTGTTTTCTTCCATAACACACAGAAGGTGAAATGGAAAACAAAGTTGTATTTGTTGAAAAACTACTATCCCTCAGCAAGTATTTTGCATCTTATAACTGAGGCAAATGTTGAAGCTGCATTATCCCGTTCCTTACCAGTACCTCAGTTACTCTGCTGGGGTGTAGTGAGGACTGTCACTGGGATTTTTATATGGCAAAATCTGCATGCAGATGGATCTCTGTGTTCTTACAGTGTCCTGAGAGAATACAGAGGTTGGTGACTACATGTATATTAAGTATTGTTGTTGATAACAGTTACAGTCCTTTCAGAAATGGTCAATATCAATCTCTTTAAGTATTTGATGCATAGACTATTCAGGTCAATTGCTTTATGTATGGAAAAATCTGGATTTATACATTAAGATATATCCTGCTCTTAACAGACAGTCTCTCTCCTTTTCTTCCAAGGGTGGGAGATAATTTCTCAAGGTTCTTGATCTCTTCTGCTTCTTTCCCATTCTCAGCTACTAAAATTGATAGTGGGTGAAATGTAGACTTTTATTTTTCTTGTAGATTAAAACCCACAAAGGCTGTAACCCTTTCAGATGAACCAGGATACCCAATTTTCAACAGTGAACAGTGGTGCTCTTGGGTCCAGTCACAAAGGCATCTTAATGAAGAGACTGACATATGACCACTTATGCCCAGTATGTCTTTGCTTCCTAAGATGTATGAAATGCTGTAGTACGAGCAAAAATTTTTAAATTATAGTTCAGCAACTTCCTATTTTGTCTGAAAGGAACAGTTCAGTAGAGGAGTAAAGATCGGATATTTTGCAAACACAGTTTGTGATATAAAGCTTCAAGAACTAATTTTAGCTTTCCTGTTGACATTTTAAGATGAACATGAGAAGAGCTGTTGCAGGGAGATCAATGTAAAGGGTGTCCACTCATTGCTCTCATCTTGAACTGTAGTTCATTATTCTGTATACTTAATTAGGATTTTGCAGTCTTTACCTTTAGACAAATATGGAGAAAAAATAAAGCTTGAAGATGCTTGCCCAGTTTGGTTGAAGAATAAGATTAGAGAATATATTTTCAAATTAATGTCATAATATGTCATCCTGCAGTAAAATAAGAGGTTTCTTTTTTAATCAGTCTAGTACTACTGAGGAATGAGTTTATTTTGAAGCAAACAAACAAGCAAAACCCTTTTAACATTCTGCAAGCCCACAAACCACTGTATTTTCCCCACCAGGAGAATTTCTTATCCTCTGATAACCTCCAAACTGTCAGACAGTTTGTGGCTAAACTAC
Source organism: Athene cunicularia (assembly GCF_003259725.1). Taxonomy (NCBI): domain Eukaryota; kingdom Metazoa; phylum Chordata; class Aves; order Strigiformes; family Strigidae; genus Athene; species Athene cunicularia. Next base: position 57,996,694 of record NW_020799091.1, on the reverse strand, counting down.
CTTGATCTCTAGTCTGCTCTGAGAAGACAGGATTTCCGCAGCTGTTTTCTCTCCAAAGGCAGCTTTTCTCAGTGAATTTTCCCCATCTCTGCCTTTCTTTCTCGATCTCCTGAAAAATAGGAAGTGGATTTCACTGGCAAGCTAACAGGATTGAAGTCTCTCCAGCCAGTGCTGCTGCAGCTGGATAGCCCTTCCCTGCTTTTCTCTCCAGAAGCTCGATAGTCACTGGTGAGCCCTTACAGATGCCCTTGCTCCATAACATGACGCTGCCCCCTCTTCCAGGCTACAGATGTGACCCCTAGTTGGACAGTTTTGCTCAGAAACATGGATCTAAATATTTTTCTAAATATTTTTCTAAAATATTTTTCAGTATTGTCATCCCTTGCTTTCAAAGCGAACAGTCCAGAGGCATCAAAAGGCGCCCTTCACAGTCTCCAGGAAAGTGTCTCTGCAATCACTGAGTTAAACCACTGCTTCAAATACACACTTTAATTTTCCAGCCAATTGCTGTTAGAGAATGAGAAAACTATCTCCTGACAGTGAATTCACTTGGTAGCATACCCATCTTTTTCGGGTCCTAATGGAAGTTACAGAGCAGGCTCAAAATTACTATTAGATCATCTAATCTGGCCTTTTTTCTTTGACATAAATTATTCCATCCGCATTGGTGAACTCAGCATGCCAAGGCAGAGTCAGGAAGAGGAAGTGTCCAGAGAACAGATGTCAATGTTCAATTTATATAGATTCAGTAATTCATTTACTGCAGCTCAAGCCTTTCCAATGTGCTGGTTTTCACTTTCATCATGTATAACATTGTACTTGCCAGCTGCCTGCCCAAATGAGAACTGTGCATTCAATCAGCAACAGACTGGGCATGCACCTTTACAAAAACTAGATTAAAACAAAAAAGTTAAATAGACAGAGTTGAAATACTGGAGCTGGTTGCCATATCTTTATGATCTGTACAATTGTGTGTTTTCCTTTTTCCTAATATTATGCTGACACTGTATCAAGTGTCTGCCCTAAGTGCATAGGAGAATTGGAAGAAAATATTATATAAATGGAATATTAGAATTTACTACTAGCTTTGAGAAAATAGTGAATTTGACTTGGTTGCAGCCCCAATTTATTGAGATTAATTTATTCATTGCTTAGTCTCCACTTTTTGCTGGAATTTTTACGCATCATTTCACCATGTATCTCCATTTTTTTGTTTTTAAGGGCTTGATTCAATAAAAATACAAATTGGTTCTCTGCTGCATGTTTCATACCCCAAAAAATTCAGGATGAGCTGAGGAGACATATGGAAAATATATACTCTGAGGTGCTGGGAATATCAGAGTTTATACGCATGATTTACAATAGGTACTTAGAGCTGGAACTTCTATAGCTAAGAGAGGAGATGAGGATGACATATATGCTGAATAATAAAATGTATTTCATTTCAAAAGAATGCAGACGTGACAATTACTCATGCGTCTTATTTCCTTATGTGTGCAACAATCTCTCAATGAAGAGCTCTATAAAAATCAAAAAATGAACAGGAGATATTCTGAGGCCACTTTAGGGGCATTGTATTCCAAACTGACAGCTGTAAATAACAAAAGAAGGTAAATGTCAAATTGCATCCAGTCACAGCACAGCCCTAGTTAATTTAGCTACCAGAAAGGGTGTTCTGAAGGGACGTTTTCCTGCCATATGGCGCACTGCAAACGAAACCACATTTTCCCTTGAGCTTCTTTTAGTTTGGGCATGCTCCAGTTCCAGTGTCTTTCTTGTCTTCTCCTTGATCAAAAGGGTTCTTTTGATTAAGTGGTTTTGATTAAGACCACCCATTAAGTGGTCTCTTAATGCTTCAACACAAAGCTGTAGTTTCAGCTGTGCCATGAGCGGTGTGAATTGGGGTCCTGTGAACAGGCTGCCAGCCCGAAGTGGCACCATGCAAGGGGCTTGGGTTGTCCTGTGGCTTCCTGAGACACCAGAGACACCCAGCACCCACTTTGCAGGAACTCCAGGCTTTCACTTAGTACAAGAAACTATAGACACAGGATCTAGTTCGCTGCTCTGAATGCTTAAATCCCCTCCTTTCTCTCAACTAGAGATAAAGGAGAGTCTTAAAAAAATTCAACCTCTTTTTCTAGTTTGGTTCACTGTGAGATCTTCGTAGCTGGATTGAAATTCCTTGTCTGGTAATGAGATACTTTTTATTTCTAATCTGCCTGCCTCCACTTTTCTGATCTGACCATCGTCTTGGATGATATTTTCATTTAAACAGGTTTCGAGATTCAAGAATCTCCACTACTTAATGATGCCACCACTGCTTTAGATTTCATATGGAAATGGAAGTAAAAATAATAATATATGTCAGGCTATTCTCACCATTAAAATATAAGGTGTCATTTAACAAAGATAGACATAAGGAGTTCATAAAATCAGTCTAGGATCCACACCTTCATAATACAGTGTTCATATGGCCACATGGTAATTATATTTTATGAACTCCACCGCATGAAACTGTGAACTATGTCTTAAATTTCTTCAGATTCTATTACCACCTGCAGTTTTTCAAAGAGAGAAACCTAATAAATTATCAACATAGGGATTCAGGCAGTAATAGAATGAGAATGACTGTGGAATTCATGTCTTTCATTACAAGAGCACAAAAATAGCTAGTAAAATGATTTTGCCAGTAACCTACAGCAGGTCTGGGAACTTCCTGGGGTTCAACCATTGTGCAGCAACTGGTTTCTGAGAACGATGACCAGTGCAGTAACAGGTCTGAAGCAGCTGAAATTAATGGGATTTCAGTCCCTGGATACAGCTGAAATCCATATAGAGGCTCCCTGCTGCCCCAGGCACCTTTGCATGTAGCAGTCTGGTCCTGTCTTCTTAAATGCTGTCTGAGGATGAGATATAGGCTCCAAAATTACCTAGGCTGTCACTGGGAGTATTGCCCTTTCCTTCCAGTGACCTTTTCCAGCTGTAAGTAATCATGAATTTTAGCTCCTGTCTTTGTTGGATTTTTATTTGCAAATCTGAGCCCTTCTGTTGCCTGCACCAGAGTAACCCTTGGGGTGGACAGGCAAAGTGGCCAGATGCTTTGGTAGGACTGACTTTGCTTTCAATTAAAATCAGTTCCACTAATTCAAAAAACGTCTTTTCTTGCCGACACCAGAAGATGTGTTGCTGAAGCTGAAACAACAGCAGATTATAGTTAGCTGTATGGAGGCAAAATCCAGTGCTGGGTCTAATGACAAAATGATGCTTATATTATTTGTTTTAAGCTTCTTTGTTCTACATATGTTTCTGCACAAGTACATGCACAGATATGTGAAATACTTCACCAAACAGACTCAAAAAATAACCAGAAACAATTAAAATCTGAATGTACTGTCAATGGTGTCGCATAATTTTATGCTAAAACATTGGGTTTTTTGAGCTGCAGTTTTCTGTAAATGTACTTTTTTTTAGAGAACATGAGAGTATATATTCTCGTCTGAAGATAAAAATATAAACTAGTAAAAACACATTAACTTAGTTAATATGTTCACTATTCCACTGTTTGCCCTCAAAGAAAAGTAGAAAAAAAAAAAAAAAGAAATACTGAGAAATGTGAAAGTTATAAATTCGCTTTTCCTGCTGCAGGCTTCTTGTCTTTATGTCTTTGCCATAGATGCTATAGACACTACAGACATAATTTTAAGGTTTTTTGGTTATAAATTACTTCATAGTCTGCTGAAAAAAAGTCACAGGCAGCACAGGAATGCTATAGAATTATGAGTGTACAGCAAGAAACATTTTTTCTCATAATTAACCCTTGCATTCTGACTTTGAGTATCTGATTCAGGATTGCAGCATGCTGATGTTATGAAAATTGGTGAATTAATCACAAATAACATGGAAGGCGAATGAAATGTTGTCCATATGTGCTCTTGATAAAAATACCTTGATTTCAATATATATTTGCACTATATTTTAATTGTTTGCCAAACAACTTTTACAATGCATATTAAAAAGGCAATAGTTGGCCAGGCTAAGGTATTAAATTTGCTTTTATAATGAGGGGCCAAACCTCGCCTCTCTCAGAGACTTTTAAAGGCACCTACTCCATTGACTGTCAGCAACTTTGGTATTTACTTCGTAGTAATGCTTAAGCAGTACTTTAAAACATATATGCAAGTTGGAGAGACAGTATTCCTGCTACCTGCTTGCCTTTCATAACATGCATCCAGCTTTGGTAATTTTTTGTTGCAGATAGGAGATACGATCAAAGCAGGTACAGATATCCCCAAACTAGCATTCACCTAAATCTGCCAAGGTGATGCAGAGAATCATAGACTCCAGTGTAGGCTACACAGTTGCAACCTTCTTAGCAACTACAATCTTATTACTGTACTTCAGTGTTATCAGCACCTGAGTAAACTAGTACATTCATCTATTCTTCTGCCTGTGTCATAAAGATTTTTCCAGGGAAAGTGCAGCATACAAATACTTAAACTCTCTTTGATAATAGCCATTATTGGCTGAATGAATTACCACAATTTGTGCAGTTGGTTCTCATTAACCATAATGCGTACACGCAGATCTCTCTATTCAGGCTCAGCAATCCCTCTGTCTGCTGTGTGGGTATTTTCTTGCTATTCTCAGCAAAGTCAGTGCATTGACTTTGCCTTCTCTTCAGAAGAAATTAGAACTTCAACATATACATGAGAGAGACAAGATGATGGGACTGTAACACTACTGAGATTTTTAAAGTTAATTTTCTTCCCTTTCCTCCTCCCATCCTTTTACACCTCAGCTATAAAATCCCTGCTTTAAGGACTTCAAAAGCCATAAAACGATGATCATTACCCCATACATCCTCTTCACAGCTACTGTCAGGAATGGAAAAGTGTTTTGTATCCATTCCACCTGACCTTTAGTCAGAGCAGATGTCCTTTGAAATACGGAATATTGTTTAGATTTGTGTTATGCAGCTTAAGCCTAGTGATTACACAAATATTGTATAATTGTTACTGGTTGTGTAGTTGTTATAGACCGAACAATTCTATTTCTTCTACTGTGAGGTAACTTGCATTAAAGGTCAGTGTTAAAACTGTCATCTGTTGTGACTTCATTGCACAGAAGGAATCAAGATTATTCCTCTGGAGGAAGATGTTGCTCAGTATTAGTTTGTCCTTCTTGAGCTGTCTCTATAGTATGCAGTTGCAGCAGGAATGTAAGATCTGATGCAGATGAAGTGTTCCATATCTTACAAGGCTGAGTAAAGTCAGATGGCTGTTGTCTAGAGGATATGATCTGATCATAATCTTCATTGTTTGGTCTGTTGTGGTGCCTTGAGATCTTGAGAGCTTTAACTTCATAATAGGGATTTTGAACTGGAAGTGGTAAGATAGGGATCTGGGCTCTTGATGTTGACTTTGATGCCACTGTGGTAATAAAAATAGTAATACTCCACAGAGAATCAATATTCAGTATTTTCCCATATCGACACATAGCATTATCTGTAGGGGAAAACCACCTTGCCTTTTGTCTTGTCAGATTACAAGGATCCACTTCCTGCTGAGGACTTGGCTACTTTATGGTTTATGTTACTCCTGGTCTTTCTGTTGGTGTCAGTCTTCAGCAGATGCTGGAAATATAAGAGGTATAATGCAGAACTATGGATAGTCTTCACAGGTGTCTGTAGCTTCAGAGCAGATCCGCTCTCCAGACCCTTTGAACAGAATTTGATGAGGTGGAACACAGAAGCTGTGATAACAAAAAGCTATAAAAAGAATATGACTACATATATGGGTAGAGAGGGTAATAATAACTCTATACATTGCATTTTCTCATTCATATTTAGAGAAATTTGCCATTCAAAAAACCTTTGACTTAGATATTTCTGATTTCCTTTCCTTTAAAATATAAATGATAGATACAGAAGTCCAGTGTTGTAACAAGCTTATTGTTTCTGATCCACTCCCAAGGCATTGATATTTTAGGCCAAAATAATGTGATGACTTAAGCATTTGTAATAAAAACCACTAGATGTCTGAACGATGTATAGAAGGAATGCACTGACGCTTTGTAATGTATTATGTGGCATTGTTTTTATTCCTTTACATATCTGACTCAAAAGTGGATGATTATAGCAGAATCTGGGGGCTGTGTTGCTCTCTGCCATTTCAAGGAACAGAAATTCTGAACATAAAAGGAAATTTAACTCTTGTGTTTGGTTTGTCTTGCACCTTAGAAGATTATGTCATTAACCTTGATGGAACATTTCATGATGCCAGTTCACATTTTAAAATAGTCTAGTGTATTTTTTGACTCCCTGACAGAGCATTTTGAGGCAGGACACATTTGGGCAGACTTTGAGCTGCACAATCAAGTGTAAGAATCCAATTAATGCTCATTGTTCTTTGAGAAGATTGATAACATTCACTGACCTGACTGCCCATTTTACAATTTGGACAATGTTTAAATGACTGGCCTCTATGAAAAGATCTGACAGGTTCTTGGTAGCCCTATCAGGGTTGCCTTGCTTTGGGAAAGGATTGAGCATAAATTATTTTTTTTTCTCCGAGCCTATTGCTTCTGGGAAGGGTGGCAGTGGATACTGCAACATTATTCTAGCATTTCAGAAATCCTTTAAAAGAAAAAGATATACAAGAGCCTATAAGAATTTCCTTTTAGCCTTTATTTCCAAACAGAAACCCCTTTCTTTCATGATCCTTTTGAATCTCAAATACTCCATTCATCTTCTGCAATTTTGCTACATGTCACTATATCATAATAGGTAGCAACCTCCTATTATCGCCTCAGCCTCTGTAAGCTGTCTGTCTGCTGCATGTCTCTCCCATGTTATTGCAAATGAGAAAGCCAGACTTGTTCTGGCATCTGTGTTAAAGTGAGGAGAGTGTAACAGTATTATATCTGGCAAGTCATATGGATGCCTTGTTTGATCACATCAATCATTGACTTTGAGACTTTTTAATGATAGTACCAAGCACATTCGTGGAATCTGACTGAAACAGAAAAGGCTGGACGCAAAAGGAGGATGTCAAAATCTAAATGTGTCTCAAGCAGAATTCGGAAGCCAGTACACCAGTTTGTGATGTGGAAACTACTGTTCGTCTGCTCCCTAACCCTGGAAGAGCAGCATGAGTGCTGCTCTCTTTGACTGTAAAATTTCTCAGGCACCTGGAATCTGACTTCTGTGAATATTCACACTCTTTCATTCTTGATGTGGTTGAATAGCTTGCACTTAAGCCCCACTTGGATCCAAAGACAAACTTCCTGTCCTTAACCTTCTGGAGCACTGCTAGCATTGACTGAACACCCTGAGCAGAATGTGTTCGTGCCTGCTGCTGCTGTTCAAAACACAGTTGGAGAAGCCGGAGACAAAGAGCACTTTCTTGATGCCTCTGGGGCCAAAGCCCCAAACTCTTCATGGTTGGAAGGTACTAGAATTAGGCATGAGGAGGGCAGCATTGTGCAAAAAATGAGCCACAGAAGCCAATCTCTGGTCATAGTACTGGCTTACACTCTGAAACTGGTCATGAGAAAGAGAAGGAGGAGGAAACTGAAGCAGTACAGTATAGGACAGACAGCATGAGAGTGTGTGGGGAAGGTTAGGGACCATGCCAAGAGGTCTGGGAAGAAAAAAGCAGCTGGTGGGAGTGGGAGGTTGTAGGAGATAGGAGGAGAACACTTTGCAGTGAAGCTCACGAGGTGAAGTGCTCAGGCAGCAAGTGGCAAATGTTGGTTCAGCTTCCTAATGAGCCAGATCTTCTACCTCCCAGGAAAGTGCTCAGTACCTCTTAGTAGGCATGGCTCAGTAAGGAGGAGGGAAGCTTCTCTGCTTTCTCACTTCATACCTCCATGTAAAGCAAGCCTACTACCAGGGAAAAGGAACTACTGTGGTTCCTGACTCAGCTGAAAAATGTTGTCTAATACTATCGAAATGAGTCTTTGGAGAAAGATCTGGCATTTGCTCACTCTGAGATGTGTATTGTAGCTACAAAATACAGTGTTCCTAGTTTTTAGGTGGCACTGCATGGTCTGAGGTAGAGTAACTGTCATAGGTGAAAAAATTGACTGAATTGTGAATGCCACAAGGCAGCAGATATTTGGATGCCTGCATGTATGCAGGTGAGTGTCCCAAGATGAAATAATGAACTCTCAGGCAGAAGCCTGCTACTTGCTAGTTGCAGCCTTCTACCTGCAAGTTGTTTGTAAACTTTGATAACACCAAAAGCTAAAAAGAAAGTGTCATGTCCTCAGTTCTCCAGTTAAGAGAGACATGAGCCATTGGGAGCAACAGCAATTGGGAGGCTGATCACAGGTTGTGCTTCTGCATGTAGACAATTTGGATAGGAGAACTGTGGGATTGGGATGCTGGGAAGAAGAGCTAATGTCAATAAGAAGTGTTTCTGAAAAGAAGGAACAGTCTGTGAAAAAAAGAAGGGAGCCTGGAAAGATGAAGGTGAAGATTTTGGTTGGAAGAAAGATCCTGGAACTGATCATGGAGATCAAAGTTGTCACCAAAGACCCAAGTGGAGATGATGTCAGGAGATGCTCAGGGGCCTTGGTCTGTACCAACCAAAATGGGTCATGGTGAGCAGCAACATAGCAGGAACTGACTTGACTTTTTGCCTGACTGGCCTGAGCCAGTAGCGACTTCCTTGCTGAAAAGGGATGGCAAGATCTAGCAACTACAGCACTGGGGGCAATCAAAGAGCGGATGCCTCATAATAAAGTACAGTAAAACTCTGTCTCACTAGCTGTTAAGTAAGCCCCAGTATCCAAATCCACTGTGGGATGTTTTTCACTCTGTCTTGCCCGTGGGACTCTAAATCATGGATCCTGGGGCTGTTGGAATCCCAGTGACTTGGACCGGCCTTACAACTGCAGCTTTACCTTCCCTTATGGAGCAGGAATTTCTGAAGCTGGAAGGATTTTTGACCACATCCATTTTCCCTCTGTTATGCCTTAGCAAAGTCTACAGCTATTTCAGGCCAGGAACTCATATCAAGTTAGCATTTTCTACTAAAACTGGGGCTTTGGAAGGGCTTATAATTATCTAACTGAATGATGCGACCTGAACTTTTGTAAGACAGATGGTTTTAAATATAAAAATACCCTGCCTGTAGATACATAATATATTTTTGACTTATTCCTCTCCTCTCCTCTCCTCTCCTCTCCAGCTTGCAGATTCCTCAGTACAACTACAGAATGGCATTCTCATTTTCTTCACCTGTTTTTCCTTCCCTCTTACTTTAATATCATACCCTTCTGTGGTTTGTCATCCACCCTATTTTTTTTCCTGTTGTACAGCATGTTCAGATCTTCACTATACTTACCTTTCCCTAACTGCTCAAAGGGCTTTTACCAGTGCAAGTTCTTTGACGTAGAAGAGTCTGTGGAATACTTTCAATATCCATGTACAGTCTATGTCAAGGATTTATAAGCAGAAAAATTCAGTGTACCATCAAAGGGGAAAAGACATTTATTTTCTTTTGCTATGGAAAAATCGCTAACAACAAATTTGGCTTGGATATAATAACTTCATTAGTGCTATGCAGGTTATTCCATTTTATATAAGATCTAGATTTCCTGACTGAGATGTGACTGGTAGAAGTCATAGAACCAGTAAAACCACTGGATTGGTGATGGGATATCAGTAATGAGCAGTGGTTTTGTATCAAAATGAGAACAGAAATAGGCCATATGGGACACAGCTAGTAATACCACTGGAGGTACTTCTGGCACAAGAAGTGTACACGTGCTAGAATTAGGTCATGCTCCTCATCCAGTTTCTAGCACAGAATTGTCTGACCCTGGCACTTGCCCCAGTGCACCTGAGGGAGAGCGATCTGGCCCAGCATCTGTCATCATTTTTAAATCTTAAAATGGAGATTTATGGTAGTCTATGGAAAAATCAGTGCTTCAAGCAGATCTGCCATGGTCTGAATTACCTTCTCTGAGTATGTCTGTGGTTCTTGACAGGCTCTTGGTTGTTAGTAAGGAAAATATGAAACCAGAAGGGTTTTGTTTGAATGAAAAAAATCTTCTTACAGGATTAACCTAAGCAGAACATTGTGAGAAGATATGGCCCTGTAAAGACTCAGGGTACACAAGCTAGGTACTTCAGAACTGGCAGGCACAGAGCTTGAGGATTTTTTCACTTTTTCTGCAGCATGGACCACAGATCACCAGCTGATATCATCTTGATATTTCTAGCTGACTGGCTCCTTTCCACTGCAAGACTACATGTCCAATTCTCCTGTTCTTTACATATAACAAGTGACTTCTCAGTGTCTTTGTAGGTTGAATTACTTGGTCATGTCTTTACTAGTAAATAAAAGGAGACAGGAGAGAGTCTCTGGCCCTGAAACCATCTTGTGCATCTTGCTTTACAACCTTCAGGTGATGCTCTTCCTTCCTTAAACAAGGCTCCACAGATCTAACTAAAATCTTGTAAGAAACAGCTGTAAGATGTTAATACTCTGAAGGAAAGTTTGCAAGTGCTCAGACATGTATATTAGTGCACAACAGTTAGATTTATTCTAAAGAAAGTCTCTGGGCCTTTTCTAGAGATGTTAATTAGCCAGCTAATGCATAAAATCTGCCTGATGAGCTGCGTATGTTATGTATTAGGGATATGGAGGATGCCAGTGCAATCTAAACATAAAGGCAAATGGCAGACCCAAGTTGTAATAACCCAAAGATGCAATGTAGGGGGTGTGTGTGGCACAGGACTAGACCTGTTTATGTCCTGCATCATCTGCCAGACTGGGATTTGTTGGGATTATTGTGGCTGATAAAAATTAATACTGGTGGGGAAGGTAAATATTGTACGTTTCTCCTGTGAAGAGTTGTCTTCCTGAGTTCTGTTACTAATACTCTCTTCTAGAATTAAGCAGATTTCAATGTTTTAACTGTTGATATAGGTATTATAAATGTTTCAATATAATTTCAATATAATTATTTTCTTTTGTTCTTGTGGTGTAACATGACATTTATCCTATTTATTGCCCAACTGATCCTGTGTCTTGCTGTAAAACTGCATGATCCTCTATAACAGAAAGTCCTTATGGGCCTAATGTCAATGATGCAAGTGAAGAAGCACTCTTTTTTGCTCACAAAATGAAGCCTCTGTGCAGTGGAAAAGCACAATTATTTTGTATTTTAGTTTTACATACCACTGTAATGTTGCATACATAACAATGAATGGATAACGCAGCAATACATTACACCCTTTTAAGATGATTAAATGAATGCCTTCTCCAACTGATGAACAGCTTAATGCTAGAAATAACTTAGGAGGCTCTTTTATGTCAGCCTGCTTGTAGAGTGTGGCAGTGTTTTAAGTAGTGCAGTATGTTCTGCGAGTTTGGTGCAGTGCAGCAAGCTTGTATAATATTAGCATCATCTTGATGTTACATTTGGATCTTAACTTCGAGAAATGGAAAGCATCCAGTGTTTTGCCTTTCTTTTCTGTCTCTTCCCCTTGTGTTATTTTTTTAAAAATAAAATTGTCGCTCAGCAAATGAGTTTCAGTACAATGTTGCTACCAGCAAGCCCACCATTTGCTGAGGTTTGATTTTTGTCTAGATGGTTATAGACTCTTGAGGAAACTTTGTGCTAGCCCTGGGAAGTCATGGGTCTAAGCCCTTTTGTTACCCTCATGTAGACAGGAAACAGACAACATGGTGTTTCTTTGCTTTTCTCAGGTGGATGTGGTTCTTAAAAATCAGTTTTAGGGTCAGATACATTCATGGTCAAATATTAACAAAAGCCGCAAACCCGGTAGGTGTTGCAGGATGAATATTTTATACTTTCCTTTCTCTGAAATCTGGAAACATTCATGCAACACATTTTCCTTTTGCTACCAGGTTTGCTATTTTCTCACTTGCATATTTGTTTCAATGTGCTAGGCCTCCACAAACAGTTCCTTGAATTCAGAATATGAAGCTCTCTTAAAAGAGCAGAAGTCATTATCTACTGTCTTTAAGACTCTTCCTGCAGTGGAGGTGTGTTTTTCTAGGCCTTTTTCTCTAGATCTGCTTGGTATCATAGTAATCTTTTCTGCTTACTCATAAAGGAGCAATCTAATTTAGAAGGCTGCTTCTCCTGAAAGATAATTTTTTTATCTGCCAATTGTAGCCTCATTTTTTTGGAATGAAGTCACCTTTTTCACAAGTGAGGATTAAAAATGATGAATGATTTCATTTATTTGTCCAGGCTGAATAATGCACTTCTGGGTTGGGTTGGGTTTTTTTGTTTTTTTTGGGTTTTTTTTGTATCAGGCTTATTTCAGAATTAATGCAGCTAAAACACAATCAGCAGTCACCTTTTTCATTTTGCTCAGTTCCTTGTCAGGATCATTAATTAAACTGTATCTTTTAGTTTAAATATACTGAAACAAAATAAAAGTAGTTTATGGCCATAACACTCATGGGTGTTGGTAGACTGTTTATGCACACTATGATTATTCTGCAGCCCTTAGGAAGGGTAATAGTGATGCAGAATTCATAATTTCATAATACTGTTTACCAATCATAAGATTCACATGCCTTTCAATAATAAAATTGTAGTGATTTTTTGCAATGTATCTCTTCCTTATTATTTCCTAATGGCAAAAACATAGCAGGAAAAAGAGAAATGGCTGAGGCAGGTTCTTTCTGGTACTTAAACTATATTGTTATATGATATTTTATATACGCTGTTGCGCATTTTCAATTATGCCATCTCTCCTTTTTCTATTTTCTTAGGGTTTTTTTGATTTCCAATCCTAATTTCCTCCTTTCAGTTTCCTGAAACTAGCTACTATCTGCAGAAGGAGCAATTTCTATGTTACATAGTTTCTGCTAAAGGAAATTCATTCTTAAATGAGGCTTATAAATTAGCTTTCTAACAGAAAATGAGTCTTGGTGTTGGATGCTGGACCAAAATCTGATGATGCAAAGACATCTGGGCTAAGGCAGAAAGGAGATTTAAAGCTGACTTTTTTATTCTGAACTCATTCTGCTCTCCCACACACATACATGCACAATTTCTCTCCTCTGCCTCCTAGTACATTTGCCACCCCCCTTCTTCCTTACTTTTTGTTTTCCTCCCTCAGTAAATGTTTAAAAACCGGTATTAGAGACCAGTTATATTCATGTTGCATTCATTGTAAAGGGAAGCTCTGACTCCTGTGCCCAGGGAGCATAGATTAGCATTTCTTGAAGGACATAGCATTCAGTGTTACAGAAGAAAAAAATCCATTGAAATTTCACTCAAACCTCTACTTCCAACTTTTGATAGCTCCTTATTGTCAAAGTTTTCATTTAAATGCTTTTCAAAAATTCTTTTTCTTTCTTTTCACTTTTTTCAACAGAGAGGCCTTATTCTCCTAGTATTTTTAACACCGAGTGTAAAGGATTATGAATTTAAGGACAGCCACTGCCCAGATGGTCTCTCAGTTCTGTTAACAAAGACACTTTTTTCTCAACTCTGCCTGGGCATGTTCACCACAGGATGAAAGCTGCACTTTTTCTTTAGCTAAAATGATGCAAAATCCCAGTGAACATAAGGGTTTTTTATACCTCTCAGATACTATAACAGATCAAAGGATAGATTAGGGTGGAGCCTGGAAGTCCTAAAATGTTTTAAAGCTACCACAGCCTGTTCTTCACCAGGACTTCATCTCAGAGGTAGTTACCACAAAAATACAGAGTGGGTTTGTGCTGAAAAAAAAGACTGTAGGAAAGAAATGGGATCTGTTTGATATTCAGAAAACTTTGAAATATTAGCAGCCTGGAATACAAAGGCTTGGGAAGAGCTGGTGACCATTCCCATGGCTTATTCCCCAGAATGCCACTTTAGAGGATATTTTGCTTGTTTATTTAAAGGGAAGGATCTAGCTGATGCAATTGCAAACCCCAAAAGTATGAGCTGAGTGCAAGTTACATCACATTGCAGTTCAGAATACGACATTAGAGATAACATTAAAAAGCTTTAAAAGTGCCATCAGATCTCTTGGTAATTAATTGTAATTTCCAGAGGTTGAGTACTCCTGTTTCTCAACCTCTGCACTTCTCAGTAGTGTATTTTTCTCTCCTCAAGCTCTCTTAAGCAACTTTACTGTCTTCTGAAGGAACAGCATTTTTCCTGTGTTGCTTAAAGGAATGAACTTTAGCAAGGCCTCTGCGCTGCTAACATCTTCTTTGTTCCCTTTTACCTTTGGGGCTTTTAAGGTTTAAATGTCTTTGCATCTGCTGCCCTTTTTTGAGGTTATCTCTTTTTGTGGTAAACAGAAAAGACTAAACACTCCCTGACAGGTAGATCATGGTAGACAGAGCGAGATGATTGTTAAGAATAAATTCTTTTATATGATCTAAGACATCAAAATGTGTGACAGAAAAAAAACTAGATGACTGCATGGCCTTATTATCACTAACCCTCCTCCATGTCCTCCTCTTCATCAAACTTGCTAGTAGTATTTCATTGCAAATAAGGGTTTAGGTCTCTGAACCTGTCTTTGCTGTCTCTCTTTGCTTTTGTCCAGTGTTAAGCAAAATATGCCTAGAGGTTTTGGGACTTTGGGAGAACATACCTCCAATATTTGATGCTATCCATTCTTCAGTTTCTTTCTGAGAGAAAAATCTTCTCTTCAGTTATAAGGGGCACAGATTTTTCTCATTCATTTGTCCTATGAGCAATTGGAAAACTCAATCTATCAAACTCTTGTAGAACAACCTGAAGCAATGTAAGTGTTGATTAAACCTCCTCTTCAGGGTAAAATGCAGCCTGAGCAAGGGACTGAACTCTCGAAGAGGGTCACTTGTGGCTGCGTGGCCAGTAAATCTGTGCCACCTTAGCTCTGCTATTACGGTTTATTGAAACGGTGCAGTGAGTACTTTGCTCTGAAATGTGATAGGGCTGTGAAACAAAGGGGCAAGACAATTATTTCTAGCAAAATCTGGATGTTTCTTCCTTCACCAGCACTCTCAAATTTTCATCCAGTCTCAGCAGGCCATGTGCAGGAGTATGGGGAGATAATTTGTACTCTGGTGCTGATTTGTTCTGAGTCACTAAGAAGATGATGGAAAGAAGATGCCAAAATGGTAAGCAAAATGGGCACCCCAAAGGTTAAGGACTGAATGTAAGTTTTAGAGGAGAATGGAGGTGAAAGACTGCTGCTAAAAATTCCCTCATTTCCAAAACTGGGACTACAGGTTGGAGGCTGAACGACCTAACAAAGAGATGGTAAATTCTGAAGAAAGTGTAAATGTTTGTGCCCCAAATTGGAATTCTGATTTTTTTTTTTTTTTTTTTTTTTTTTGGGTGGCAGTTCTTTCTCGTCCTGAAATCACCCTGCCATTTGAAGTTCAGCAGTGTATATTTAATTTGTAGTAAATATGAAGTTAGGTATTGTATAGGTAGATCTATGCAGTAACTTAATAAAATACTCAAGGAGCCTAAATTTCTTCTTGAAATTGATGAACAGATTGCTTAATGTGAAATGATAAATAAAAAAATAAAATAATCCCAGAATAACTGTAGGCAGATTACATAGCTGAATACCACCTTTCAAGGATGCAGAACCTCAGGTCTATAATATGTGAGGGATGCAAGAAAGAACATCTAAAATGATTTCAGTCTACATTTTGATATTATAAATATATTTTTAGTCAGCCTGTTCATATTTGTATTCAGTGCTACCATGGTGGTAACATCACATTGGTGAGTCAAAGTACAAAAAGAGAGGCTTTACATTTTCAAAAATGAGTAGGAGAGAGGTTTTCATGCATCTGCAGCGATAGCAGTAATTGTCACAAGGCTTTTCTGGAGTTTGTGCAGAAGAATTTTCTCAATCGTTTAGAAATGACTGTCAGATATAGGGCTGCATGCAAATTGAGCAGATCACAAATGCAACCCTAGCATAGCTCAAGAACAGAATTCTTGAAACTTTTGCAGTACAAACATTGTGAAACAAAAAAAAATACAATAAGTGATAAAGAGGATTCCGGAGAAAGTATGTTGGTTTACTACATATTATGCATAATTATTCACACTGATCACTTAACCATGGTGCAAAATTAACTGCTGTTTGCCACACAGCAGGATAGAAACTTTATGCATAGTCAATCATGTATCAGTTCTTAAAATTAATTACTGGTTTGAAAGGATATGTTTTTCTCTGTGGCCACTGATGCCTTAAACCAAGGAAATACCAAAGTGTTTCCAAATTAATTATTTGTTGTCACATAACTTCAGTGAAAATAATCTGTTGTTTCCTTGGTTATTTTTTAAGAGTATTAGGAATATTTTAAAATATAATAATGCATACTGTATAAACTGATTTCAGTTTTGACAGGATATCTTCATCTGCAGCTAATAATATACTGATTGTAGACAGTATTTGTAGACACCATCTTGTCTAGAGACAAATGAAATCTAGGATGAGTACTTGTTTCCAGGTATTTACCAGTTCTTGTGCTGCAGTGTTCAGCAAAGCTGAACATCAACCATCATTTGAAAGCTGTGCAGTACAAATTTTTATTACCTTCTTGGTATTAACTCCAAAAGGTTCAAAATTTTTCACATGCAGTGAAATCTTCTCTCATCTCTGACACCGCCTATTTTCAGCCTGCAGTCAAATATATAGAAAAATATTTTCTAAGTGGTTTAAGTTGCTTTCTGCTTCATATAAAAATAGCAAGTTTTAAGTCCTCTTAAGGAAGACAAAGATGAAGAAATTATGTCAGTAACATAATACTAATTTCTATTTCTGTCACAGTATGTTTAAATTTTTTATGAAGCAGTTTGAAAGCTAGAAAAAAATATTTTAAACATGACAAATTTATGACATAACATAGTCAGTCACCTGAAGGGCAAATGGTAGCAAGTAATTCCTGAGAAAACAATCCGATAAATTAAAACTTTTCTGTAGAAACATATCATTATAAAGCAGAGAGACAGAGAGAGGCTTTAATTCTGCAGAGTATTGGTATTTAAATTCCTGCCTTCACACTGTAATTTCAACAAGAACATCTACCGTAACTTGATTTAGTCCTTTCCACTTCTCTCAATTTCTTCATCATTCTGGAGTTACAGTGTTCAGTCCTGCCTCAAACACAGCAGTGGAAAGACCACGTTGTCTAAAAGATGTGGACAGATCGCAGAACCTAATGCATATTGATTCTGTTAAGCCTGAGCTCACAAGTTCATTTTTTCATATCCAGAGTTCTGTGAATGAAGAATGAAGAAAGATATATTCAAATGTATTAAAACTGATAAACGTTACTTTAAATAATAAACTGAACTTTTAAAGTAATTGAACAATACATGTGGAGGCAGAAGAAGTGTACATTTCAGGAAAAGTACACATTATATGGTATTTCTTGAGAAGATCCTGTTTTATCTCATTGTCTTTTTTCCATCGAAGAAATATTCTGCCTCCAGTTTGACCCTATTATTAAAATAAGTTTTAGTGGTAAATTATTATGCTGGGTAAAACGCAATAATCAATAGGTAAATTTCCCTCAGGGTTGACTAGCTGTAATAAACATCCACTGGCAATGACAGAAACTGATGTTTAAAAGCAAAATACGTTAAGTATTTTCTTGCTTCGGTACAAATAAAACCAGACTCAACTAATGGAACCCATACAGCATGTTGTTGATGGCAAAAGGAAATAAATAATCTCTTTTTAAATGATAAATCCTTGTTTGCTTCATAGCAATTTAAAAACAGATAATGTAAAAGTTGTTTGCACAAATATAAGCCTTTTTTGAAACAGTGTATCTTTGGGATGACATCTTGCTGAAATGTATCTCTTTTTGTAAGGTGATTCATTTGACTTCTACTATTGCATTAACAGATTAATTACTTCTTTATGCTATTTTCTTCTGAAGAGGTTTGGTGCTAATTTGCTTCTTGTAGCATTGCTGTTTAATTAAGCAGTCACCTTTGTGTCTACATGCTGGGAGAAAAAAGAAGTGACAGCATTACACAATGGGTTCATTTAAAACTGCAAAATATAAACTTGAACTAAGAAAACAAAATGGGGTCAAAATACAGCTGAGGTCTATTAATAGGAAGATTCTTGATGTTATATACCCCACTGCTGGGGTATAATACGTGCTTTCCTGCATAGAGTGTAATAGAAGTTTTCCAAATACAGCATTATTTAACCTGGTAATCCTTCTAAGACTTGTAAACTGCTTGAAAGCTTCATATTTAAGTTTGACCAGATTTTTTTCCCTTTACTTGAGCTATGTTTTTCATCCTTTAAAATCCTTACTGTAATCCCTGAGATCACTTGCAGGATAAAGTGATGCTTATTTGCCTGAGAACATGAGAATTCTCCACAGATGTTAACATTAAGAAAAACAGGTGAATCAGGCTACACGTGCACATAACGTCATTTGGAAGGTGTAACACACAAAATCTGCAAGTTTCTTCAAAAGAGATGAGCTCTGAAACATATCTGATGAATCCTTCAACTATTCAGGGATTTCTGGGACAACATATGGAGTCAATTCCAAAGTTATGGGCCTCTTCTAAAAAAAAAAAAAAAAAAAAAAAAAAACTTTATTTTTTCTGTATTGAGAAATCTCCAGAAATATCAATGAGAGCAATAATCTTCAAAACCTCAAGATACAGTCCAAAGTAGCTCACTTTGAGTTACACAATGCAGAAAAAAAAATCAAAGCTAGTGAATATTTCTGAATCCTGGGTCTCAATTGGTTTATGTCTCTGCTTCTCCACCTGCAAAGTAAGTGGAGTCATAACTATACAGTGCTTAAATGCTTGAAGACTTATAAACAATGAAGAGATATCCCAAAACTATTTCTACAACCTTGTTTAAAAATATAAATATTTTGTAGTGAATATAATATGCTTACATTATATTTTAACTTCTTTCAACCCATCTTCATGTGATAATTTCAAGCTTATCATCATGAACATGAAGACTACACATTTATTATTTTTTTAATAAAACCTTAAATTGTAATGAACTATCTTAACTCTGACATTCAAAGGAAAAAAGATCCAAATTACCAAAAAGCTGGTTAAAAAGTAATGAGTGATTGTGCTACTCTATTACTGATTTGCTATGGCACTTCTGGCTTTAGGAATTGTCACTGTTTGTGGCAGTGGAGGAGTAAAAAGCTTTCTCTGTTCTTGCATCCAACTTATTTTTTTCAATTAAGGATGAAAAAAAAAACCGTTCACACTGATTTAAAAATAAGTTGTTTGTACAATTAATTGTCCCATTGACATATATTCTTTCCTTCTCCTTTTGTTTGATACTTCAGTAATCTCTGCCAGCTTTGTAAAGCTTAAATCTCTCTACAATATGTTTCAGTTATTGACCTAATTAACATACAGCTTTACATGATTGAGTGATCAGTGCAAATTAAATATCAAGGGGGGGCATTGACCTAATAGGCAGACAATCCCAAAAATCAGATCCTCAAAGTTTTGCAATGAATTCAGAATGTGGAGTCAGCACCATATGTGCTGCATGGCTGGGTCCCCTTGGATTTAAAATAAATATCTTGCAGTTCAGAAATGTAGAGAGGACTTGAGCTTGCCCAGAACACTTCGTGGTGTCTCACTCCTATCAAATCATGGAGCAGAAGGAAAGTGAAAAGTGACCTCAGTCAGTGTTGTTACATCATTACAAAAGTTAAAATGACATTTTGAAGCAAACCACTCCTTTCTTTGGGAAAGCTCAATCTCCGTATGATACTTATTTTACTGGAAAGGTGAAAGGGGAGGTAGCACCAAGTTTGCATATTTCTAACAAATGAAAATGTATGTATATTTCTCATGTAAAAAAAAAATCTCTGAGTTTCTGTAATTATTTTGTGAAAAATTACCTTAAAACTATTTTCAAACGCTAATGGCTAATACTAATCAGGGGGCAGAGCAAAAGATTTTTTTCAAAGCCAAGTGTATCTCTTGTCTCTGCTTAACTCCTCTCTATGACTTGTGTTCAGAAATACAAGGCCTGATACCATTGGATTAAGGTCAGGAGCATGTCAGTTGCTAAAATTTAGGGATGACAGGTATGAAAATACTCTTTAAAATACATGCAAGAATGCTGGTGTGGGTTTCCTCTGAGACATCTGCCTGGATGATCTATTTTAAGAACGAATAGGCTGTGTGGTTTGCCTTGTTAGAAACTTTACAGTTTAAGCAGTTGTTTGATCTGCCTCAGCTGTCTTGGCTTGGAACTTTACAATAGTTGTGCAGAAGTTTCTTCCCCTGACTTGCCAGTTCATCCCATGACAGCCCAGACCTGTCACCCACAGGTAGACCAAGGCCACCCTTACCTAGGCACTACACTGCTGTCTGCCCAAGGCCAGCAAGTTTTTGCTTGAGTCTGAGAGCATGAATGACACCAGCAGGGTTCTTTTTTATCTCCAATATTAGATGACAGGTGGAATCAATCCCTGTTTACTGGAAGGTTTTCTTGGCATCTGAAACCAAAATATTCTTTGTAACACTTCAGAGCGAACAAGTGAACTCTTCAAAGCACAAATGTAGGGTTGCTAGCTGTTGTTTTTCATTTTTGCCCCCTGTGCACAGCTTCACAAAGTGGAACAAAGGGGAACGTATTGGAAGAGGCTTCTGGTGGTTTCTATTTGTTTAATTTATTAATTAATTTATTAATTCATTCATTCATCCATGTATTTTGCAGAACTGCTATTCATCTCATTTGTGCTTAGCAGATAAAATTAATTACTGCACTGCAGATAATAGCACATAAAGGTCATCCTTTGAATTGTGTTTTGCTTTGGTATCTTTTTCATGCTTTGAAGATAATGGTGTGATGTTGTTTGTACACTGTGGAGTGTGCTTCTATCCCTTGGGAAGCACACTGAGAAAACAAATAATAGTAACAGGATGGTGCAGCATAGCCGTTCTGCAATGTTTGTCCCTGCTTTAAATGTCTCTGCTGCTTAAAGGAGCGCCTGATGACAGTGCAGAGGTTCCTCAGTCTGTAAATGCGAAAGCATCGATCTGAGGACACTGAAATAAATGTATCTGTGTGTGAGAAAAGGGATGTGTTGGACTGAAGGTTACTAAATTATTCCAAGTGGTTTGCTGCTGTAGTGCCTTTCTGCAACATCCTTCCTGTGAGTCCCTCTCCCACCCAGTGCTGGGTGAGGAATGTCAGCTCAGAATGGGCCTGGCTCCTAATAATGGTGTTTTATTTATTAGGTGGTTATCCCCCTGCGCAGTGCAGGAGTGTAAATGAAGCTGATTGGGAGAAATGTGTTAGATTTCACCAGTACTCACATAGCATTTTTTGTGCTTTGGACAAGTGCTGTGGGTTTACTAATGGTCACAGAGCATATGGTTCAGCTTCTCCACCTCAAAATGTGCAAAAAATGTGTTGCACCATCAATGAAGATGCAAAGGACAAGCAGCATGTGCTCAGGGCCTACTTTGGAAGAAATTTCATCGTTTTTAAATCTCTGTAAGCAGGGACGGGTATAATTATCATATGATGGAGCTCTCTAGGCCCCACCAACATGTTTGATCACAGCATGGGCCTGTGTGGGTCCTGTGCGGGTCCTGTGCTGGAGACAGCATGATGTGCCAAAGCTTCAGGGGAAGGGGAGATGTGTACATGTGCCCATGCACACACCTGGCTGTGGTGTGGCTTTGCTGCTTCTCTCTGATGCCTGTGAAGCAGCTGGGGAGGGGTGAGCTGCCAGGACTGTAGCAATGAAGGGAGAAGATGATGCGTGAGGGATGATGTGAGGAGCTCTGGAGATGGAGGTTGATAAGGGCTTAAGCACCATCTCCTCTTCATTGTGAAAACTAACACCTGGACTTTGTTAGAGAAGAGGAATGGTTTGCTGCTGAGAGATGATCATATAGCCTAGACAGGGACTTCTCAGTGAATGAAAAGTAGTTACTGGAAGAGAGAGGAAGGTTGTCCCATCACAACTTATCTTCTGAATGCGAGCAGTCTGTAGAGTTAATTTATGGCCTGTGAAATAATAAAAAGCATTTCATTTGAAAGATACTGTTTTTCAACTAGAGTGGAGAGTATATAATTTAAATCTTTTGGGGGAATTGATAGTTTAGTAGGAATGGTAATGGTGTTTGGAAATTTCTCCTTGTAGTTAACGCTTGAAATACAGCCTGTTTAATGCTGTCCAAAAATCTACATAATTTACCCAATAACTTATTGGAACTGCATTGGTTTCCATGCAGCTTTCACTAGAAAGATGCCTACTTCATTTTTCATATAGTTGTAGTGACAACTATAACATGTTGGTGGATTACTGCAAAAGTTGTCTGTCTATAGCCATACAGTTACAGACAAGATTATGATCCTTTTCTCAAGATAACAGTTATCCCTCGGAGAAACTGAGGTCACTCTGTTGGTATATCAGTCCAACAATGAAATAATGTAGCTTGCAAACATATATAGAAATTTAAGGGCAAGCAAATACTATTTACTGCTCTAACTTCAGCTGTTGTTGGTGATGGGATAGGTTCTCTCTAGGAATACATAAGCTATACAAAAGCAAGAGATAGACTACTTTGCATTAAGAACAAGCCTTGCGTAGATCAGAGGTGTTAGATCTGAAGCTGTTTAGAACACATCTGGTTCATCTGCACCCAGGAAAGGACACAGTATATCAAAAGTGCTTGTAATAAGCTACAAAATAGTCTGAATTACCTCTGATGCCTTTGATAATTATCATGTGATCTTTGGCTATTGATAGAAGTGTTTCAAAGGAGACATAGTGCTGAGTCTCAAGGATGTTGTTAGTGCTGAAGAGATCGCTCATAATCAGTAAGTGGTTCATCATGCTGTTAAAAGCCAGTTGGGAAAGCCAGTAATACAGAAAAAAGCCTCAAAGGAAGGGTGTCACTGTGTCTCACATTACTTGTATCATTAGATGGATTCTCATAGTAGCCTTTCTTCCGGAAATAATTCTTCATGACAAGCAATATTTGTGTCATTAAATGTTTGTGCCATATAGTAGGACCCAGGCCTGAAGACCGTAAACAAATAGTTGGTGATATATTTCAAAGCTCTGAAAGCCTTGCAATCTTACCTTTTTCAATGAAAGAAGAATAAATATAAGGTAAACATGCAATTAAAAAAAAAAATCCAATAGTGGACTACTTTGTTTTTCATCCTTAATTTACTACAGTTATTTAAAGAAGATTCAGTATGTTTTGACAGTGATTGCCCTGCCAACAGTGTAAGTCTATAAGGGAAAAGTTTTTGCACTGTGAATACCCCTTCAATTTTGGAAATTATTTGTCTCTTGTCACGCTGGTTACGAAACCTAAAGGTAGTAAAAGCCACTGTAAGATTCTGACTTCCTGTCAAGGACTTTTAAGAGGTCCAAAGAACTAGCTGTGGGTATCCAGGACAACTGTTCTGAAACAATTAAAATAATTTAGTAGTCCAGGTTTATTTGGGTTGGTTTGTTTGTTTTGGGTTTTTTTTTTGCCTGTAAACAGTTGTACAGCACAGTTCTTTCAGAGTACATCTGCTTTATTCTCGGTAACTATTCTATGACTGGAGGATGTATACTTTCTTCTTCATCAGCTGACCTCATCCATTTCTTGAAGGGAAATTGTCTAATCAAAGGTAATGCTAAAACCAAATTCTTTGTGAATTCAGAATAACTTAAAAATAATCAGTGATTGGCTGATTCTTCTCTTCGGTGCTGAGACACGGGCTGCACCCCCAAAAAACCCTGCTTCTGAGTGGAGACCCTGCACTAGCTTCAGTGGCATCTGGGCACTCACCTGCCTTCGAGGATCTGGCCATGTGAAGGGGGAGCAAAGGGTAGAACCCTTCAAAAGTAGTGTCTTTCAGTGTTGCCATGCAGAAGGTGTACTGGGGTCTGATAACTCATTTAACTATATTATTTGATCTGTTTTTTCTTATGACAGCAGACAGTGCTGCACTTCCTTCTGCAGATCTGTGCAGCAGAGCACATTTGGGCAAAATTTCATTGTTTTATACCCAATAATTCTCGAGTCTAAAGAGAGACAGTAGAAACACAGTAGGTTTAAACCTATTCAACAACGCAGGAAGCTGAAACACTTCCAGAGAGCTTGCTTTGTCTGCTGGCAGACTCCCCGAGACAGGATATTATGGGAAGACACCTCTCTCCCTCCTCCACTGCTCATCTCCAGCCCTTTATGTAAGATATTCTGAGCTCTTCTTGTTTTTGCAACAAAGACCTGGCTCTGCAGAGCTGCTGGGAGGTGGGGCGGCAGGCCCACATTCAAGGTTTTCTTCCCCAGAAGGGTGTGCAGGAGGTGTCAGTATTAAACATGTGATGACTCATATGATTGCCCCGGAGCAGGGGGCCATGGGGCTTTCACAGATGACCTGTGGCTCTTCATCTGGCAGAGAACAAAGCTTCCCTGCAGAATAACACCATGGGACTCGGCTGGCCCTGAATTGGGTGATCCCATGAGGGGGAGTGGGCAGCAGTGTGCCCATCCTTCCAGCCCCTGTGACTGGAAATAGATTTCCTTGTGGCAAAGCACAGTATCAAATACTGAACTGCCTTCTCCAGGGTAAGCAAAGTCACTATACACTTTTTTTGAGTTTCTCACTGAATCAGGCAGCAGGTCTCATCACCTTTCTTGATCGACTAATTGCAAAAGAGTACCAAGGGTAATCAGCTGGGTCAAAGCTGGGAATATTTTCTTTGCATCAGCACAAAATGGGCAGCAGTGGTAGTAGGGGGAAATCTGTTGTGAAGACTACCTAATCCTCCGGTCACACATATCTGTTGATGCCTTAGAAAGGCATCTGGCTCTTGGATACCAAATCACTTTATACAGCATCCTGGGCAATATATTTTCTTACTGCTGTGAGCTTTGCTCTGTCACCAGAGCACAAGAAGTGCTGAAATCCAGGTGCTGAAGCAGTCAGCCCTTTTCTGAGGTGACCACAAATAGAAATGAGCCTCTCTATGTTATTTCTGGCCACTCATAACTCCTTTCAGTCTGACCTGGAATAACAGTACCACTTTGTAACCTCAGGACTGTCTTTTCCTTGTTCCTGAATGTGTTTCACAGTCATTCCCTCTCCTTATATAGAGGCAGGGAGCAGATCTGCACCCCAATGTGCTAGGGTAAGAGCAGAGGACTCATAAATTCCTGATTTCCTGTAGGGCTCATAAGGCTGATGATAAGACTTTCTCTGAACCCATGAGACAAAATCACCTAATCTAGCACAAGAGCTTTTGTCACTGCCATAGCATCAACTACCTTTAGCCTTCATCCTTAGTTTCAACCCTGGAAGATTTACATCTCAGTGAAGCCTTGGATGTGCCAGTTTTCTTTGTGAAAGCTTCTGTCTCCACTAGATGAGGCAATGCTGAATATTTTAGATCCTGGAAGGCTTTTGTGGCTTCATAGTTAGATTGGTCAAAAAAGCTGATGAATTTGTGCTGATCATTGGGTTTAAGAATTTATTCTGCTTACTCTGGTGAAATCACTACAGCTGTGCTATTAACAATCAGTTGTTACAAATGTATGAGGCCTTGCCCAGAAGAATGCTGTAAAATGGCTACTATTTCTGTATCAGAAAGATTTTTTAAGAGATTCAGACCACTTCTGATAGTCAAGACCTGCAGAGCTAGTATTTGGAGCAGATCTCAGTGTTCACTTTTGTGAGACCCATTTGGATCCATTGCCCAGATTTGGACTTCAGTTAGGAATTTCTTTTTAACTGGCCCTCTTTTTCTCAAAGCCTTGGGAAGTTTGGGAAGCTCTTTGGTAAGCACTCTGAAAGAGGAACAGAAGATCTCTGAAGAAAAAAATTAGTTACTTAACAGTACCTAGAATTTGGTGGAAACATCCAACCAAACTAACTTCATCCCTACCTGTATTCCTATTTTCTTGCTAAAGGCTCCTGGCTTTGCAAGCAGCAAAATTAAAGAAAACTGAAATTTCTTTCTGGCTATTATGGGCTTTTAGAGTATGACTGGACAGATATTACAGCAAGTTTTTAGAGGCTTCCATTAGCACTACTCTTCTGTGATACTGCAGGTGTTCACTAGAAGGGATGCCCATGGCCATCCTGTTTCATACTGCAGCCTGGAATTGCAGCGAGTTGCTGGGTGCCTGGCAATGCCACACAGCTGTTTTTGCCTGTCTACGCTGTGGAACAGATACTGATTGCCACGCTTCCTTCCAAATACTGCCATGCCAAATCCTTCTCTCTTTAACCTTGAAAAGTCAGGCTCACGCAGAGCAGTACATTCTACTGCATAACCCACAGAGAATTTTAAGAAATGGACTAGCGCTTTCTTTCGCCAGAGTACTTCACAGGAAGACTTCATTCCTCATAAACCTTCCTGTGAGCTCAACAGAAAAGTGATGTCAAGCTGGACATGTACTTGGGACAAGACTATTTAAATATGGTGATGGAAGAGATTTAAACTTAACAAATATATGTAATGGACTTCACATTGGGGTGCTTATTAGATGGCTGATAGGGAGAGAATTAAGGGTTAATGTATATTTCAATGTGTTTAATTTGACAGAGACCATGCAATTTTTGTGCAACACTGTAACTGTTGCTGATAATAAGCTGATTCAAGTGCTACATGCAGGTGTGGTAGTAAGTTTTCTTATTACAGTTATGCATAATAACAATACAGTTGTATGAAGATGATAGTGGTTGGGTAATCACAGTACCAGGAGCATTTACTCTCTATTCTGAGCAGAGAAGTGGAACAGTGCTGGACATGGGGAGAGGAAGTTAATATATGCCCTTGCAGAACGCCTTGCTTCCACCAGGTTTGCATGCAGCTCATCACACTTCTGCTTCATCTCAGTTATGCTCCTGTCCAATTCAGCAGGAGAACTGTCTTGGCTTGACATCAAGAGACTGAACTTTGAATAATTAGTTTTGGTTATTCTCATAGGAGGATGTGCATAGAGATCCAGTGTTTTGTTGGTTTTTTTTGGTTTGTTTTTTTTTTTTTTTCTGTTTGCCTCACTCTTCAAATTCAAATAGTACTTAGCATTGGTCTGACCGGTAAGAAGATTCCTACTGTACAGGGTGACGGTCATCCACGACTTTAAACATGTTTGTTTCCAGATAACTAGTATTTTCTGTAGTGGATTTATTCTCTTGATGAATATTTGTTCTGTGGCCCTGGGTATTAGGAAGTTTGCCCTTGACACAGCTCCTTCCAGGCCTTTTGTCTATCTATGAGAGAATACTAAGCTAATATTTCCCATGGGGTATGTGGCTTCTCAGCACCATAAGGCATACATGGCAGTAAGTATGCTTACTGAAGTTTCTTCAAGACCACTTTTTAGTCTATGATGTGATTTGTACAGGCTTCTCTTCTACTCTCTTATATTGCCAAAATAAGCTCTAACTCCAGAGTAAGGGATCCTTACTTTGTAGTCAGAAATTTTGTTCAGCCCTTCAAATTCTTCCCATGAAAACTGGTGAAACCCAAAATATAGCTGTTGACTTCTCATGTAACTGCCTGGACTTCCATGTCTTCTTTCTAGTGAAGTCCTCCTTCAGTGATACCAGACTAGAAACACATGTTGGTTTACGCATGAGCACCTCTTCTTTGAGTAACTGATGAGTGCTGGATGTAGGGGTAGGAATGTCAGATCTCCTTCCAAATAAGCTGCTTAGACTTCCAAAAATATTTGAAAAACGTTCCACCTATAGTATTTAACATTCAAAACATGTAGTTTTTCACCAGATTAGTACTTTTCTCTGATACTTGCCTTCTATTGCATTTAACATAAAATACAACATAATTCTGAGTTTTATGTTTCATGATTAACTCTTGGCTAGCTTATACTGTTTTTTGAGGCTTTATGTACCTTAGCAGATGGTGCTAAAATTTCTGTGAATAGTTTAATTTAATTTCTTCCCACTGTCTTAACATCACCCTTTGTTTTTAATTATTTTGCTTGCAAACTAGCTGATGCAAACTAGCTGAACATGATGATGGCAAAGGATTGCAGTTACAATATAAACTTTAGGAGGTCAAAATGTGAAGCAATTAACTGATTTTAAAAGGGAAACTTTTCAAGAATGTGTCAACCTCTTTATTGCAGGTTATTATATATACAAAAAAAAAAAATCCATTCTAGTGTAATGTGATAGGTATTCCTGAAATATGGCTATATATCATCTTGGGCAAATTTGGTCTCTAGGCACAACCACACTGAAAAGGAGAAACACAAGGATAAACTTATCAGGCTCCAATTCTGCAAAAATGTCTTTTCATGTGGGATCCATGCAGAGTCTGGGCCTTTGTCAACAAAAACACTAGGAACAGATTACTCAGAATTATGTCCTAAACTAATTTTCAGACATCTAAATATGTAGTATTTTCTCAGATGTACTATATGTGCTATCAGTGTGGATCAGGAATGTCTGTAGACTAATTCCTGTCTTTCATTCTGAAACTCCAATACTCCAGGCAGGATTCAATTGACAAAACATAGGTGTGAAGTGCCATTTAAGATTCTACTGGCTAATATAACACAAGACTTTAAGGAAACTCTGCCTTATGGAGTGGTAGTTAAGGTTAGACAGGGCATCTCATGGTGCTCAGAATGATGCTGTGTGTTTTAAATGAGATAACCGAGTCCAGAATTTAGTACTGACACAGTGGGAACTTCTGCAAATCCACCACATTTGAAGTCATGAACATATCAAAGCATATGCATTACATCACATCATCTTCAGGAGTTTAATTTTAGGCAATCAAAAAATAGTAATAGTTTTCCTACATACTAAAGTATTGGCAAGAATAAATAATCCAAAATAATGAAAATTTTCATAGTTTTGTGTTCCAAAAATATTATTCTTGCTGTCCTATCTGTTATTAATGGCAATCTCCACACCTTGCAATCTTGTATTTTCTGCATCATTTACTGCAGTATTTTGAATGTCATGCTATTAACAAACTGCATCTGTCAATGTATAGAGTAGTTTTACAAGGTCTTGTTGATGACAGTAGTATTTGAGTTTTTGAAAAAAGCCTGAGAAACATTAAGTTTCAGGTGACTTTTTTACAGACTGAAATAATGAATCAAGTTTAATTTAGCAGATTTAAATGACATTTCTTTATACGAAGAAAACTCTATTTGGCTTTTGTTTTCTCCCAGACATATTAGAAGTGTCTAAACCCCACTTAATTTTAGAAATATGCCAGTAACTCACATAATATAAATGTTCTCATCTAAGAATTTTGGTTAATTTACCTGGAGCCCAAAACTTAATCCAACTGAATTTTAATTAAAAATGATCCCAACAGCTACAGCCCAACTGGTGTCAAAAAGTTATTGCTTCTCTCATGATTGTAAAACCTCCTGATTTTTCTCTATTTTTAGAATTCCCTGTGCCTTTAAACAGCTACACTTTACACTCTTGCAACCCACAACTTTTCAATCTCCTTTTCCACTGTCATTACACTGTCCCATTCGTTCTCAGCTCCATTAAAATCATATCTTTAAATCAACAGTGAAGCATTAATTTCTTTTACCTGGGCACCAGCATCATTTGCCCTCAAATATAAAAATTCATCCAATGATAGAGTCTCACAGGTTTCTGGTTTGTTTTTATAAAAAACGAAAAGCTATATTTAGATAGAGATACATTTACTGAACTACAGCCTGAAGCTGAAACTAGTTTTCATTTTGAAGTTGTGTCTTTCCCTAGCTACAGTACTGGCTTGTAATATTGGCTCTACATAAAAAAGACCAAATTCATGCTGGAAGCAGAAACGAGTGTCTTCTGAAAATTTCAAAATGAAAATAAAGTCATCTTTGTGTCATCCCCTTCTCTGAAATTCTGACTTTAACCTGTCCATCTCCACTGCTCAAAATAGCCCTTTATTGACACGCCAAAATTAATCTCCATGCAGGCCTGTATGGTAACTTTATTAGAGCAAAGCTATAAGTGGTTCTGCAGTTTACCTCACTAGTGGGAGTTTTAAGCATGAGAATGTTATTCTATGTGTGTGCATGGAAATATGCAGGAAAATATATAAATATGGACACATTAACTGAATGCTTATTTTCTCTGACATTTAAAGACATACAGTAATAGCCAAATCTTACATGTCTGTGAATGACAGGGCCTAACGTTAATTCTTCCTTTTATTCTACAAGGAATATTGCCCGTCTCTTTTGAGCATTAATTTGTCCTTACAATTGCTATCATAGTTAAATTAAAACCATTTTGGGCTTCTTCCTGTATGATTATATTATATATGTAATATGATAGAGATAAAATGCTCAAGGATTTTGTGTCGGTATTTTGACTTGCCCCCGATATTATTTTTCCACTGAATTTTACATGGAGAAGAAATAGGGCTTTTCTTAAGCCATCAGGAACATACATTTTTAGTAGTCTAAAGCTTCAGATATCTTTTCCACGAACATGGTACAGATAAAAATAAAAATTTCTCTAAGTAGAAAGAAAAATGAAAAGAACAAATGATAAAGCTTAAATACATAATAACATCCTTTGTAGTATCTAGGAAATACAGTCTGTAGTGGAAGTATTTCATTGCAAAGTCTCTTGTGTTTTTGGCATTTTTAAATTTTAATAAAATATTTGCAGGACATTACCTGGATTTTTATACCCACACATACATTTTACTGGTACTGCTGTACCTGTTTTGCCCTTTTTACTTGGTTTAATAAATCTTGTGAGTAGTTACAACGAATAATGTATTTGAAAAATATCTTTCTTTTTCCTTTGTGAGCCAGTAGTGTGTTCTTCCAGTTTTCCAGCACTTACTTGCCCGTGGCTTTTCCAAGACAGCTGCACAGTATGATAGGCTTCATCCAAAGTAGCACGCATTCTTTCATCTTCTTTTTCTCAATAGGTTATTTTACAGTGTCTTCACTGATTTCTATTTATTCAGTAGACTTCTCTATCTTTCTAAAGATGGATTTGAAAAGGGATTTCAGTATCGCAATCATTAGTGAAACATCACTAATTTAATCTCTCTTTTTATTTATTAATATGCTTTCTTTTTCTTGTAGATTTGGGTTTCGAGTTTATAAAAACTTCTATTCCTCCTAAACTCTGGAATAACAAAAAAAGTTTTAAAACATACACTATCAACCATGTGTTTCTTCTTGTCTTTCCCTTTTCATCTGCTGATTTTCACCCAGGTTTACTGATCCATTAGCATAAGACTCATCACCAGGTTTCTCATGAATACCAGAATACTTCTGCCTAAATTTTCTGCTCAACTATGCATCCATAACTGAATGCGTTAACATCACAGAAGTGAATAAATATTTAATTAATAGCAATGTATGAGGTTGAGTCAGAATCTGTTCCAGGTAAATGTTGTTGCCAAATAGAGCTGGCTGGTGAGGACTTTTACCTAATATGAGCTTTGATTTTAGTCTCATAATTGACCTAAATTAATGTAGTTTCCTAAATTATTTTCAAAGAAGTACAAATGGAAAGAGGTGTCCAAAGATAGAGCCATTCTGCCTGGATCTATGGATTCATGTTAGACGGACATGCTATGCCTCTGCAGGCATTTCCCCTTCTTCATTTGCAGTATGAGAACTTCATTATTTTCTTAGATAACTGCTTCACTGCCTAAAATTTTGAGTGCAAATTAGCTGCTGGAGTCTGGCAGATTGAGCCGACAAGGCTCAGTACAGGCATAAAATCTTGTTTAAGAGAAGTGTAATTTGCATCGCAAAATGAGCATGTAGTTGTGCTGTAGATTGCTCAAGATTTCTGCTCAGCTCCAGGTCAGCCCCTTCTGTACTGGTTATTATGTAGTTTAGGAATTATACATGGTTCAAGCACCTCTGTTAAAATAGCTAAACAGACTGCCTTATCTAGGAAGTCAGTGGGGAAGGAATTAAATCTCTTAGTTAAAGAGCAGTTGGGACTGTCTTTGTTTTCATTTGAATTTCAGAGCCCTTTCTTTATAGCTTGGCTAAGCCCAACACATATTTAAAGAACGGTAAAGGGATAACATTTTAGTATGGAAAACTGTGAAAACAATTTAAACAAGTCTTTCAGTTAAGCTTAAAATTGTTTTCTGGCTTGTATCCAGACAAGAAAGGCACACATAAATGCCTACCATTTTATATCCAATCCATTATTTTTGGAATAACAACAGCTGAACGAACACAATTCTAACTGAAGATGCACGTACATGCACTTTCACACGTGCTCACAGTACCAAGAAGTATCTTTTAAACCGCTGCAACAGCCTATCTCCAATGTTTTTCAAGCAATTGACCTGCTGGTTAGAAGAACTTTTACTTAAATGAAAAATGAGAATGATTGTTTCAAATAGTTACATCAGAAGATACTCTCCCTGATTCCAAGACGCTGTTTCATGATCAACAAAGATTTGCTCTGTAGAGATTAAATTCAACACAGATTAAGTTTAATGAAATTTTTGTTTAACTATCTGTTTGGTAACTGTCAGGGTATAAAACCTGTAGATTTAGGATACACTGGAAAAGAACTTCTCTAGATAGACTGAAAAGGACTACATTGCCCATAGGCCTTGAATGTGTCACTGATTGGGACGTTTTCTTGAGGTTCTAGTTCTTGGAGCAATATAAATATCAGAAACCCATTTATAGTTTTTAATATGTTCTTGGCTCTAGGGCCTGCAAGAAAAAAAGTTAGGACATTATTAAAAAATGCTGTTTAAATGCTTAAAAAACAGAAAGTAAAATAAAGGCACCCAAACAGTGTTCTCCTCCCACCCACCCTAAATGCTGTCTTGTAGTGTGTGGGGACCTGGTTCAAGAATTGTGAACATCTGGCATCAGCAATACTGTAAAGGCTGTGGTGAATGACTTGAGTTCTTTTTTTTCCCTTTTTTTACCCCCTAACATATTGATAAATTTGCTGTTCAGAAATAAAGAACGCTGTAACACAGAAGTGGGGGAGTTGCTTATAGTGAGTAGGTACCTGAGATTGTAGTGCTGTAGAAAGAATGAGAAAACTATACTGCTTGCTCAAAATAATAAAATAAATGAAAGAGAAAGAGAAATAGTACTGGAGGAAATTGTCCTGCTCCTGACTTTCTGCAGAGAGGATTCATACTGGCATTGAAGAGATATGTATTGACCAGAAATCTTGAACACCTGCCCCAGTTTCCAATGTCATTCATAATCAATATGGAGAATTAAAAATAATTACTAACTATGATCTTGTTGGTAGCGATTTTATGCTCTGGATGTTGCATAGTCTTTGTACGGCTTCGGGGAGACAAGTGAATGGGGGGATGAAGCACAGAAATAGTTATTTAAGTTATTTGATTGTGTTGGGACTTGCTCATGTGTGCAAACGGACTTGAGGAACTGATGGAGAAATCTGAGAGAGGTGCTAATTCACAGCATTTTAGAGCAAAGGATATTAATCAAAAGTACTGGCTGAAAAGGCTGAAGAAAGATATCTTGACTTCCTTGGCAAGGTGCTGGTAGTACCAAGACAGTACTTTAAAAGACAATCAAAACAGACTCAGAATGTCATTGTTGATATTCCCTCTGGACAGATAACTTTAACAGATAGCCAGCTACTTAGAGGCAGGGTAACAGTATTGGCACATGGCCATTGGAGGGCACTTAACAGTATCAGTTTGCTAAAAGTCTTGTCAGTCGGTATGCTAATACAGAAACACTGTTTCATTTCCCAAGAATGCATTTGGCCAACCTAAATCAACTGCAATCTGATCTACATCTCTGGTGACTGCAGGAGCCATAAATTTTATTGTTGCAAATGTCAGTCTCCTTAACAAATCTCATCTAAGCAATTTCTTGCATTCCAGTTCCCCCTTTTTTTTTTCTTCCCAGTTTCCCACTTAACAAAACATAAAGATGCCCTGGAAACACAGAAATCTGGCAGAAATGAGTTATCTCCTCAAAACTTTTGGACAATTTGCACCCTTTCTTTCCTCATGGCTTTTTGAACTGATCTACAGACTGGTCCTATTCCACCACATTACAAAAGAAGATCATGACTGTGACACAGATTTATGGTATTTTGGCATTAGCCATACCAGGTGCTTCTCCTAATGGATAAACTAATTTAGATAAGATGTCTGTTGGAACTTTTTTTTTTTTCCTTTCAATATAAAGAGATCCTGCGTTACACTGGGTTAAAAAAAATGTGTAACAGTCAGTCTTTAAGGAGCAGTATGGAATTGAATTTCACCTTATTTGTGCTAAAGGTAGTTGCCATATCACAGGTAAAACTGTACCTAGTATCTATCCATTAAGTGTAAAAAGTTAAAAGCCTTTCTCTCTGGTTTGCTACCTAAACAAGGGGAAGAAATGGACAGAGGTTTGAAGAGGAAGAGATGGTGCATGTGTTATGCCCAAAGAGAGGACACAGTGCTTAGTCCACATGAATAAGCTAGACATTCAGAAACTGTTTCAACTGAACAAACCACATGTAGTTATGAGTCTTTGGAAAAGAAACATGGAAGAAGTAGCATATGAGGATGTACACATCCAGGGTAGAACAATTTGCATATATGGAATCAGTATGGTAAATTTAATGCTCATTTTCCCTGTTTTCTGAAATTATAAAGGAGTGAAACTTGCAGAAAAGTACCAAGCAATGTCCTGGACATTTGTTAAACATGGTCCTATCATACAGCCTTGTTGAGCACATCCCAGTCTGAGGCGCTCAGGCACACAGAGCTGCACTGTGCGATGCTGTTTCCCTTCCAATTTAAGAGGTGGGTCGGAGCTGTACAGCAGGTTTTAAGAGGTTTGTCAGTCTTAACACTCTTTGTGGGTAGCATTTTTCTAGTCCTGATGGCCTAAGGGCAAACCAAGGTATGTTGGGAGAATTAATACCTTTTGTTAAAAACCTATCAGTGTCGCCAGAAGAAGGAGACAATGCAACCATTACTGGCATCATTTCAGTGATGAGGCCTAAGGAATGTAAAACTAATTATTTTTGGTACCATTATATATCTGAGATATTATGGTTCTTGAATTATTTTTCTTCCCCTTTATGTAACCAGCTGCTGCTTTTTAAAGGAGCATGTCCTTCTCCCAGAAATACATTTACTATTTTGTACTTGTGCCCTGAGTTCGCCCATGGGCCCAAATGGCCCTGCCCAGCCTCACCTGGGACTCGTCAGGAGACACCTGGGCCATGATACCTGTCTGAGGTTGACTTGTGCAATATAAAAGCAGTTATAATTAATTTGGACTCTAAAATAAGAGCTTGATAGAAAGGAGATTAAGCTGAAAAACAGCCGCTTAGAAGGTGGCATGAAAATGCATACAGACATAACAACACAGAAGGTTGCTTCCATGGGTATCGCATCAGGATCAAGACAGATATGATGGGTATAGATCTGTGAACTTCTTTCAGTAGTTCGTTAGCTTTCAATATGATTATTTTTCGAGCATGCATGATTGAGTAATTTACAGAAGAGAGTGCCATCTCACACTTTCTTTCATGTTAGTATGGACCATTAGCAAAACTAGTAGTGTTAGAATTACAAATATTCTGTCACAGAAAATACAGGCAAATAGCCAGATTTAATTCAATAAGTCGGACCTGTTTAATGTACATGTCTCATTTTCAAGCTTATTCACAGAAGCCATGTTAAAAGCTTGGAAGACTTCATTTCAGACATTTATGTCTGATCTATTAGTGTGTATTATGCTCGATTTTAATAATAGAGGAACAATGTTTAACAGAGGAATTGGAAAGAAAAAGAATGGATAGAAACAATTTCTAAGGAGATTTTATGAAGGTGAATTTGAGATTTTTGGCTTAAGAAGACTTTAGAACATTATATATATATATACACATATATATATATATATATGTTTTCTCTACTATTTCCTAGCTCTACGTTTACTATCTTCTTTTTTATAATAAAAAAGTGAAATATCAACATCACTAAGATGCCATTGAAAATCCAATTTTCAAGTTTACAGCATGCATTTAAATGTCTGACCTATTCAGAAAATACCAATGGTGTCATCAGTAAGATTAGTATATATGTGTACTACTGAAATAATATGTACTCCTTTTCAAGAAAAATGAGCCATTATATTTTAAAAATTTTGAAAAGTTTGTATTAAAAGTTAGAGAGAGTAACTGCCTCTAATAAACACAACACCTCTTTCAAATAATTAGCTTTCTATCTTCCAAGCTACAGCTACCATTAAGTTTAGAATGAAGATTTCTGTATTTCTTTTTTTAAAGGCCAAAGAGTAAATGCACTATGGTAAAATCAGGACAAGACATGGAACTTCAATTTCTACAGCTGGGTTGCAGGGACAAACTGCTGCTTCTAGGGTCACTGCTATTTCCCACAGTGGATCTCAAGCTAGGCATAGCAATTCCCCCAAATCCACTGGAGCACAACTTGCCAGGTGACAGCCTCAGAGTGACAATTACAGGCTTTTAACAGTCATATATTTGGGCTGGACATGATTTTTTTTAATTAATTATGTAAATGACTGGCAGCAGTCATGCTCCTTGGTGATGAACCCTGAAACTATATAGAGACAGGTAAATTTAAAATGTAGTTTCTTCATGGAGCCATCCTCCAACATTCTTGCTCTATTGAGATTATCCTTCCATGTATGTATCTGACACTTTATTTGCCCTTTTCAAGAGGAGAAAAGAATATTGAATCCAAATGATGATCATTTTTGCTGCCTTATACTCTTACTTGCATATCTTCTTTGAACTGTATAAAAAAGAGAAAATGTTAGATATGAAAAATTCATTAGTTGCAAGTTTTGAAATATAGTCAAGAAGTAGGTTGTAATCCTACCAACTGAATGTAATACTTTTCATATACATAAAATTAAAATAATGTATTTATTTTGTGGTGTTTAAACCTAAAACTACACAATGCTTTTGTTTTCCTCACAGTTGGTTGAGTTGATGACTTTGGGATTGGAAAAGTAGGGCTTAGAAGCACAGAAAAATTTGTATATCATAGAGACAAACGTTTATTATCTACTTTTCATTCTTTCACATGATAGCTACCATTTAGGAACAGGGAAAACTTCACAGAGATTGTTTTTTTTTACAGAGGTTTTAATATTTACAGTTTTATTCTTACCTCCATTTCTTGTTCTTTCAGCTGCACATAGTGATGCTTAAAAGGTATATTTTCAGATCAAAAGGAAAATGATTAGATACTCCTCCTTTACCCAAATTGCCTTGTTCTTCAGAACAGATTTATTCCTTTACAAATTGTAGGAGTGTATTCATTCCTTAATGAATTAAGAATTCATGAGACACTGTCTTCCTCTCCTTTTTTGTGGAGTTGTCTGTGGTGCTGCTGCTATTTTGTGTTGGTGCATGGTAATATAACCTCTAACTTGTGTGAAACACAGTTAACTTTTTTTTTTTTCTTTTCCTTCAGAAAAAAATGTAGACTGTAGTTTCACTTGGAAGGAAAAAAGATGCAGTTTTCTTCATTCATGCAACTTGCTTCTGTATACTTATTTTCATTATGATTGAACTATGGTATGTGAACTATGCTGCTGCAATATTTTCATTATTACAATACAGGGTCCTTAAATACTGTAGAACACTTTTTGAGGGGAAACACACTAAATTTTTTCTTATTTCAAAAGGACCAGAAGACTTCAATTTTTACATTGTTTTATCACTTCTCCAAATGGTTTCCTTCAAATGCAATAAGCTAACATGCAGACATGCTCTTCAGTGTGCACAGTATGGATAAATGTTAATAAAAGTATTCAGAGTCCTGGTGTGGGGTAGGGTTTACAAGCTCTTTCAAGTAGAGAAATGGTTAATGCAGGCACTGGCAAGACAGCAGATGGGATGATGAAATGCAGCTGCAAGGGCTAAATGCACTCAGGAGCAGGCTGCAGAGGAGGGGAAGTGCCTAAGGAAGTAGGGAGAGCACTTAGAGGAGTACTGCTGGAAGGGCATGCTGTGAAGTTCAAGGTGATATGAATCTCTGAAAGAAGGAAACAGGAAAGCAGCCTCTATGTGAAGGTGAAAAGATAAAGATGCACTTCTGGGAATGGGTTTGACGATGAGTTATAAAAGAGCTTTTTTTCCTAGCAAGGCTGTATCTGACAAGATTGAGTCTTGGCACTGCAACCTGTTTGTAGGGTATGGGTGGGGTTCAGCTCCCCAAACCTCAGAAGTCTTCTATGTGGTAGCAGTTTGCGTTTGAGCTTGTTGGTGTTGGTCCCTTCACTGTCAATGGAAAGAAACAGATGCTTTTAGGGTGTGATTCATCTGACCTATTTTGGACGCTTGCCTGAGGGGGAGATGAATCATGCCCTAGAACTGTTTCTTTCCATCCATTGACTATAAAGAGAGCCTAGGGCAACCAGCTCAGATTTAAATACCTATATAATAGATGTTTGGCTTGGCCAGATGTAAATGGTCCCAAAGAATACCATGTAAGTGCTGAAGTTAATGTTTGGATGTCATCATTGTGACAGCTCTAGGGCATGAGCACTGCAGCAGTTTCTCTGTATTTACCTTTTACTCCACTGCTTTGATTCTATATAGGATACAGTTATAGTGTGTTGTATGTGTGCTGAGGTCTGGTGACTGCTGCAGAAGTCTGTGGTTCTCCCAACCATTCCGCAGCGCTGCTAGTTCTTAGGAGTATCTTCCCTCTGAGCTTCAGGGGTAAATGTCACAAAGAAGAGAGAGGGGAAAAAATCCCACCCCAGGCCCTTCCTAAGAGTGAAATTTGGCAAATCTACCGAGTTTCTCTATGTGCTAAACTATCTCGTGCCCCATTTGTAAAGGAGCTCTGTAGCACTTCAGCGATTAGGAGGGAGATTGTGACATTTTGCTGTGGGAGGGAGGAGGTTATCTTCACATGAAATTTTTCAGTGGGAAGGATAAGATTATCTTCACATGGGCTATTTGTCTGTTGGAAATATGCTCAGTTCTGTCTGAATGGTGAGCCTCCATGTACCTTAGTTCATGTAAACTCAGTGGGAACCTGTCAATTTTCACTCAGGATTTGTGGACACATTTAACATGGCATCACTGTGTCACAGTTTCCCAGCTGTGAAATCAGATTGCTGTTATGGCCCTCACCTGAAAAGGAGATGAATTTTCCTGAGGCCTTTGACCAGCATAAATGATGGCAGCCTTGAAAAAGCCCATGAGGAAATTAATGATTGCTCTTTCAGACTAGAATTTGAATCATTTGTAGTAAATAAATATTGGACTACGCCTCCAACTGTAATGAAATGTTGAATAGAAGTTCATCAAATGAGCCCTGTCAAGATGGTGTACTTAGTAAGATCTAAGTGTCGTGAAAAAACATTTTAAAGAAATGAGCACTCGTAGTTCTGGCATCTCCTAAAGGCTGAGTATGAACAAATGACTTCTACAACCATAATAACGTTCTTTAACAATTTATGTGCAGATCGCAATATTTTAGAAATAGGGGTTTTAAGGTTCACTGAAATGATAACTGTGTATATAGTCTTTAGAAGTATAAGTTTGAGTCTGTTTTCTGTTCATAATATTTGTGCTAGGAAGTAAAATGTCTTTTTTGATTCCTGAGCACAAGCTGAAAGTCATTGTAATTTCTCTTTAAGCTCAGCACAAGCCAAGTCTGGCATATCTTCTTTTTCTACAGTAGGAGCTTGGATATGTGTCAACATAATGGAGTTGGCTGGAGGAAGTGAACAAATTTAGGTCAGGATACAGATCTATAGTCTATATTTATTTTTCACATTTACAGTAAGCAGATATCATCAGTGACTCCTTAAAGATGGTAATATTTGAATTTAAAAATTAATGGAATTATAATTATTTTATAATTTAGAAAATTTTCTGCATATTTTTCATATTAATTTTCCAATTATTTCATACTCAAAGTACAGAAAAAAATTATTTTACTATATCACCATTTTCCATTAAACCTTCCCTTTAACAAACCAAAGCACAAAGAAGTAAGTGCCTTCACTATTAGGATATTTTTTTTGCTTTCAGTCTGTTTTGCATATATTCAGATACTGTGCTTTTCTTTCCCAGGCGAATCAAATGACTGAAGGAGAATTAAGTCTTTGTTTAATGACTAGTACATGGGTATGTTTGCACAGTTGGCCCTAAGAAGTGAATTCAAATCAAGAACTATTTTTGTCAACTAACTGTACATTTACCTGGAATTTAAAAGAAAATTGGCCTTAATGGCAGAGTTAATTATTATCTTACCTACATCTATTTGTGTATATTTTATCCTGTCTCAGTGCTGGAAGTTAGACTAAATGATGTTTAAAGATCGTTCTAGTCCTATGTTTTCATGATACTCCCAGATAAGGGAAGAAGAGAACTGAAGTGACACAAATAATGTCTGCTCTCTTGCCACGCTCATATGGACACAAGCCCTCTTAGAGCTAAAGGAAAATGCTCCAACCTCCTATTCCAGGATTAGGGGAAGACCTAATTAAGAGAAAATTTCAGGATGATCCCAATCTGTATTCATCTCTTATTGTATCTGCCATATTCTCTTTACATTTCAAAGTTCAGTGGAAGGACATGAGATGGATTTAAAAGATAAGCAATGTTTAGCTGATATTATCTAATTATTAGAAATAAAATATGAAACCTCCCAAATTCTGAGTCATGCATCATTCAAGAAGTCAGGTAAAACAGATCAGGTTATTTGATGGAAAGGGTTAGTGAAAAGGAAAAATCTCCCTCCCAGCCAAAACCAAGCAGTTTAACAAGGCTGCCTAGAGTTCCAGTTAAAACTGTCTAGATGATTAGTTTACTTTCTTTTCCTTTGTATGAATAAAAGGCAAAGCCAGGAGAGCTGCTAATAAAGCTAACACTGCCTTTTTAAGGTATCTACTTTTTTATTTACTCTAAGTTGTTTATCACATTTGATACTTTGGTTAAAAATCTATTATTTGAGGCAGAGGTTTAAAAGAAGAATATCAAAGATATGTGGGATAAGCCTCTGTGAAGTAAAGACTATCGACTTATTTGTTGATTGATGTTTCTGACTCAGTGTAGCTGTGCATATTATATTTGTGCTTTTTTACTATTATTGAATACAATTTATCAATAAGACATAATACTGTTTCTGAATGCTGACTAAGGAAATTTCTGAGGTGGACTAATTTATTGCTTTCATCACCTTAGAATGTGATTTCTATATATATGAAATAAATATGGGAAGTTACTATTTCCCATGTCTGTCTCTGAACAGTATCATCCTAATTTCTGTGAGCTATTTCTGCATTAAGTTAAGAAACATGTGGGTGCTAAATAAACTTTGTATCTGGGATCTTGGATGTTTACTCTTATTTGCATACATGTATATGTGTTATTTTTTCACATGGAACTTCTGGTCACTGTTAAGACTTCTTTCATCTTCAATATCAAATTTCTATTTCCTTTACTGAGATTTTTCAATGCTGTATCTGAAAAGGGTCTTCATCTTTGGTATCTCGTGGGCTTAGTCCACATGGATTGATTTTTTGCAATTGCTGATTAACTTTTTTCAGGATGAAGCTGTAGCATAAGTCTGCCCTGTATTTGATAAACAGTTCTGACACACACTTTAAAAACTCACTCAAGAAATATATTCTGAGCATTTTGTGATAAGAACAACAGAAGCAGAATAAGGCTCACTAAGTTGAGGGAGTAGAAAAACTCCACAGAAAGAAACAAAAATCATACCTAAAACTTCTGAAGATTTGGGGCTAAGCCCTAATAATTTGTATTCTGGGAAGTGCATGGCCTGTCTGCCAAAACC
The DNA here is from genome assembly GCF_003259725.1 of Athene cunicularia. Taxonomy (NCBI): domain Eukaryota; kingdom Metazoa; phylum Chordata; class Aves; order Strigiformes; family Strigidae; genus Athene; species Athene cunicularia. The sequence continues at coordinate 57,954,944 of NW_020799091.1, read as the reverse complement.
TTGTATAAACTCTCGTGTGACATTTTTTTAGAGTGGCAGTTGTTATCACTAAGGTCAAATGCAACAGGTTGAATCACTGTCCACCTGGGTGTTCACCTGAAGATATGTAATCACAACTGATTTTTGAGTGGCTTCTTTGTCACTTAAATATACAATATGAGGCCAGTTTTGTATCTCTATGTGGTAAAACACACCCCACACCCCCCAATCCAGCCAGAGAAATGTGTACTTTCTATTACTTAAGAGGTACTTTGAGGTGCTCAAGAACAACCAAGCTTACCATTGTGGTGAGTTCAGTGAGTAGGAAGGCAATTCAGGGCTTAACTCTCACTGGAAGCTGGCAGCTGTGACCCAGGAGCACAGAAAGAAAATCTGTGAAAATAAATACTAGTCATTATGCAGATTTCAGTCACTGCTCTGACTTGGCACTAATAGATGGCCAGCCCTTTTTTTCCATTTTGATGTAAATGACCAAACTGAGAGCTCATTTTTAAAAAAAATTTATAACTGCAGGAAAAAAAAAAACAAAACAAAACAAAAAAAAAACCCAACAACATAAGTTTTAATTGCCTTTTTGCTGTGTGTTGGGACAGCTCCATTCTTTTTCTTTTTTTTCCAGTTGGTCAGAAGTATTTCCCTGTTAGGTTATGAGAGCAATTACTGTGATCACTATATTGCAGTGGGTGCATAATAATAGCTTTATAGGTATAAATATCAAAATGCTGTTAATGCTGAGAAATATTTTTTTGGTAACTGGATATTGTGTGGAATAACCTGTTTTTTAAGAACATAATTTGCTTAATGTTATGGGTTCACAAAATTAACAGTCATTGAAACTTCCTATACATTTTATTTTTTGAATGGAAATGGTTTTGCCTGTCAGATGACATGTTATTAAATAACATTAGTTAAATTAAAATTGCACCTAGGCTGAGAGCGTTCATGACACTTAATGGACTTTTTGCAGTTTGCTTCCAAGTCATTTCCTACTAACAAGATTAAAGGCATATTAAGATGAGTGTATTTGTGGGGGGAATTTGTGTGCTTAAAATAAAGCCACTTTCAGCTGCACATCTTTTTGGCCATGATTTTATCACACAGAAAGGTAAGGAATGTAAGCAAGGCAAGTATAACTTCTGCCATCATTGCTGCAGTCTGGCAAGGCACTGAACTGTAGCAAGGGGGAAGTAAGATGGGTGCCTGCCCCAGCACTCTGACAGAAAAAGCTTAAATATCAGGAAGGGAGGTCTGAGCCCCACTGACCAGCACTGTCCTGAAAGAGGGGCTGCATGTCCCCAGGCAGGTGGCAGGCTGGTGATAGGAGGTAGCTGTACACATCTGGAGGTTGCAGTGTGGAGCATCGCTCTCAGGAGAAATCAGCTTTCCGCCTTCCTGCCCCATCTCTATACCACAATATTTTCTTACAGTTCTTCTGCAATAACCTACATTTACTGAGAGCTTTGTAACGCATTTATGGTCTTGTGCAAGTCGATAACTCCTCCAGACAGCAGAGTGGCTTTCCACAATACAAGCATATTATTTCCAAAAATTGTCAGGGTCTCAGGAGACTTCACCTGTATTTATAAAATGTCTTTAGATGTTCCTGTGAGAGATGTTTTATACTGCGATAGCTGTTGTGGAACAGGCCCTCCTCCATCCCTCTATCCCATACCCAAAAGAAACATCTCTACAGTGGTAATCAGAAATTTCAATAGCACCTAGACAGTTTTTTCCTCAAAGGGCTGTGCCATACCTGTTGTGGGATGCTCCACATAGGTATTTAAGTCTTGCTGTAGTAGCATGGCAGAGTTACCCAGATCAGTACAACACCCTGAATTGGGCCTGAACCAAAAATGCCAAAATAAACTTCCTTTTGATTGACCGTAAGTCATAGAGCATCTTTTTCCCACTGTTTAGTCTCATCCCAAGTCGAACTTCTCTTACTGTTGTTTCCAGTACGCTGTACCAGAAGAGAGAAGACATGAAGGGAGCAGTTTGAATTCCCACTGCACCCATGAGACTGTCTCAACATTCCTCACCTGCAAGTCATTCAGCTGAACATCTGGCTGGGTTTGGGTGGTTTTTCTTTTAATCAGTGTGCCAGCATTTGCCTTGCTACTCATTCATTGCTTCATACAAGCAGAAACCAGATTCATTATCTTCTGTTTGTTCTAGTTTTGTTGTTCTGGATGGGTGACTGGATCATATTCTGGACTATGTCTCATGTTGTCATGTTGAAAACAATGTGTGGGGCTATGGAGTACAGGGAACTGGCAACTGTAGCTGGGCTTTAGGTTTTGTGTCTTTCAAAGAGAAAGATTTGAGACTGTGCTTTTCAGTTTTAACATGGAACTAAATAAGCACTTTCTAAAAGTGTTGTTTTAGATTAAAATCAATGGGAGCAACACAGAGGCATGTAACGAGTACAAATGACCCAAATCCAAATCAGAAACCCACTCTGAACTTTCAGAAGTGAAAAGGTGGAAAGGCAGATTTTAGTTCTGCATCTTGAATCACAAACTTCTGTAACAATAATATTGTCAAAAAATGGATACTGATTTTCCACTCATTGTCAAAGCGTTCTTTAATGGGGGATTTCTCCGGTTTGTACTTTTACAAAATATAAGTCTTATTTTTATAGTTTTCTTTCTTTCAAATATACATAATTAATATGCTGCTAACTGGGATAGTACTTCTTAAAGATGTTAGAGCTTTTAATTAATGACATCAGAAAGGAGTCTTGCTTTTATTAAGGAACGGAGGGAAATAGAAATTGTTTGCAACTTTAATAACTGGAGGCCTAAACCTTATCTTGATACAGTCTGCAGAGATCAATCCCATGTACAGAAGCCAATTCATGCAATTTAAAAGTTACCAACCTTTATTTGTTTGTTTGATTGTTTTTTAAAAACAGAAATGTGTGCATGCTTATATCTCTTACCTATACCTGTAGGAAAGTATTTTCATCTCATTCAGCGAACTGCAATCATCTACAAATTAATAGTAAATGGAAAAAGATACTGCCTAGCAGCAAGAAATCTGAGAATCCTTTTGTTTGGGCCAGATTAGTCTTTACATTGATCCAAAAAGGCCAAGCCATAGGAGAGATTATCTGCTGAAGTCACATAGTTCAAATATGCGTGTGCAGCATCATCGCTGAAGTACCTTAGGCGGTACAGGTTGCCCATGAATGACTGTACCAGTTCTGGGAAATAGCAGCAGTATTGTTATTAACAGGTACTGAAAATCAGTGCCAAAATGAAAAATCCTGAACATTTAGAAAGTAATAATATTGTACTGTTTAAAAAAAGAATAATTAAGACTCAGCAATAACTTTATTTGAGTGGAAGATCCATATATCTTAGAATAAAATTAGAAGATTCATACATTCATTTCAGTAAAAGATTCATAAGCATTCATTACTGTGAGAGTAAGACTGAGCCATAAATTCCAGAGAAAGTTTAGTTACTAGCCAGTAGGAATTTCTTGTATACAGGTTGAATTATAAAGCTGGTGACACAACCAATAATTTTAAACTTGGTGGTCATGTTTTTGTTTTTCGATTTCAGCTTGTTTTGATGATTTACTCTTTTTTTTTTTTTTATGAATTACACTTGAGAATATTTCTTCTATTTTAACAAAAGTGATTTCCTGTCTTTGATGATGTGTCATACCTATGGCTTGCAGCATTTATTATAAGTGAAGTCCAGATCCGAGTTTTCATATTTTTATTTTTAGGAGAGGGAGGCATTCTTGGGGAAAGATCAATTTGTAACACGAGAAATCCATAAAACGTCATCTAGCACAGTATCATGTCTCTAATAGTCAGCTATAGCAGTTGCTGGAGATAGGACAAGCATATTGTGAACCTTTTCACTAACTATCCTGAATTTCAGTAGTCAAAAATTTTGAGCCTTTCCGTTCATGCTTCCAAGCAAAAAAAAAACCAAAAAAACCCACTTGCTAAGGGTGAGGAGGGAATATGTCCTGAAAACTTTACATGAAGTAGATTTTTCCCTAGATAGCATCAGCTGTTTCTTAACATTCCTAACTTTTCAACACCTAGGAATAAAATGGTCCTGGAAACTAGTATTATACTAACCTTAATACATTGTTACAGTATCTATTTCAAAATAAATAGCTTTTTATTTCTGTAATTATTTTCCTCAAATGATAATCAGACAATTGTTCTTATGTCTGAGAAAAATTAGGATGAGTTATTATCTCATTCTCAGGGCTGTAAGTTTGTCTGGATATGCTATTTTCATTTGATAAATTATGTTTACTCTGTCTTGTTATGTGAAGACTTACATATGACACGCGATGACTTGTTCCCCTTCTATGTAATTGATGTTCCGTACAAATGAAAAGTGTTAAGGTCTCTTCCAAAATCAGGTAGAGTGAACATGCATTTAATAGGAAGTTAATGCACAATGGCAGTGGACTTTTTCTTTAATTCCAAGCTAGCATTATATATGGCCCATAAAGCCCAAGGCAAGGAGATGAAAGCATCCACTGAATTCAACAGGTCATTATTAGTACACAAAGGTAAACTTGCCTATTTTGAAAGGAAGTGTTTTTATATAAAGGCATCAAGAGGGCATCCAGCTTGCTTTCAGAACAGGTTTTTACTAGATAGCAGATAAGCACTCTTGAAAGAGATACATCTCACAAAGCTGTTACACCTTTCTTCAACAGTGCTGTCACAAGAGTAAGAAGGGGACAGAGTGGTTTTGAAAAGAAGGCTAAGTGGCTATTCACTTCTGCTTGCCCTTTGCACACCCTGGTCTCTGGGTGCTTGAGAGGGAGACCTGTCCTAATTTATCCCTCTTCCTTGAAGCAGTTGCACTTTTCCTAACTTAAATTTTGGACCAAATTCAGATATGACCCCAGTAGGGATAGGGGTCATTCTCAGAAGGGTACATCCCCCTGCCCTTCTCATGCTAAAGCCATCTTGCTCCTTATTATTTCTGAAAACAAACCCAACGATTTTTGCCTATCCCTGCAGGTATCTGCAACAACTTTTGCAAACCAAGATAATCCTAAAGTCGACCTTAATATGGTCTCACATGGCTAAAATGACACAGCACTTCATAGCCCAGCGCTACATCAACTTCATAATCTCCAGACAAGATGTTGGTAGGCATTAGAATGTAATAACTGTACAAGCTGAGAGGTTTTTCTTTGTGTTTTCATATGGCTTTCCTCTGGTTTCTGTCATAAGCACTTAGAAATATCCATACAGAAAAAAACTAAATTATGGAGGGACATCAGCTACATAATACTAATTCAGTAAAATTGCTGCAGTTTTAAAATGTTTCATTTTTCATTGCAGTGATCAAAGCAGATTTCGTATTCAGAATGGAAAGGTGAAAATATGTATTACCAGTGATTCAACAACCACAGTGTACTTGAATGCCTGTTACAATTTTAGTTGTATATGCTTTGCCGTATTTTCCTTTTGATGTAAAAGTCTTCCGCCTCAGACTTTTACGTGTATTAACAGGATATAACCATTTGGTAACTGTCTTATGTGAAGCATAACCATAATTTTTCTAAGATAAATTTCACTGTTGAATTCATCCAAGACAATTATTTTTGTGTGGCACTGCATTGGTCCCATTCCTTGTGCTGGGTGGTGAATGGTCAGCAGTGGTGTGTCTCTGGGCATCTTCTCTTCACTGCCTGTGGGAAGGGGTTGGGCAGGTGGCTGGGAATGACTTAGGCTCCTACAGCTGTGTTCCTGCAAAACAGGAGTACAAATAATGTCTCATCTGCCACCAGGTATGGTCAAGGTTATATGGCTAGTAGAAGCTATGCTAGCTAGTTCAAGTTCAAAGCTAACTCAAACTGTCTATATCATCTTTATTTGCAGTTTTATTATGGACCACTGACCTATATAGTCATATAGTTACTACTTGTATTTTGCTAATGGGGTTACTAGACACAGGAAAACTACAAAGGTTTTTTTCATCCTGACAGAGTTCAAGTGCAAACCCATAGCCTTTACCTGAAGATCACCTTTCTCCTTCAAATTTATTGTGTAGAAAATTGTGGAGAGTCTAATCTGAAGTCTAATTTTTTTGGTACATTTGCATATGATTTTGTATGTGAGTAATTTCAAGATTTATATATGCCAAGTAAAGACGTAGATACTAATTGATAACATAAATCATATCCTTTCTAAATGTAATTTAAAAATGCCTTTTAGTTTCTGAATGTCAGACATAATCATAGTCACTGTAGAAAGTTTAAGACAGAAGTGTAGTAAATAGCATTGTGCAGAGGCTGACAAGTAAATTTGCATAATATAAGATGGAACAAAATGGAGTTACTATATAAAAAGTTCTAAGAAAAAGATTTCCGTGAGCTGAGTATTTGGCAACTTGTCTTTTTCAAATGGCATGCTCACCTGAATCTTCTCTTGTAAATACTTAGAAAATAATTGGTGTGAAAGCCGGTATAGAGTTCTCATACAAATGTATGTGTACTGACTATTCCAATATATTTAAATTTATTGCAATGCTAAAAGCGTTATAGCACAGTATAGATTGTACTTCTGCTATACTGCTGAAGTAAAAACAAACACACACACACCCCCCCATATTTTAGTTATTAGATATTAATTACTTTTATAACCTAATTACACATTTAATAATTTTTGATGTGTTGGAGTAGAAAGGAGGGTTATGAGAATGCTTGAGTTAATTTTACATTGAGTGCACCTTAGAAGACAATTTAGAGAGTGACTGTCAGTTTTGTAGTTTTGCAGTTGGAGGGAAAGTTTGGTGGGAACCCAGATGGAACAGCTATCTGCTGTCATGTTCAGAAATGTGCTACAGTGTAGAAGAAAAAAAAAACAACAAACACCTAACTCCAAATCAGTAAATTAATTTCCTTACAATAAGTTATATATTGATGTAGTTTCTGGATACCTACCATAGTGTTCACAAGATGAGCTTAATTGCAAATGAAAGAGTTTTTGAAGAGTAGAAACCCATTGAATTTCTAGATAATGGTTAATTTTCAAATTAGTCCATAATGAAACTTCTCTGTTCTGAGTAGAATTGTGCCTTAAGTTGCTCTTGTATCTCCTAGTAGGTCGAGGTTTTTTGCTAGGTGAGTGACAGGATTATAAGGGTGGTCATATGCAGGCAGACTGAGTCTGTAAAGAAGCATCAAGAATAAGCGCAGATCCTTACCATTTAATTACCATTTTAATAAAGACCTTTTTCAGCTGCCACACCCTTCAAAGCAATAATCTATATAGCAACACTTATGAATACAAGTTTTTGTTTCCTCATACTCCTTGGAAAGCTTCTTGGGTTTTAGTCCACCTTTAAATGCCCAGAACTCTAGAGCCCAGTGCAGGCAATATGTTTGCTGAGCTATAAACTGATGTGGGGAAAAAACAAGCGGTTTGTGTTTGTGCTGAAATGAAGTATGGGAAGGTCTGTCATTTGACTATTTATTAAAAATAACCTGCAGCTGCAACATTAGTGGTGGAATGAAGTTGTGTTAGCTGGAGTTGTAGGGGGTCCTGCATTTTGCAAGCACGTGCTTTTATGGTAAAATTAGTTTTCAGGCTAAAGTAAGGGAGTGGCAGCTCCACCATAGAGTAGTTTGAGCTGTCACCAAATCACACCTTGAGTTAGTTAATTGACCCTTCCAAGGAAGTCCCTCTGTTTCTGTTTGGGTTTGGCTTTGCTACCTTCTGCTTCTCTTGCACAAATACCTGTATGGATACACTTACTGGGTTTGGGCAAGTTACACAGAGCCTGTAACGCAGAGACGTTACCCTGAAGTATGTTAAAACGGGGTAGTAAAGTAAAATGCCACATGTGGCTTAAATGAATCTAATATGACACTGCTGCTAGAGGAGGCGTGTTGAAAAGGCCACCTAGCCCACTGGCATCCCCCGACCTGGACATTCAACCTGCATCTGCTTAAAAAAACCCAGCATGGCCCAGTGAGGCCACCCCACCAGTACAGCTGAAAACCTGAGCAGAATGGGATGGATATTGGTTGCTGGTGGCCATGTTGCTCCATGGATACATCTCCACCAGGGCCTCTTGGTACCCGATCTTTATTAGGTATGCCATGAGGTGGCCACTGAGCCCTAATGATGTGGGCATATGAGATGCCCTGAAGTAGCTGGGAAGCTGTAAATTCACATCAGCCTCATCAGCTCCCTTTTGTAGACAAGCCTTCAAGCTTATTACAGCACCTTTTTTGAAAGTGAAGAGAACAATGTGTGCTTCACTGGTGTGTTGAAAGTTTACAGCTGAAAAGACTTTTGAATCATGGCTGAAAAGTAAATTTTAAATCCACAGAAATGTTATTAATTATAAAACAGGATTTGGGGAAGGTGAGAATTAATGTGAGAATTGACTGTTATTCTAACTGGAGTTATTACAGCCTACAGATTTTTAATGGTAGTAAAATCCTTGTTAATATTTATGCTATTTGTAAAGGGCACTGCCATAATTCCCCTGAGTAGCTGACTTCATTAAGTGTCCGTGATCTTTAAATTGCCAAGCAGGTGAGGTGAATGAAAGCTGTAACGATAAATTGGTTGCTTGGTGGGCTCACCTTAGTGTTCTTTCTTTCAAATCTCAGGCTTTGTCAATGTTTCTTCCAGGGTGTTTAATATTTTAAAAAGTGGCAGTTGCAACAATATGTAAAGGGAGCTGACAACAATAATCTGAAAATGCTGTCCTTTTCTTCTTGTGAGCCCACGGGTGTTTGCTGGATGTAGAGAAGCACAATTCAAGGCTCTTTGTTAGGATGAGGCATAAAGCTATATAGAATAATACCACCTGCGAGTATCTTTTTTCTTTAGGATTGCTGGAAGCTGATGTTTTAACCTACTGTGCATATAATAGTTGCATTAAACACAGTTGTATTCTTTTTCTTCCCCTTTAACTGTTGCTTTCTTCTTCCCCAAGCTTACATTTTTAATATTTTGCCTGCTAATTTGCTGTTGGCATCACAACCCTCAGTTTTTTATAGATGGACACAATACAAAGTAATAGATTTTTCCTGTTTAATTTCATCTGATATATTTGACATACTTAAATTTTGTTCATATAGATAGGATGGCAGCTTAGTGAGGCTTTGGTTGTAATTAATCTTTTTTTTGCCAGATAAAAATCCAAAAAGTTTTTCCTGATTTGTAAGTACAGTGAGTGCTGATATAAAACCAAAATAAATCTGAAAAACATCACATGAAAAAATAATAGGTGAAAAAATATTAAATCCTTCATGAAAAACCATTTCCTAAGAAATTTTTCCTCTTTCAGTAGTATCAAACTCGTTAAACTTTTGATTTAGTATTCTGTGGGGTTGTAAAAATAGGAAATTAATGTGAAATAAATCGTTGAACAGAATTTTTTTGACAGAGAGGAAAAAACTGCTTAAAAAAGAGAAAAGACAAACCCGCTAATTTTTAACTCTATTTCCACTTCAGGTAGAAATTTCAAGAAAGGGAATCATAGTCTGCTTTTTTTTTTTTTTTTACAGGATAGTCAAGGTTGAGGAGGATTGATAGCTTTCCACATGGTGTGTCATGATGCTTTCACAGTAGATTTTCAAGGACAAAACTGGAAGATAAATTCTTCCTATTGTGGCATGTTTGGATGATGATATGACTCCTAACTGGATATTTAAGACCAAAGGAAAAGGCCGCTGTTGGAAAGGTGTGCCAGATGCGTGGCTGCAGTTGAGCTTGAGCTTGGCCACGTGGCAGGTAGGGTGAGCACACTGATGAGGCACATGCACTAAGCTAAACCCCAAATGCTCTGTCCTTGCTAGCCAGCGATAGCTGATAGGTAGCCGGTTGCCCACGGCTGTCTCTCAGTGGAGAGGATCAGACAGCAGCTACATCTGGGAGAGGCAATGATCAAAGGATGGCTGCCACAGTCATGAAGGGGTGACGCAGATCAACCTTAGAGGTTTGCAGATGTTGGATGTAAGGTCTAGGGGAATGGGAGTGGACTGTCCATGAAATGGTGACAAGGCTGGGAGAAATTAGTTTTTATCATGTTTGTCTAATAACCAGTGAGCGGTTGCCTGTGCCTGGTGGAGCTTTTTCCCTGAAAATATTGAATGGGATTTGGTAAATTGCTAAGGCAAGAATGATGCATCTCCAGAGGATCTCTGAGCTGTGACTAATGGGGGTTTGCATAATGCAGATATTGCATCTCCAAAGGAAGGTCCAGCTGCAAAGAAGCCTTGAAGGAATGCAATATCACCTTTCAGTTTCTTTAGTAAGAAAATGAATGCCCTAAGAAAAGAATGAATTTTGGTTGAGAATATTTTATATTAGACCAAGCTGAGGAAAGTGCTGTTTCATATAGAATTATTGAATGGTCATACTTAAAATCTTATTTTTGAGTGCAACATGAAATAAAGTCATTATAATAGAGATTCTTTAGGGAAAAAAAGGATGGAATTTATATCCTAATATAAAATTTTTTTGACAGGCTGAGGGGACATTAATGTTTTAGCAAAATGAGTTTGAGGATCATGCTATACTTACCAAATCTCCCCCAAATATCTCAGAAGGTATAGCCTTGTAAAACATTCGCTTCTTTCTTTTGCTAGAAATGGGATCATTAGATGTGTGTTGATTTAATTATTTCTGCAATGAACATGGTGTGGATGAAGAGATATATGTTCCTTTTTCACCCATTCTTCAATGACCTGGAATTTGGATAAGAAAATTCTCATGATTTACCACATTCCAATAATCCTGAAGATTTGTTTTAAATATTCTGGAATGGAAAAAGAAAGCTTTTTTTTTTTTTTTTTTTTTTTATTAAAAAAGTAGTCCAGTTAGAATGATTGAAAAGCTGTTATTTCTCTTGAGTAAGAACCACAAAGTTTTATCAAACTTTCATTCACCAGTTAATTTTAATTCTGGTGAAAGAATAATTGCCTCAGCTTCAGACAGAAAAAAACCTATTACAGTGGCTAACTTCCGAAGGACAGAGTTACAGGTAGCAGGGCAGCTTAGTGACTCTATCTTGAATTACAGGGCACTTGAATAGGTATACGATTTTATTTTTTTTAACTGTGGTACTGAGGAGATGTTTCAGTCACAGCAATATATGAGAAGTTGAATTCACTGATGTATTTTCAAATTTTTCAGAGGATTTTTGAGGCTTAATCTCTCATTAGTGAACTTCTAGGTAGCTTTAGTGAAATTGTACATGAGAATAAATCAATGAAGCAAAAGAGTGTATTTTGAATTTGTTTATTTTTCTCCATAAATTAAACCAACAGCTGAACACTGGCTTCTACTTTATTACTGAGTTAATACTGTACACACCTACAAAGGTTTTAGCACTTCTGGCTCTGAGGTTTGGAGTCATTTTGTTCTGCAAGTTTTCAGATTCTGAGAAAGAATTCAGGTATTTTTATCTGTTAATGCTACGTCACAACAATAAAACCCTATGTTTGAAATTAATTTTGTATTAAACATGATGTTGGTTTATTTTGAAAATGTTTAATTTTGTTTTAAAAACAAGAGGATTTGGATTTTTTTTTCAAGTAGGATAAGAGGACTCCACTTCTAATTATCATACTGAGGGTTGGCGGAGGCTGAGATATATATGGCATATGCTGCAGCAATGCTTGGGGCCCTTTTATTTGAGTGTTCAGCCAGGAAAAGATGAGAAAACCTGCAATGGGAAAATCATATACATGGATGGAGATTTGTGAGGTGAAATAAGATGAATTGTTGAAATATAAGTGGTTAGAGGAAGGGTCCTAAGAAAGGGGTGATAAGAAGGTCACTGTGTGACTAAAAATAAGCAAAGCATGGCTGGGAGCAGAAGACTCTCAGATCTGCAGCACGGTGAAAAGCTGTGCCCCATCAAGAGGAGGGTAAAGCCTTTTTTAGGATTCTGTGTTCATATGGACTTTGATACCCAGAAAAGTCTTTTTTCCTTAGGTCTTGCCAAATTCCCAGAGCAACCAAACCACATGGGTACAATCAACTTCTGTGATGGCCAGTGAAGCAGGCTACTTTGGGTGCCGTCATTTCTCATGCCTATATTGCATCCCTGCCTCAGTGCTCAAGGATGCAGAATTGCTGAGAGGCAGGACCTCATGTTCCTCCAACAACACAGCCCCACCTTCCCTTGTGCCCCAGGCCAAAGTGCTACGGTGCTTGCGGTCTGTGCGGAACATCTGTTTTGCTCTTTGTGTGAAACAGCTGTACCCAAAATAATTACATGGAGAGTGCGACCCTTGGGGATCAGGCTCAGGGACCAGACCTGCTCTGTGACCCTTCTGTGTCTACCAGGAGCGAACAAACAGAGACATTGTTGAAAATTCAGGCTGAGTGACTTTTTTTTAAAAGTGTGCTTCGTATCACTTCCCACAAGTTACTTAGTTTTCCCTGTTTTGACTAGGCTTTGGTTTAGGTGCTTCCTTCTTGCTGTTAATCAATAAAGCATTAAATTAATTAGCTCAACATTTCAACCTATCTAAATCTACACTTACAGCACTTTATATATGGGTTGAGTTCACAACACAAAGTAGTAATAATTTAAAAGCCTAACAGCCAAGTATTGCTGAATGTAGTGGTGCCCAGGAAGGTACAAATGCAGTTACTCTGATAGTGTGTGTGTGCGCACGCGTGTGTGCACACAAGGCCCTTAGATTTCTTTTCTTGCCTATCTAAATAAGAGAAGCAAGCAGTTCTTCAGGGCATTACCTGGTATTAGGGCCTCGATCAGGGCCACTCTGCTTGAGAAGGTCTCTCCGAGTGTTTCACTCACTGCTCTCCTAAGGTCTGTGTGCCTCATCAAGGCTGACTCAAGACTTGCCCTTACATTGATGTGATTGTACGCTGTCTGAGTAGGTTTATACTGAGTGCTGTGTCAGTGCTGTACTCAAATGGACTGGGTAGACGTTGTTTGCAAGGTGGAGAACTGTGGCTATTTCTTACCAAGCTACAAGTTGTCCTGGAATGAGTAAGTTTCACATCATAGAAAGTCAGCTACAGACATGTACGTGAGTCACCTCTAAGAAGGTTTCTCTTTGTCTAGGGGAAAAAAAAAAAAGTATTTGAAGAAGAAGAAACACAGATGTGACTGATTCATCTGACCTGACATTCAGTCAGGTGTTTACAAAGCATATGGCTAATCAGAGTATTACTCAGCTGTGAAAAAATATATACTCCGTACTTGCCCCATTTATTTGTGAAATATTGGCAAAAAATTGATTTATTTTTGAAGTAATATGTACCATGCCTTGTTTGTTTATAATTAGCTATTTCTCTGCTCACACTCTTTTGCAAACTGTTTTTCTCAAATCAGTATTTGCTACCTGTATTCTCCAAAGTGCTAAATGACCCTGTGACATTCTCAAATCTTGAAAGTGCTTCTGACATTCATGTATGCTCACAATACTGAGTATTTTGCAGCACTGAACTCTGATTACCTTTTTGTTGTATTTGATTTTTGCATCTGAGTCTGCCTGCTTGAAGAATCTCTCATTTCTTAGTATTATTCTTTTTAGCTTGTGTACTGTTGTTTAGTGAAAGTTTGAAACGTGCATGTAAAGGATTAGTCTTTGATTTCATTGGGTCCCTTTTCCAGCCTTTGGCAGTTGTCTACACTGTTCCTTTGCACAAGCTCCCTTTGCCTGAGCAACAGCTGAGAAACAAATGATCGTGTACTCCACTTTTGTCATGCAGTTGCTTATTGATTGTACTGAAGATTGGCATATGCAAAATAACAGGCAACATTTGTTCCAACAGAGCAGTCAGATTCAGTTTATGCTAGTTAAAAAGTTCTTTGCAAGCAGTCACAGTACAGGTATATAAGAAAAGAAAGGGCTAACTTGAAACAGAATTACTTGATTTGACTTGCACAGTTTGCTAGTCCTTTGTGTAGTGTTTAGGGCTACACAGTGAAAAAGTAAGCATATTAAAGAATTAATTAATAACTTGACATATTGAATCTCACAAGCTAACAATAATTCTAAAATAAAACCTCAAAGCAATTAGGCTTTAAACAAAACTTCCCAGCTGCCAATCCTTTCCCAAACTGAGCCTTGTTGTATGTGAAGGATGTCATTTGCAAATAGGAAAAAGACTTGTTATTTAAGACGTTTGGACCTTAGTTACCAAATTGGCCTAGTGGAAGCTAAAACCACTCTTCCTTCTGCAAAATGTTTCTGGCTTGAAATAGCTATATCACCCTGCTTTTCCATGCTCTTATGGACTTAGAGAGAGAATCTGGCAGTTAGGTTGAACACTCATTCTGGGACAAACAACAAAACAAGCTTAACTTCAGTAATGAGTATACCAAAGGAAAACTATTCATATGGACCATTTGGAAAGATTTATGTAAATTAGCGTGAAGAAGAGCTCACTTTTAGTAAGCAATCCTATGGATTCAAGTACAGATCTGTGTAAAATTTTCATTTTAGTATGAAAAAGATCTAACAACCCATGAAGGTGTACGTAGGATGAAAGCCAGAGGGAAGTATTGCAAGATTGAGGTATACTCAAAAGATGCTGAACTGTGATATTGAAATTAAAAGAAAAAAAAAATCAGAGAAATGTAAAAGAAATTGCCTGATATGCTTAGAAATCCTCCTGCTGAAAAAATATTATGATGCATTCTTAGAAGGGCATCAAGATGGGGTGCAAGCAATGCAGAAGGCTTGGAACCAATGCCAGATATTACTGCATCACACAAATGTTAGATTGGCTGGCCCAGTGTGATGGTGTCCTGAATTTGCTATGAAAAACAAGAAAGCATTTTGTTCAACTGGATATGATATCTAATCTTTGGCAGCCTTAACTGTAGGGACCATGAAATATTGCTGTTCAAAATCAGAGCAAAGTAAGGAAGGCAGGTAGCAGAGGAGGCTTCTTTGGCTTCTGCAGGGAACTGGTGGGTGGGATCCCAAGGGAGGCAGCTCTGAAGGGCAGAGGAGCTCAATAGAGCTGGAAGGTCTTTAAGGACAGCATCTGAAGGTCCTTAAGGGCAGCATCCTCTAAGGAAAAAAATGTTCCATTCTGATACTCTGGAAATCTAGTAACTATATCAGGAGGCCAGCTTGGCTAAGAAGGGAACTCATGAATGAGCTCTAGCACACTGCACATGGAAGCAAGGATGGGTTACAAAGGAAACACTGGCCAGCCTTGTATGGATAGTGTTGGGAAGGCCAAAGCTCAGTGAGAGTTGAAAGTGGTAATGGATACACAGAGAAAGGAAAGTTTCTAGTGCTACATTAATAGTAAAAATCTAAACAGAAAAATGTGAGTGCAGTGGTGAATGGGGTGGTTTATTTAGTATCAGGAGGCACGGATAAGGCTGATAGACTCAATGCTTTCTTTGCCTCAGTCTTCACCAGAAAGGTCTCCCAGGCCTCTGTGCTTAGTGAAAGGCTTGGAGGAGGAGAATGACCAACAGTGGATGAGGACTGAGCTAAGGATTAGATTTAAGAGCGCAACCTGTACAAGTCTATGGAATCAGATTGGCTGCATTTAAGGCTGCCTAGAGATCTGACTGATGTACTTGCAAGGCCAGTCTATCATCTTTGAAAGTCAGTGAGATCAGGGTAGGTCCTCAGTGAGTGCAGAAAGACAAATTTTGCACCTATCTTCAAAGTAAAAAATCACAATCTAGAGCACTACAGAGGTTCAGCTGAACTCTGACCCCTGGGGGTACTGTAGAAGAAGTCCTCTTGGAGCACATTTCTGGGCATGTAAAGAAGGTGATTGGGAGCAGACAGCATTAATTTATCAATGATAAATCATGTCTGGCAAAATGTACTGTCTTTTTTGATAAAGTTACTGGATTGGTGGACAAGGGGAGTCAGTGAATGTCATTTACCTTGACTTTAGCAAAGCTTTCCACACCATCTGCCACAGTATTATTCTGTCCAAGTTAGGACATTCCAGACTACATCAATGGACTAGCAGACGGGTGAAAAAAACAGTTGGATAGTCAGGCTGAAGTTCAGTGATTGTACTCTACCTGGAGGTCAGTTACAAGTGCAGTACTGCAGGGGTCTGTCCTGGGTCCTATCCTGTTTAATATCTTTATCAATGACTTGGAGGAGGAGATTGAAGGCACCATCAGCAATACGAAGCCATCAATATGTTTGTGGGTAAAGCTGCCATCCAGAAAGGCCTAGACAACCAAGAGAAGTCATAAAATCTGAAAAAGGCAGATGTGGAAGCCTGCAGCTGGGATGGACCATCCCTCTGCAATGACACTGGCTGGGGAGCAGCTCTGCAGAGAGAAGCTGGAGACGTCTTGGCAGACAGTGAGCTAGACAGAGCTAGTAGTGAGACATGGCAGCAGAGATGGCCAACAGTATCCATGACTGCATCAGCAGGAGCATGGCCAGGAGACTGGGACAGTGGTTGTCCCTCTCTGCTCCATACAGCACCTGGAGTCCTGCTTATGTCTCTTACTCACTGTAGTACAAGGAAGAAGATGAATTCAAGCTCAGCAGAGTGTCACCAAATTAGTCAGTGCTGGGGCATGCTGAGGAAGAGGGGCTTGTTCAGCCTGGGACAGAGATGGCTTCAGAGGACCAAAGAGCAGGCCCATAATGCCTACAGGGAGGGGTCTGAGAAGTCTGAGCCAGGCTCTGAGGTGTATAACAAGTGATCAAGAGGCAGTGGCCCCAGACTGAAAAATGGGAGGTTTCAACCTTTTATAAAGTAGAGCTTTCTTACCTCAGGAGGACAACTGGGCAGTGGGACAGGTTGTCCATTGAGGTTTTGCAGACTTCATCCTTGGAAGGTTTCAAGATGCAGAAGGGTAAATTTCTGAGCAACCTGGTCTTATCTCAGAGTTGACCCTCCTGTGAGCAGGAGGTTGGACTGTATACCTTCTGAGGTCTCTTCCAACTTGAGTCATCCTGTGATTAAATAGAAATGAAACTATATTTAGTTTTCACAGAATGTTGGGTAATATACTGATTTTTGTACGCTCAGACAAGATATTTAAATTGGGAAGTGAGGGATTGAGGTATCTTAATCTGTAATGTGTGTTTCTCCCAGAGTTTGAACATCAGTATTATTAAGTAGTGGGTATGAAGAGGCAGAACAGATGAAGAGAGAGAGATTTATCTTCTGAATTGGTGGTGTCTTCACTTGGTTTCACTCAAAAGAAAGTATTTTACATAAGAGATGGAGCCCATACCCTTCAATTTCTTGGAGATAAACTGATTCCAGTATGATTATTTACTGGATGTATTCCACTGAGTGTAGTGTTTAATGTTTCTTTGACTGATTGTTCTGACAGAAATTTCTTGTGTAGTCATATAAAAATAAAAGGGGAGGGAGGGAGCTTGAATTAGCAGCCTTCTAAACAACAAAATCATAAATCCACAACTGGATTTTTCTTCCCTTAAGCCTGACATTACTTTTTTTTCTGATTGAATTTGTAGCTTCTGAAGAGTGAAGAAAAAAAATTGCAACTGTGTTTTGCAAATATGAGAATCTGTGAAATAGAATATATTACCAACTATTGGCTTGATTCTGAAACTTGAATTCAAGCACATGGTTGGTTAGTCATACAAATATTCTTCAAGTAAGCCAGCGTCCTATTCTCAGGTGTCAGGTTTTTTAAACTAGCTGTGATGTGATGAACAATTTAAGATATTTCAAGTTGATGTGAATATTAGAGTCATAATTATACCTACCCTGTCTGTGCGGTTCCTTTCTGGTTAGTGTTTCCAATCTACATTTATTTAAGTGCTTTGAAAGCACAGACTGTTCTTTGTGTAGGAAAAGTATGTCCTACCAAAATACAGGGCATTTTTATGGAAAATGTAATGTATTATGTTGAATATTCCTCTTCTCCCTACTCTCCATTAATATCTAAAAAGACCAAGGGCCTAATCTGGTGTGTTTGTTACTGCCTTAGATCTGCCCACAACTCTTCCTTGAGGCATGCGGAAAGATTTGATAAGTAAACCTTGCCAGATGGCTAATGCTTGAAGGGAACGTTTAGCTACAAACATTGCAAAGTATAGAAATGTTAAAGTGTTGCAGCATTCTACAGTACAGGCACAGGACTGCACAGTACTTTGAAGTACATGCTCACTTATCTTCTGTAATGGGGACAGAGGGCTGAACTGGCTTTTCAAATACCCTCAGCACAACTGGCGTTAGCATACACATTTGTGGCGTTGACTGAATCAAAAAGTGAACAAAAATTATGTATGTGCACACTGTAGGAAATTAACGTACCTCCAGTCTGCAGGTTCCTGGTCGTATTATAGATATATTAGGCTCTAGACAGGGAGGAAGGCATAAAAGGGGAAGGAAAATCTGGCAAAGCTGTTAGTCTTGAGTCGACACTGCTGCACACACTGTGATGGAGGACACGAGCTTGCTCAAGGTAAATGCCAGCTGGTGGCAGTTGGATAGACGTCTGCTGTACCTCCCCTGTCCCTCTCCCTGCCCTTGCTTACAGCTGGTAATCAAAAAAGTATTGGAGTCATGAAGGCAGCTGCTCCAGCCATGTAAGGGGGCTCTTGAGTAAAAGAAATGATCTTTGATGTCTTGGTTGTCATGGATGTGTCATTAAAATAAACTTTTTGCTGTAACAAGGCTGCATCCAGTGAGGAGTATGATATCCTGTGAAATAGTTGTGCTTGGACAAGCACTTAAAGTTTCTCCTATAGTGATGAATGGGCAGAAAATAGATTCAGGTCAGTATTGTGTATTTGTGATTTGTTCTTTTAGAAATTGTGTTTAGGGATGAATAAACTGAAAATTTTGGAGGTACATATATAATACGTATATATTATTAGTTTCCTATATCCTCTATTATCAGTTCTCTTAGATTTTGCATGTTTGTGAAGAAATTACGCTTTTTTAAAATGTAAGGATCAAGTCCTTAGTTGTAACTTGAGAATATGATCTACCAATTCTAGAAGTGCATGTGACTGGTGCACACATCTACGCTTTACATCTTCAAGGCCCAGCATCACATTCAGTGTGGATTTTGACAAGGTTGATGGATTTCAAGGATTCCTACAAATATCCGAGTCCATGGTTCTTGGGGGAACTCTACACAACCTGTAGTATAACATTGTGGTCTGAGGTGATGTTGGCATGCCTCCCAAATTTGCAAACTTCTGCCTTCACTTCCTCTTTTCTCCTCTTCTTTCCAACTGCCTTCTGTCATAGTTACTTAAACTCTTAACTACAGAACTACTATATATAACATCATACAAATCTTTAAACAGCTGAATAGTTTGACTAACCTTGAGCTGTTGGAAATGAAGTAAAACACCAAGGCAAAGCAATAACTCTGGATGCTTGTGTTACTGGAAAGCTTCCTATGATCACTTCCTAAAATCTTAAACATTAAATTGTTTGCCTCCAAGACTTTATACAAGCAACAGATCATAGGTCTGCTGGAAAAAAAATATCTCAGCAAACTGCAGAGGAGTTTACAGTTGTAACCCATGGAGCATCTCTTCCCTTGGTGTTCATTAGGATGAGCTGCTTGAGAAGTCCAAAACTTTCTTTTTTTCATGCTATGAAAATGATTAGTTTAGCCTCTTACAGGACACAAATGTTGTCCATAACCTCTGGACAGCAGATACTGTCAAAACATACTGTGTCACAAAGGAGTTTTACTTGCTAGGTCTGAATCACACTTGAAATGCATGAGTATTCATTGCTAATTTGACAGGCAGGCGCCATTGTTACAGAATAATGTGCCTAAAGTTACTGCAATATTAAAGTGTTTGTAGTATCAAATCCAAAACATATTAACTTAAATGCTAAAACAAATTTTCCGCGATGCTTGCAAAAGCTATGAACGTCTTTGTTCATGTGAAAACCCATTTTTTTTAAAATATGAAGTAAAATCCAAAATTAGTAGTCAGTGAGGACCACGTGTGCCACGTTTCATATTTTAGCAGTTATTCCTGTAGTCTTTCCTTAAGGAATAAAAAAGGATAAAAATATCAGCCTAAGAACATTATTCTTCACTCTTCGACTTTTGAAGGCAAGTGAAAATATATTGTAAGATTACCTACGGTGCTACTAATTAGCGCCTGGTAAAGCACTGCATAGGGGAAATTATTTGCAGGATGAGGGGGCCAAATACTTGTACAGATTATATTGATAAATAATATACCTCAGCAGCTTCCTGTGGTGTTTAATCTTAACTGTTTCAAAATGTTTTTCATAACTGTATGAATAAACCACTCATTATACACAGTAAAGTGTATTTCATTATTTTCTTCCCTGCATTTGTTATGATTGATCTCGTAGCACACCTCAGCTCTAGAAGAGAAGAAATGGAAAGCTGGCAATGCATGCCAATTGCTCTTCCTTCAGAAGTGGAAAGATCCATTTAAGCTGCGCAAGATTAGACAACCCTGTGAGTCTTTACTGGAGTAGGAGCTAGACTGGAACGATGAGGTTTCTGTACCTCTGTAGAGAAGGTGCTTTTGTATTTTGAAGGGAGCCTCAGCTGAGGCCACAGAGAGTTACACAGAGCCCCGGAGGCACCTGCTAACATCTTGAGGAATACTCACTGGTGTCACGAGTGTTTCAGGAGGGATCTTTCTACACCATGCAGTCAGGCACTTGCAAAAGATTATTTAAATGAAAACAGAGCATAGTAAAGCACATTTCAATTTATTTTTTCCTTGAAGAGGTTAGGATGGCTTGTATCATGTAAATGATGCAGTTTTTAAATTAATTTTTTTAAGAAACCAAGTAGGGATTTTTTTGTTTGTTTTGTTTTGCTTTGTTTTTGCGTTGGAAGATCCTGTTTTGAGTGGTTTACAACTTTGCCAAATTTAAACATAGGAGTGAAACTATTGGCGCTGAGTGTTTGCCTCAGAATGTCTGTGGTTTGCTTAGTGATTTTTGTCTTTTTTAAAAAAAAACTCGAAGTATGTTGAAGGGAAACAGAAGTCATGCAATTCTGAGCAATTTCGATTTGTATGTACTCTGGAAAACCTTTGATGATCCGTAGCTGAATGTGACTCATCTTAGATCTGAAATGGACAATGCAGCTTTTCCTTTCATAATTTTAGTACTAGTAAGCATCCACTCTCATGTATGGAAATGAAAGTACAATTAATGACTGATACATCCTGCCTATGTAGAAAAGACTGGATTAAGATTTTATAGATAAGTTTCCCTTTTGTATACTCAGACTTTCAAACGCTTGTTATTTGCAATTTTAGCACATTCTGAGATATTGATTTTCAGTGTTAATTTTATGTAGGCTGTTTGGTCTGAATATTTGTTAATCCCTGTAGGTTAGTCACAAATGTGTAGTGCAGATTGAAGGTGCATAAAACCAGATCTCCCTCTAGAGACAGCTTTGTTTTGTTTCCTTCTTGAACTTCAAGCAAAACAACATGAAAGCTTGGAGAAAATGGAACCTTATTCTTTAAGAATAATTCCACACCAGTGTTGGCAAACTTGGAGATAGGTGGTTACCATAAGCTCCATCCATGTAAGGATTGGTCACTAACATTTTGTTTAACAAAACTGCTGCTTTTTTTCCTTCTCCTCTATATCTTTTGAAAAGAAGATTTGTTTTAACTTTTGCCCTTTTCTGCTGAATGTTAAACTTGATTTAGAAGCCTGAATCTTCAATGCCACTTGAGTACGGAGCTCCAAAACAATCAGGGTATGGCATGTTTGTAAAGGCAAGCCAGTTACAGTAGCTGGCTTTGCTGGTTACACAGTGCCCATCAGCACAGGCACCTTAATTAGAATTCCACTTCAACTGTTTGCTATATATAATAAACGATGTGATTTTTTTGAAATGTGTCAATATTTTGTGAGAGACCTAAGGAGAACTGAACAAAAGGTATTTATCCAGCAAACTTACAAGTAAAATATTGATCCAGGAGCAAGCGGTAGTCAAAGGTCTGTCAAAGAAGAAGCTGCAGTGAGATTCCAACCCTCACCCCAATAAAATGGTGTATGTGTGAGCTTTTGCTAAGCTGAACTACCTTTTAGCAGAGAAGTAGTAGAAGAGTGTCTTCTCTGAATTTACTGTAATGATGGGAAGGCTTATACAGTGTCATAAATGTTACTTTACTACCCTGGTACTTTCATCTGCTAGAATGGGCAATTCTGAAATCCATATAGTGCTTGTTTGGTGTTACTAATATTAGTGTAACACAGTTTTACATAGAGGAAAAAGCAGAGTTACATTCTGTTTCTATAAATAAACCTAGGGAATTAAAGATGCTTAATGTGGATAATGAATTCAGAGATCACTTGCAGTTTTGAGTAACTGGGACTGCATCTATATCAGCATTTTTGTGGCTGTCAGGTCCCTAGCACCAGCTGTTTTGCTCTGCAGTTCTGTTCCTGTTGCAGTAGGCCACATGCTAATGCAGATGCCAGTGAGTACTGTGGGCTGCTTTGTTCATGTTAGCAAATGTTTATCTGGGCAGGATGGATGAGAGAGAGGAGAAGAGGTAAAGACAAGCAATGGGAACATTCAAGAGAAACTGAGACTTCCATTTTTGCATCAGTTTTTCATTTTTGTTTTGCTTTTAATCTTCAGTTTTTCTAGAAATTGTGTAGATGTGTTTTGTTGTCTTTTTTTTTTTTTGTTCTTTTTACAGCAGAGAAAAATACTGCTTGACTGCCTTTTACTATATTTAGAACTAATGAGCATTCTCTTAGGTACTAGGGAAGGGATGGAAGAGAAAAAGTTAGTTGAGATGGACTGCTGCTGTAAAGGTTCTTTTCTTAAGACAAAATGTACTAGAAAAAAGTAGCAAAAATAGAAAAAGCCATTCTTGTCTCAGGTGCTGGAAAGACGTAGGCAGAACACATGGTCTCATCAGCTGCTCTGCGATGTGGCAAACCTGTAGCAGGATTGGGCTGTTGAGGATATTATTGAGTTATCTCATTTGTCACAAGTTCACAGAAATGTTGCCTTGTGAAAAAAATGGGCTTGCATGTCAAAGAGAGACTCTCAAAGAGGAGAAAAGTAGGGATCAGTAGAAAACAGACATCTCCCAGGATTTGCTCAAGATTTAGCTAGAGGTGATGGGCATGGTAGTAAAATCTGCATCCACCTCTCTGTCAGGTCATTTTGGGACAACATTCAAGAAGTAGGAGGTTCCTCACTGTCCTAATGGCTCTGTAACTCTGAGGAATGATGAGAGGTGTAGTAGAGAGGGTTGTTCATCCTGTCAGTCCTCTTGCTTCCCATATTTTCCTTCCCACCCAAAGTCTTCTCCCACCCCTCCTCTTATACAATTTCTTTCTCATTCTTTTGGATCCTTTATTCTTACACCTTTGTTCACCTGACACAATTTTTATTCCTTCTGTCAAAGGTATTAAACCTTTTTTCAGATTAGATGCTCTGTCCTGATTGTCTTTTGTCCAGTAACATTAGAATGTTGAGATGCATTATGAGGTTTTTCTCACAGTTTTCAAGACCGCAATCTGAATAATACATACTCTTATAAACAGTAATGTGGTGATGCTTATATTGTCAAGGTGTATCAGTGGTCAGTCCTCTGAAATTGTGTTTTTAACTTCAAGGATATAAATATATCAGCTGGGATAGCCATACCACCTGATTATAGACATCTAACATAGAAATCCAGGCTAGCCTTCTGGTCAAGAGATGTACCATGAATCTGGAGGTTTTCTGCATTATCTTTGATTCCATAAAAACCCAAAGAAAATGAACTTCCAAAATGACATATTCATGAGACATTTAAAGCCCCAGAGCTAGTTGGTACAACATGTCTTTCCAAGCTCTGGTTTGTGAACAGCTCTTGAGCCTGCCTCTCTCCTCAGGGTAAGTTCATCCATCAGTATTGTCATGATTTGAACATGAAGCCTTCAATGTGTTCATGAACCTCTTTTTTTTTTTCCTACTTGCTCTTTCTTCCCCCTCTTTTGCTCCACTGTCCCACTGTGTTCTTTCTGTTAATTTATTTGACATGATATTATAAAAAAGAATGGGGTCTGGAAAGAAACTTCTGGGCAATAAAGCCTCTTTTTAAAAACCATGTACATAAAGTAAAAATAACAAAAACTGTCAAAAGAAGCTGCTAGTGTGAATGTATTTATTTTCTCATCAGTGGAAAATCTTGAATCAGCTCCAGGACTTCAGGGCTACAATAGTCAGTAATTTCTATATGAGTAGAACATCTATTTCTCTTTTAAAATATGGGACAATCTGAACCCCAGGTTGTCAGCTGTTTTCACACGAGTTTGGGGGGGAAAAAGAGAAAAAAAAAAAAAAAAAAAAAACAACTGCAACCATTTATCAGTCAATAATCCAAATCACTTGCAGGAATGGTTCACTTGCAGAAAGCGTACCCCAGCATGGGTGAATGCAGTGAATACTGCAATTACTTCTGGATGGTGCCAATATGGTCTGGGTTAGAAACTTTGACTTAGATCCGTATTTCTGTAGGAAAGCGGAGTAGTGGGGGCATTTCACAGGTAAGGAAAGACAGCATGAGAGTGAAAGAGACTTTTCAGCAGGCGCTGTGGTAGCTCTTGTCAGTTTATGACCTTCCCACTGTCAGGGATTGGGCTCCCCTGGCATAGGGACTGGGGATCCCCTGGCATCCCTGATGCAGCATGGGCCCACTGCCCCGCAGTACCCAGCCAGCCCCTGAGCTGTGCAAACACCACAGGTGGTCGCCCACATCTACTGGGGTGGGAGAATTGCTCGCATGACTGAAATCAGGAGCTGAGCTGTGGGCTGCCTCTTCTGTTTGGAGACTCTGGCTGGGAGGAGAGGAGATGCTACAGAGATATGATTCATTCCTGATAACGAGTGGGTGAAACTCAGGCAGGCAAAAAAGCTGTAATTCAATGAACCTCCTGAACAAAGAGAGGACAGGAAGAGAGCAACCAGCAAGGGTGCTTGGAGAATGAGTTAGTGTGTACCACTTTAAAAACTATACTAATGTGTCCACTTAAATAACTTTTTTGGAGGCAATCACAGTTCTTTGTAGCAAAACACCCAAATGTTGTAATAAAAATGTGTTACTTAGTTTGTTAAGACATTTCTTTCTTTGATTTCCTTTATTCACTTGATAATGGAATGTTTCAAACATCATAAGAAAAACGACAAATTTAAAAAAAATTCACTTTATTAAAAAGTATATTGAACTATTTTTCAAAATTTGATCTGAATGTTAATTTCTCTGGCTCAGTCAGTTCATTATTTGAGAGCCTGAAGGACTAGGGGAAGAAAAAAGCAAAGAGAGAAATTATGTAGCGTACTGCCAGCTTCATAGACCCTGGGTGGGATGAATTAGCTGGAGAAACAAAACCCAGAGCTGAAAGTACTTTGAGCATCTTTTTAAAAAGTGCTAATTCAGAAGGAAAAGAAATGGGAAATTTTTCACTAATAATAATAAAAATTTAAACATTTGCACTTGTTTACTTGCATTCCTCCCACCCTGTTACCTTTTCTCTGTAGCTTTTCTTTTAAAGCACTGAGTCTTTCTCGATTTCATGAGCACAGATGACAGGCTATGCAGAATTTTATGGCTATTTCAGGGTTTTGGCATGGACTGAAGAGCTATGCTTATGAAGTTCAGTGCAGCATCAAATTGTCAGAGGGTGTGCTTTCTAGGGCAGAGATTATTAGCCCTTCATTTGTGCTTTGCTGAGACTATTCTAGATACTATCCCTGGACAGACAAGGGCTCTATTCTGCAGTGACGAGGCCCTGGCTGACAGCACACTGACACTGCAGCACCGCTGTGTGATTCCCCTCCCAGCACTGGCAGAGTCCAAGGAGTGCTGCTAAATCAAACCTGGACTACATTTCCTGGGCTTGGGAGTATGATGTATTCAGTATCAGCAATGTGAATTCATTTGTTTCTAACCAGATTTTCATTTCAAGATGACAAATACATTTTAGGACAGTAATTTACAAGGTAGGTGTATAGAACTCATATGTGGGAATCAATATTAGTATGTCCATGCATAATATTTCTTTATATATGGACAAATTTAGTAGGCATTTCTTAAAGAACTAAACACATACAACTTGTTTATTTGCTCAGTTCCAGACAAAAGTGTCCTGAGCTTTCCTCCAAGCTCTCTGAAAGTGGTAATGAAAGAAAGTGCACATCTACTCAGTGTCTGTCAGTGAGTATGTTCAGTTTTGGTCTCTGCTGTACAAAAAGTTGTGGACAGGCTGGAGAGGGTCCAGAGAAGAGCCACAAAGATGATCAATGGACTGGGAGGCCTGCCATGTGAGGAAAGGCTTAGAGAATTAGGTTTGTTCAGCCTTGAGAAAAGGTGACCTAGGGGAGATCTTATCATTATGTTCCAGTATTTAAAGGGTGGCTACAGAGAAGATGGAGACCCTTTTTACAAGGAGTCACATGGAAAAGACAAGGGGTAATGGGTACAAGTTACTCCTGGGAAGATTCTGATTGGAGACAAGAGGAACAGTTTTCTCAATAGCAATCAGCCACTGGAATAATATCCCCAAGGAACTGGTGACTTCCCCAACACTGGACACTTTTAATATTCAGCTGGACAGGGTACTGGGCCATTTTGTCTAGACCATGCTTTTGCCAAGAAAGGTTGGTCGTTGAGGTGATCCTTGAGGTCCCTTCCAATGTTGTATTCTATGATCATGAAAGAAAATTGAGAGGTCAGCTGAAACATTAAAATAGTATCCCCCTATTCATGGGTATAGCTGTTAACTGAAGGAAGAAAATTCCCACATATACTTCAACTTGTAAATAAATTACCATATTAATAAAAGGCAAGCCAATGAAGCAGGTGATGTATTTTCATATGTCAAGTTATATGATGTGCAAATATATTGGGAACATGGAAGACTTTGTCTGCTTTCTCATACTTATGGCAACAGGTTGCTGTCAACTAGCATAACTGATCAGTGAAGCTACTGTTTTCATGAATTGCTTAAAAAAGTTTCTTGCATTTTTGTTAGGCTTCTGGTTTTGAAATATATATATATAT
Organism: Athene cunicularia; assembly: GCF_003259725.1. Taxonomy (NCBI): domain Eukaryota; kingdom Metazoa; phylum Chordata; class Aves; order Strigiformes; family Strigidae; genus Athene; species Athene cunicularia. The sequence goes on along the minus strand of NW_020799091.1, from coordinate 57,927,977 downwards.
ATATATATATATATATATAACCAATATAATACATTACATCTTAACTGAAAAGTCAGGAGAATTCATACAAAGCACTACAGAAATTCCAGGGAGGCCTGCCATTTACATAGTGGGCAGGGGCAAAAGTTTGTGGGTGCTCTAAGTAAATTGGGACAATCCTGAGTGAAGAGTCCAAGGTTTGTTATTATGAAATGAAGGTTTCTATTAATGAAATTGTTCCTATTCAAATGACTCATTTTCATTTGTAAATAAATTTAAGATGTAATTATAAGGACCACATCAAATTCCACTAGGTCTGTCCTACTGAGTATTACTTTGTGTGTTTTGATGTTTCTGAAGATGTTAGTCCATGCTGAGAATTCACCTTCCTGTGAGCATTTTGAAAGAAAATGTTTAAAAAAAAAATCTAAGAAACATACTGATATTGCAGTTAGAGCGTTGGTTTAGCATCTGTGCTGTAAATGTAAACCTTGATGACCCATTTGCAGAATCCTTATAAGCTTAGCAATCTGTACTTCATGGCCTTTTTTGTCTGCATTCCGTAATACTTTCTATTTTAATCAGAACAGTTATGGTGGCAGACTCCACACTTGAGCCTGGGATGTGGAGCTGTTTTGTCAAGGCATCCTGTTCTCACATTCAAAGTAGAGCCTCAGTGCAAGCATTGCTAAAAACACATTAGGAAGCTGATTTGGGTATTCTCTATTCAGGGCATGAAAGTGTGGAAAGAAGTTTCTTCAGAGTAAAGAGAAACAAAGTCTGTGACAAAAGTTCAAAGGGAAAAAAATGTTAGGAGTAGCCTAGTGTAAATGCTGCTTGGTGGCTCTTTTCATGACAAAGACCTGAGTTCTTAGGCAAGGGTGCCATGAGTTACTGTGCTACCCCAAGAATAGCCTGGGAAGCATGTTTTTCATCTGGCAAGGACCTAATGGGAGTTTGTCAAAATCTCTGATTAGACAGATAGTCTAGTTGTGGTCAGCTATCATTCCTGGCACACAGGAACTCTCCAAACCGCTGTGCTAATAAGGGCTTGGGTGTCTTCACACTAGAGTTAGCAGCTGCCGGTTGAGTTGAACATCAGCGTAGTCAACCATCGGTACAGATACAGTAATTACACAGCAGTGTTCGGTGGTGTACATTTCTGATGAGCCACGTGCAGATTATGGGGGGCAACATGCAAGATCACTGTAGAAATTCTTATCTGAAAGTGGTGTTTGAAGGAAAGCTGAAGGGTGAAATATCTATATTCCCTCTTTCTTCTTTTCCAGCTGCATTCCAGTCTTTGAATACTCTAAATGCAACCACAGAGCTACTTATGATGAGAGTTTTGTATCTGAGTATTGCATGTCTATAATAGCTTTTTGTTGTAAATGTCCCCCCAAATTATAAAACCATGGGAGACTTAAAACCAGTGTGTAAGAGGGCAGACAAGGATTGTGCCTCTGTATTTTCTTTCTTTAAATTAATTTTTTAAATTACTTTTTTACATTACTAAGAATTATATCTTGTTCCCGTATACTCTGTTGCTCTTCTTTCTGTTCATTGTACTGATTCTCACACAGGTCTGCTAAAACTGGACTTCATTTCATTGGCTTTAGTGAGGGCTGGTAATATTGCAGAGTCAGAATCCAAACTCAGCTTTCCTGGTCCTGGCAGTCCCCTTTGGGCTCCACTGTGTTACCACTGACTGTGGGAGGCTAAGCATATTGGTTCCTTGCCCCCTCTGGTGTGGTTGTCCTAGGGAACCCAGTATCTGACACTGTACGCAGGTGCAGGTGTGGCTTGAGCAAATCTCCAGCTTCGCAGAATCACAGAATCGTCTAGGTTGGAAAAGACCTTGAAGATCATCCAGTCCAACCATTAACCTAGCACTGACAGTTCCCAACTACATCAGATCCCTCAGCGCTATGTCAACCCGACTCTTTAAACACCTCCAGGGATGGGGACTCCACCACCTCCCTGGGCAGCCCATTCCAACGCCTCACAACCCATTCTGTAAAGAAATGCTTTCTAATATCCAGTCTAAACCTGCCCTGGTGCAACTTGAGGCCATTACCTCTTGTCCTATTGCTTGTTACTTGGTTAAAGATGCTCATCCCCAGCTCTCTGCAACCTCCTTTCAGGGAGCTGTAGAGGGTGATGAGGTCTCCCCTCAGCCTCCTCTTCTCCAGACTAAACACCCCCAGTTCCCTCAGCCGCTCCCCGTACGACCTGTGCTCCAGAGCCTGCACCAGCTCCGTTGCCCTTCTCTGGACACGCTCGAGTCATTCAATGTCCTTTTTGTAGTGAGGGGCCCAAAACTGAACACAGGAATCGAATCGAGGTGCGGCCTCACCAGTGCCGAGTACAGGGGTCAGATCCCTTCCCTGTCCCTGCTGGCCACGCTATTGCTGACACAAGCCAGGATGCCATTGGCCTTCTTGGCCCCCTGGGCACACTGCTGGCTTCTGTTCAACCGGCTGTCAATCAACCCCCCCAGGTCCCTCTCTGACTGGCAGCTCTCCAGCCACTCCTCCCCAAGCCTGTAGCGCAGCTCACCAGCTGGGTGAGGAAGTTATCCTCCACACATTCCAGGAACCTCCTGGATTGTTCCCTCTCTGCAGTGTTGTGATCCCAGCAGATACCCGGAGGTTAAATTTCCCCACAAGAACAACGGCAAGTGACCGCGAGATTTCTCCCAACTGTTCATAGAAAGTTTCATCCACCTCACGCTTTGGTGGGGGGGTGGGGGTGGTGTGGTGTCTATAGCAGACTCCCACAGCAAGATCTGTTTTATTGGCCCTTAACACTCTTAACCCTATTATCACTATACTTGATTTCTGAGCTGTCATAGCATTCTCTTACATACTGGGCCAACCCACCACATCTCCTTCCCTCTCTATTCCCTCCTTCAGGAAGGAGCGTAGATGCTGTCAGTTGTTAAACAAGGAGCAGAACTGGTCTGCTTTTAATTTCTTCACTTTGTTACCTTATTTTAGAACTTCCCAGAAATACACAATTCTGCTGTGGTTTATAGAAATGTCTACTTATTCTTTTGTATTTTCTCCATAGAACCTGATTCCTGTTTCCAGAGAGAGTAAGGGTCTCACAGGGCAATCCAATCCTGAAGCAAAAACCAGCTACTGTTGCCAACATCTCTTCAATGCTACAGAAAGCAGTAGAGTACACTGCTTGAGGGAAGTGCAGTGAAGGCATTTTATCATTTGGAAAGCACAGATACTAATGAGTCACTTCTTTCAAATAGAGGCTTTCCCCAAAGGAAACTACTAGCTGGTGTTTGTCATTTTGTACACCTCATTTAAAGTAATCTTTATCTTTAGTTTGAAAAGGTCAGGGGGAAGAAGAGAAAATTATGCTGGTTGAAAACAAAGTTTTGGTTTTGACATTTTTTGGTTTGTTTCTTTTGCATTGCCCACAGTGATGTCATTCAAATATCACAGGCAGTCTTTGCCTCTCTGGAAAAGTAGTGCAAAGCTCCTATCTTTAAATTTATCAATAATGTCAGTGGAGAGGTCCAGTAAAAGACAATTCTGAGGATGAGGGTGAATTTTTGATCTGTTGAATCATAACTCCTTGCCAGTGGAGAATTGGAAATTAAGGTAAGTTTGAGAAACTCCAAGCCTTCTAAGAAAAAAATAACAGCATTGATAACTTTGATCATCATTTAGTAGTCAGCCCCAGACAATTAATGAGGAAAAGATGAGCCACTTTAATAAGTATCCTGGAGTCTTATTTTGGAAAAAGTTTTTGGTAACATACATGGAAAACAGTCAAGTTAGTGAAGATGGGAGTTAACAGGAAAAATTCAAATAAGTGATAGATGAAGGATAAGGGGACAGGTTGGGCCTGAGGGGTACGCTTCTAAGAGTTGCTGAACTGCATACATAAATATGCAAGTAAATAAAACAGCTAGATTAAAAGAAAGGAATGTATTCATTGCCATAACTGTTGCAAATTAGAAGGAATCTAGAATAGATAGGTCAGAAAGGCACTGAGATTTGTTGTTTCATTTTTTTGACATATAATCTTTGCACTTCTCAGAAAAGTATTGTCCTTTACCATATTAATTACTTCTGTAATTCACTTTTAAGTAAGAAAAAATGGTATCTAAAAAGTCAAGAATTTCTGATGCTTGCTTTGCTTCTGTGGACAGCATTACCTCTTCTTGTACCCAGCTGGGTTGTTACAGTTTTTTATATCATATAGTCTGTATGCACAGGCTTGATTTTCTTTCTCTTATTTCTACCACAAATTAACATTTGCTTTCCAGTCACTTGATTTGTGATTGAGAATTTCTTCAAATTTCACACTATTTGTATAATTTATCCCTTTCTAATACAAAATCAGAAATAAAGAAGCAAATGGATTAGCAGTTCTCTCTCTTAAGATGGAAAAAGTAATATTATTAAAAAGTCACTATCATATCCATTTGAGTCTTCTCCAGCTATTAAAAGGTTACATTCTACATTAAATGATAAGAACATACATGCTGCAGAGTACCTGTGTACTCTTGCAATTGAATGAATACTATATGTATGAATTTAATTTTTGGTATGTGTTTAAATACCTCTGAATTTAACCCTGAAATTCATTCATCTTCTTGATGGGGATCTCTGCAGCTTGGAGGAACTTCTGTTCTGCTGGGTCTGCTGGAGCTGCTTCTCCAGTTTAGGGGTTAAGAGGGAAAGGTCTTCAATGGGATTGAAGTGTGTAACTAATGAGATGAACATTGTGCCTTTTAGTGAGACAGCAATTTGCTCATTTTTTTTGTCATGTGTTTCTCTCTTATATAACTGATGTTTACTTCCAAATATTATTTTAAACATTTTTCCTGCCTTGACAGGGTCAAAAGATTCTTATTTTTCAAGCTGAAATAGATCAGTCAAGCCATGATTTTGCTTTTGAAAAAAAATCTCAAAATTCTTGAGACATTTGATAAAATTTTCAATTGTCATTTAGCTGAAGTCCAAAAGAAAGAATGAAATAATGGTGATGAAAGGCTGGTATTACATGAACAGGAAGAAACTCTCTTTCTAAGGGGTGTAAAAGAACAAAACAGATTAACTTGGCAGTTTTTGTTGAATGTGGTTTGGCTTGCTTTTACTTTGTTCCTTTTCTTTGTCAACAAAGTGAGTCACAGTTTTAGCTGATAGAATTAATTCTTCCATATGAGATATTTCTTTTAACGTTTAAGGATTACATACAGACCGGTCTAGTGGAATCAGTGAACTGGAGAACAATCTCTTCAATATCATGGCTCTTGCTGAAAATATCCAAAGGTATTTTTAGCAGATAAACTATAGGTTTGCTTAAAGTAGGCATTGCATCAGCGTGGAGTAACTCTCTGATGTGAATATTTCTGAACTTTACAGTGTTCTCAAAATATTTCTGGTACATCTTGTCTAAGACTGAATTATAGCCAGCTCCAGGCAAGGAACAGGTAATACTTATATGGCCTCTGAAGCAACCCAAAAATGAAATTAACTCTTGGGTCCAAAGACTTGTGCCAAATTTCTGGCTATTATATTGTAACAGTGGAGGTATGCTCTCTCCAGTCATCCATCTATGCCAGCCCTTGAACAGTTCTTAATAAGCTAATGAAAGCCACTTCTGAAAGATAATCCTGTAGCCCGTATAATTCACTGTGAAAGCCTTCCTGCCCTAAACTGTACATCTTCATGTTTTTAGACAGCTCTTCTGCCTGCCAAAACCTTCTGAATATGCCCTTTTTGTGGATTTTTTCTGTTCCATTGCCTGTTTTCTGGTAGACCAACAGTACCACTGACTGCATTATTCAGCTGTGTTATTTAATGAAAGAAATAAGCACTTAAATCTTTCTATTAGGTAGTCTCCAAATTAGATGCAGAAATCATGTGTTATTGCAGAATGTTAACTTCTGACTTCTTAATAGTTTACGGTTTTCACAGCTTCTCTAAAAATTAAAATTCAGAAGCAAGAAAGGATATTTTGTGAGTATTTAATTTCTCGATTCTTTTAGAGAGTGATGCATGGATTGCTCATCAATTTTATAGGGTAATGTATCATGCCACTTATAAATATCTCATTATCTTCTCTATGCAAACACGTGTATTGGGAATACAGCAGTTGAATGCATGCAGGATTTATATTTCCCTAGGGAAAAGTAAAACTTCAGACTCATTATAGCATCCCTAGGCCCAGTTGGTTGGCATGACAAGCATCACCTGGCTTGCTGAGAGCCTCTTCCACGTTCAGGGCAGCAGTAAATGCATCCTAATCAGGGTGTTAGGCAAATATGGCCAGTCAAGGGCAAAACAATGGTTTTTTGTTCTTTTTAAGAATTTCTCCCTTTGCTCCCTTTTACTATGTGAGATAGAAGCTGAATTAATACATGAGGAAAAAGTAATACTTAATTGTAGGGCTTGTTTACACAAGCAAGAACCTGAATTTAACAGTCTTGTTATTTTAAAATTTATGCTACGACTAATTCTTATCCCTCATACTTAGGCAATATTTTTTTTTTTTAATGGAGATATAGTAAATTAGAGGTTGGGAGATTTTGGAAAAGGATCCTGGAAAAAAAACTCTCTTTTTTTTTGAGAGCTAATAATTGATTATATTATTGATTATAACAGTTATTCTCATAAAACTACCATCTCAGTAATAATCAGAAAATGTCAAGTATTAGGAATTTATAGGAAGAGAATGGAAAAATAGACAAAGAAGAAGCTGAACCTTTACCCATACCTTGAACACTCTACTGTTCTTATCTCTTCTTCTCAAAAAGGACATATCATAGAAATGGAAAAGATTCAGGAAAAAGCAGTGAGGGCAGTCAAAGTCAGGGAACAGCTTCCATACAAGCTGTGACTTGGTGGGCTGGCCATGCATACTGGTTTTATGTGGCAATGTGCGATTGCAGAGGTATCTTCTGTGAGAAGATGCCAGAAGCTGCCCCCATGTCAAACAGAGCTGGTTTCACCCAGCTTCAAGGTGGACCTACTGATGGCCAAGGCTGAGACAATCAGTGATGCTGGTAGTGCCTCTGTGATAACATAGTTAAGAAAGGGAAAAGACTATTGTGCAAGAGCAGCTGGGAGGGAGGAGTGCAAATATGTGAGAGAAACAGCCCTGCAGACCCCAAGGTCAGTGAAGCAGGAGGGGCAGGAGGTGCTCCAGGGGCTGGAGCAGAGGTTGCTCTGTAGCCCGTGGTGCAGCCCCTGGTGAGGCAGCTGTGTCCCTGCAGCCCATGGGGGTTAACGGTGGAGCAGAGACACACCTGCAGCCTGGGGAGGATCCCACACCAGAGCAGGTGGATGTGCCCTGAAGGAAGCTACAGCCTGTGGAGAGATCACACAGGAGCTGGCTCATGGCAGGAACTGAAGCCCATGAAGAGGAGCCCATGCTAGAGCAGATTTGTTGCCAGGACCTGTGACCCCAGGGGGACCTTCACTGGAACAGTCCATCCCTAAAGGACCTGTGGCAAGGACCCATGCTGGAGCAGTTTGAAGAACTGCAGCCTGTGGGAAGGATCCATGCTGAAGCAGTGGATGAAGGACTGTATCCTGTGGGAGGGACCCCGTACTTGAACAAGAGAAGAGTGTGAGGTGGAAGGAGTGGCAGAGACAATGCTTAATGAACTGACCACAACCCCCATTCCCCAAACACCTGTGCTGCTCCAGGCGGAGGAGGTAGAGAAGTCTGGAGGGAACTTCGGCCTGGGAAGAAGGGAGGGGTGGGGGGAAGGTGTTTTTAGATTTGTTCTTATTTCTCATTATCTTACTCTGTTTAAATGGCAATAAATTACATTAATTTCCCCAATTTGAGTCTGTTTTGCCAATGATGGTAATTGGGGAGTGATCTCCACATCCTTATCTTGACCTATGAGCTCTTTTTTTTTATGTTCTCTCCCTGTCCTGTTAGTGGAGGGGGAATGATAGAGTGGTTTGGTGGACACCTGGCAGCCAGCAAAGGTCAGCCCACCACACTATGAAAAACAGATATGGAGATAGGGAGTATGGAGGATACAGGGATCTAATAACTCTAAAATCATGAATGCCATGGCAAAAGGAGATAGTGTTTGCTGCCTCTTCCAATACAAGAACTAGGGGCATCAAAGGAATCTATAAAAAGTCCATTACAAAACAGACGAGACATTTCTTCATGCGATGGGAATCGAAATCAATGAGCTTGCCTATAGGCAATGCTGTGAATGATAAAAGTTTACATGGGCTCAAAGAAGGAACAGACAAGTACATGGAAGAAGTATTTGCTTGGGGTTAGTACACACAGAAACCACATCAGGCTCTGGAAATCAGCTGAGTGGAAAACATCTGGAAGCTAGGAATGTACCCAGGGGAGGTATCATAAGTGTTCAAGGTAAGGCTGTGGCTGGGGCTTTCAGCAACCAGGTCTAGTGGAAGGTGTCCCTGCCCATGGCAGGGGGGTTGGAAGTAGATGACCTTTAAAGCTCCCTTCCAACCCAAACCATTCTATGATTCTGTGATTCTATATGGTTGTCCCTGTTTTTACTCTCCTCAAGCAGATGGTTATAGCTATTGATGGAAACAGAATACCAGATCAAATGAACCCTTGGACTTGCCCAGTACTGATATTTTTTTGTGAGGAATTGTAAGATTGTACTTATAGATAGCTAGAGTTAGACAAGTTGGATCTTACTCAGATTTCTGAGAGGTAGGAAAAAAAGGCCAGCGTGCATATTTCAGGGGGAAGAAAGGGGACAAATGTTCCTGCTGGAAAATGCATTAGCTCTGAGATCACCTTTGTCCATATAAGCAGGCATCTGGGTAGAAAGGGTGAGCAACATAATTACTTTGAAAGCTCTACTCTGAAAAGACTGTATAAACATTGAGAAATGGGACCTTTCAACATATTGAGAACAAGAATGAAGTATAACACAAAATAAAATTATCTCTTTGCTAGGTCATTTCTAGTAAATTGTCTTCAAAGATCAGGTCATTTAGGCAAATCTGCACCAATGATATGAGCAAGCAGTTTAGAAGCCGCCACTTCGATAAATGAAGCAAATAACATTAAAATTGTCTCAAAGACTGTGAGTAACCTGTATTCAGGCAGGTATTTTTGGGTTGCTTATTACAGTGTCTTTATTTTGTGGTTTTGAGTGATAACATATTTTGGCTTGGAAAAACAATCCAAAACAAAAATATTTTATTAAAAAAACCTGTTATATTTAATTTCCCATTGAATTAATAATCCAAAATTAGTCTCTAAAGGATTGTGCTGTGAGAGAAGTGGGGGGCTGAAATTTTTACACCACAGCCGAAACTATTATTTCAAGTTTTGACAATAGATTAGTCTTCTTATTGATTAAAATAAAACAATATCTGTGTTACTTAAAATATAAGGGTCCTTGGATCAAACTTTAAGAATTTGCCTTATCTAGAATCACAGAATCGTTTAGGTCGGAAAAGACCCTTAAGATCATTGTGTCCAACCATAAATCTAAGAGTACCAAGTCCACCACCAAACTATGTCCCCATGCACCATGACTATAAGTCTAAATACCTCCAGGAATGGTGACTCAACCATTTCCCTGGGCAGCCTGTTCCAGTGCTTGATGACACTTTCAGTGAAGAAATTTTTCCTAATATCCAATCTAAACCTACTTTGGTGCAGTTTGAGACTGTTTCCTCTGTCCTGTCACTTGTTACCCAGGAGAAGAGACTGACACCCACCTTGCTGCAACCTCCTTTCAGGTCGTTGTAGAGAGTGATAAAGTCTCAGCCTCCTTTTCTCCAGACTAAAAAATCCCAGTTCCCTCAGTCACACCTCATAAGATTAAATGTCCTCTAGACCCTTCACCAGCTGTGTTGCTCTTCTTCAGACGTGCAAAACTACTTGTCATCTAACCAATTTTGAAAAACTCAACTTGCATTTACCATTTTCAACTATTTTGACAGCTTGTAGGGAGAGGTTACTCACCACTGCTGGTAACTATCGACTTCATCCCTGATTCCTCTTACTGAATGCCAGAGGATTTTTGCCGTTCATTACCTGTCACTTTTAAGTAACTGTAAAATATGATAGAGAAGTCAAAGATCTCCTTTACTGAGTCCCCTCAAAATACATTTTTCAGCATGGAAATCTTCCCAGTTTCTTTTACAGTGAACATTAACAAAAATTATTTATTTTATTCTTCGCAATCTTGTCCTCTCTCAGGTTTCTCTTTGTGTACTTTGATAATCCATTGGCCTTACAGACTTTGCCAAGATTCTTGCTACTGATGTGTTTGAAGAAAGATTTTGTATTTAGTTTTAATTCTTTTTGCCAGTTGCTCTTCAAACCCTCTTTTGGACCCTCCTAGTTATGTTTTTACATTTAATCTGCCAGAGTTCATGATCATTTTCTTTTCCTTCGGTTTGAAATAACTTCACCCTTCTGAGGGATGCTTTCTTGTTTCTAATATCCTCCCTTACCTGCTGTTCAGTCATCATGACTTCTACCTTTAAAAAAATCTGTGGTATGCATTCATCAGTGCTGTTCCTTCAGTGATCTCCACACTGTAAGGTTTTAATTCTTTTAATTAACCATTTTAAACAAGTTTCTTCATCTTTGCATGTCTCTACCTCTTGAAATGGAGCAAAGTTTTAGCATGTCTGTTTGGCTTTTGTTGCTCCTGTAGGGATACAGAGTTTATTCAGATTCACACGTGCAGTTTTGAGCCAAGCCACATGTGATAGTCAGGACAAGTTTGACGGAGGTGTCCCACTTTGTGGACTGCCTTCACAGCTGCTTCAACATGTACTTATCAATGGCCTCGTAAAAATGTGATCTCTGTTACGTACCAGTGTGAATTCATAAGGGTAATTGAAGGCTCCTACTATTCTCGTGTTTCCTGCCCTTTCTGCCTCTAATCTCTCATGGCATAGCAGTCAGTGCTGCCATCCTGTCCGGGTGGTCAACAATGTCTTATGTTCTTCCTATTTAGGCCTTGGTTTGGTCTCTAAGGACATTGAGGCACTTGATCAAGTAGGTAGTTTGTCAGTTTTGATTCTTATCAAATTGGGCTTCTCTGATCCAGTGACTTGAGAGGATGAGTGTAGACATGAGACATGAGAACATGAGGCAGAAAGAGAGCAGCAACATAGTTCAGTGAAAGGGATTCTTGTTCTAGGGATTCACACAAATTTTCTCCATGGTTAGAGGAGTGAGGGGGGCTCTTTTAAAGAACAATTAATCCTACCTTCCTTGGAATAAGACAAGACAGTTTATTCTTAACATTAAACTGACTGCTTCTAAGTTATTCTTCCAATTGCAAAATACACATTTGAGATCTCACTGATAAAGGATTTGAGTGCCTAAATTGCGTCTTCAGGGAAATATAAGTCTGTTATGTACACTGAGAGGTTTGCCCACCTTCCTCCTGCTGAAATTGGTACAATTAAATCTTTTAAATGTTGAAGACAGAGCTCCTTAGCTGTTTGGGAAGGGGGAGGGCAGCAGAAATAGGATACATTCGTTCTTATGTTTGGTCCAAGGACCTATTTTTATATTAAATAGTTAATGGGTAAGTGAAATCCTTGGAATAGAGACTGTCTGTCAATAAAGTAACTTTACTCCTCAACACTCTCAGTCTTGGGCCAGTTCTACTTAAGCATGGAACTGCAGTTCCAGGCACCTGAAGGATTATGAAGTCCAGATTTTGAGGGTTAAAAATTTTACTCTCTTCAGGAAGAATAGATCACCTTTTTACATAAAGACAGATGGATACACAAGGATGGGGGAAAAAAGGATGGGAGTTGGTTTTTTATGCCTTATGTATATGAAAAAACATAATCCTCCTTAAGTAACTCATAAGAGATACATTGTTAAGTGCTACATACCAGTTATATTAATTCAGCAATAGAAATAACTGGTTTTGGGTAACATATAAAGCTTATTAATTAAGGGATTAGTCTGAGACTATTTCTGTGAGACAGCAAGCTTTATGTGCCATTCCAGTTGTGAAGGTGTAGGCACAAAGCCATCTCTGCTTTGAAGGTGAGGAAAGCCATGGCAGCTCATGACAGCTGATTAATTGCCCGCAAATACATTGAAGATGGTTTAGAGCAGCTGCCATGACTTACCAAATTTAAAATCAACTTTCTTATGCATTGAAAAATAAAAATAAAAATTCTTGGTGAGTGCCCCAAATAATATCTGTAGAAGTTTTTGTCAATTTCAACTTTAGTAGGCATTTGATGGCATTGCAGTATTGCTGCCTGAATTATTTTACGCTAGGCTAGAAGCAGCTCCTTGTGGGCTTCCTAAGCACAGAGTGTGCTGTTTTGTTCTGGATCTTTTTTATGACCTTACCTAGAGGAAGTATTTAATGGGTAGAAAATCTTATAGTACTTTTACTTAGCAAAAATATTAACCTTCCTATGATATGAGTGTTCCTGTTTAACAACCCGGTGAAGCTGCTTAAACTGTCAGCTCCCACTACAGCCAGAATTATTGTTTATCTGCAATCTCATGTATCTAAGCATTTATATTCTTTTGTTCCATTTCATATCATGTGGATTTTCATACTGTGGTGTCTGAGCAGTTTTCTGAAGTGCAGAAAGTAATGTGACTAGCATCCATCATATCTATTCTTGCATCTGTTCCCTATCGGAAAAATGAGAATAGTGGAGAAGCTTTGAGTTTGTAAATAAAGTCAAAGCTGAAAATAACTTTTGCACATAGATGCCCTTTGGTTATTCAGGAAATACATTCCAAACACTTAGCCCTGGAGAAAATTATATATCTAGTACAGATGAGCTTCACCCTCACTGTAGAATTTCTGCATGTCGGAGAAACAGTGCTGTTGGCAACACTGCTAATGCTGGTCTTTCAGTTAACCTTGTCTGAAACAATGACGTACTTGAAGATAGTAACTGGGAACTTGGGCAGGAAAAAATACGGTACAGAGAGCAGGTTCAGGAAGCAGTAGGAAGATTTGCTACCTAAAGAGTAGACAACATTGTTTGAAGGAGGTGGTACAGCATTTTGAATTTAGTGTTTTCTAAGTGCTGAAGGCTACAAAACCAAATATGCCTGTGTTACCTTGCTCAGCTCTGAACACTTTATGAGATGATCACTGCCCATTGACATGAAATGGAGGACCTCATGTCAGAGAAGAAAAGCAATCTAACTGACAGTGTGACAACTGATGTCACTAGTTGTGGGTGCCTCTAGCAAAAAGATTATTTCAGGCTGACTTTTAGGTCTATCCTGATAAAATACCAGCTGTAATGTCATGCTCTGGCTAAATAGAATACCAACCAGCTAAGAAACAAGATCAAGCTTTTTTCCAGCTAGAGGAATTGTTTTTTTTTCTGGCATGGGGATCTTGTGGCAGCCCAGCCATTAAAGCTAACATAACAATTAGTCTGACACCTTCCCACATCCTCCAGCTGATCTAAATAAATAAATAACATCCCTCCAAATATCCAAGAAGTAATCTCTCCATGCCAAATTTTGCTCCTAAGCTGTGTACCTATTATTTTCAACTCTGTGGGACTTCCTTTTATATAACCACAGCTGGAATTTGTTCCTTAATACTGACTATGTCTTCACTCTTTGTCATGTAGGTCAAGAGAATAAATTAAATTGTGACATTGTGCTGCTTACTGTGGCATCCCCCAGGAGTTTGTGTGGTCCCTACTGATTGCCTTGAATCATTAATCAAAGGGTAACTGCAGTGTACAGCCCACAACATATTCTCATCAGGCACATGCATTGATGATGCTGCATCAAGAAAAAAGACTTAATTGCATTGACAGAACAGTTTAGAATGTTTATCAAAATTGTGCTTATAGCATCTAAAAATACTGTAATTAATGCAGCTTTTGGCCTCTTCGCACACTGTTTTCTTTTTAGTTTCTTCTGTTAAAGAAGACAGCTGTTTGCTAGGAAAACAAATTCATCTCTTTTCCTTCCCTCTCTCACCTCCTGTTTTGTATTTGAGTGCATCAGTAGGAGGCTCACAGTTTGTTGTAAATGTTCATTCACAGTTTCTGCAGATTCCTACATTCATATTCACAAAGGCAGAATATTTCAAGATGTCCTTCATATCAACTTACTGTTACTTCACATCAGACAAGCAGAATACAAAGTGCAGATTGCAGGGGCTTTGCTTCCCAAGGCAAAACAATGATCCTTAAGGGAAAAAAACCCCACTGTCCTCAAGGAGAGTGTGACAATTAGGGTCAGCCATTTCTTCATTCTTAAATTGTTTCTTTTCACTGCTGATCTAAATGTGGCTTGTGGGTATTATCAAGCAGAGTATATTAGAGAATAATGAAAGAAGATGTTCTTTGATCAGATAAAGCATCTGCAAGAGAAGCTGAGGGGAGATGCTGGTGAGTCGGCTTGTGACACCACTAGTCAGTTGGATGTTGGTTCCTGGGCAGACCAGGATGGTGCTTTTCTTTTCCCTATTAAATATTCAGGCTGAAAGAGCAGAAAAGGACTCAGAAGTGTGCCACATGGCTGGGGCCACCACTATGGGCTTTCTCCTGTGCTGGGCAGCCTGTGTGTATGTGGGGACCTGCAAGCCTGTGAGAAACCTAACCTGATTAATGGCCAGCAGGCTGTGAGTCAGGGTGCAGCATATATCTCCTGCACAGAGAGCAACAGGAACAAAGGGAATTTGTAATGGAAAAAGATCTGGCTTAGGTTTAAGATGATATTGGAAAAAAAAAAATCTGTTTGAACATCAAGAAAAATGAGATTTAACATGTTTTGCTCGCACCTCTACAGAAAATTAGTGGTATCATGACTCATTTTGGTCATCCATCCATCCACTGCCATTAACTGTTGTAAAGTGCTTTGTTACTTCAAATATCTGCGTTAGATTTTAAAATGTTCCAGTGTTCCTACATATTGCCTTGTAAATCTGATATTACAGTGAAGAAGACTGTATATGTAGCAGAGCTTTGCAAGGCTGCAATTTCACTGAAATTACTATTATTACTTTATAGACTGCAAGAGTAAAGCTCAAGTGCTTGCAGTGTATGAAATCCCAAGGTTAAATAATGGATTTTGCCATAACATTACACTGGACTTTATACTTCTGTTGATGTAGGACTTGCAACTCTATTAAAATAGGAGCCTATTGAAAATCTTTATCATTGTCTGGCATAAAAGCCTGCACTGTGTACGCACACAGTGTGAAGGCTCAACATTGAAGAGGAGGTGGAAGTATCTTGAGTTCATCAAATGCTTTCTGCTTTGTGAATGAAGGTGTTCAGAGCCAAGATGCCATTACATTGCTAGTTTGAGATGCATGTGAGAATGGGATCCACAACAATTAAAATAGTGCCTGTTGAGCAGTACCAGAGCTGGATTCAGGTAAGGTACTCATCCTATGGTGGAGCCTCTGCCCCCTTAAGCCTATGTTAACCACAAGAAAAACTGGACGAATTAATTAGGAACACATACAAAGCACTAAAGAAGGAAATGAAATATAATTAAATAAGAAAATTCACAATAATTAGCCAACAAAATTAATAAAAATTAAGTATATTTTAAATAATTAATATTTTAATGAAGGTGCTCTTAACAAAAATCTTAATAGACACTCAGTGCACTTAAACCATTCTTTCTCCTTCAGTATCTTAAAGTGGTATTTTGTATGGGATGGAACAACTTGAAAATTTCTGTATGGTAGTCTTCAAGAAAATGGATTTAACAGGCAGATTATTTAGGCTATTGGTTGCTACAATCTTCCAGAATAATTTGAGTTTAATACCTTTGGAAAAAAAGATGCCACTTTCTTTTCCAGTACAAACTCTGCTCTTGGAAGTGCTGCCTTACAAATTAGAATAAACTTGATGCATGTAGATTTTGAGTCTTAAAACCACTGAAAAAGCAAAGTGCCTCTAGAATTGATGATGCAGCTTGTGCTGGCATCTCTTTTCATTTGTTACCAAGAAAGAGTTAAACTGCAGTTGTCATGCTACTGCTATTAAAATTACATCAGGACTTCCATTTAAAAGGGGTAAAAAACCACAGGCCAAACATTCTGTACCTGATCCTAGATCAACTGTTGAAATCAACAGTGGTCTTCGCATTGCAAGATTTTTTTTCTTTCGATAGTGTGGAGAAAAATGGGCACAGCTTATGAATTTACCTTTATCTCCATTCTAGAAAACTATAGAAGGAAAATGATTTTGTAACTGAAAACTATACTCTGCTTTCACAACGCATGGCACTGTAAGGTGCTGGATGAATAGGAAAGAACCCTCGTTTTGCGTCGAGCTGTTGTTTTGATTTATGACTGTAAGCTGCTGCTGAGTCTTTTCCAGCCTTTCAAAGAGGCTGTCATTATGGATGAGAATACTGGCATCTGAAAACCCTCTTACCTGCTGATGCTGAGAAAATCAAGACTGGTTTCCTTCTCCCCCAGCCATGCCCAGCTTCCTTCATTTCTTAGAAGAGACCCCCTTGTCCTTGAGTTTTGCAGAGAAAGAAAAATGGCAGAAAGGGAAACATTGCTCATTAGAGCTTAGCATAAATATGTATGTGGATTTTTAAATAAGTGAAATAGCAGCTTTTTAGCCAGTCCCTCTTTCACTGGTTCCCCAAACTAGGGCAGTGAAGCAAGTCCAGTGTACCATGGTTGGCTTCAGAGAGCTGCCCACAGCCCATGCAGGTATACCGTGCTGAGGGCAAATGTTGCCTGCAAACGCTCTGACTCACAGCATGAACTCTTCCGCCTCTCCTTTCCCTAACCCACATGTGGTAAACATTTTACCTGGTGCAGCCAAAAGGATGCTGTAATGCTATCTCACTGCAGCAATGTAATCCTGGCACTATTATCGTTCCTTCAAAGAAGCAAGTGTCAAACATGTCAGGAAAGAAACCATAAACACTGGGCTGGGATCAACCTGAAAGAGAAACTGCAGTTTGCAGCTTAATGGTTACAGTTTGTTCAATGCAGGATCATCTTTACACAGGCAGGCTCAGCTCTTTACTCTGTCCTTGCTCCTTTTGTGAGCCAGGAATTTACAGAGCCTTTGAGAAAGATTGTCAACTTTAAGGAAAATACAGAAGTAAACCGGCAATTTAAGTTCAACCTTCACTCTAATATTAGTATTAGCCTGGGTTTTATTTTTAATTAGGCTTTTGTCCTGTGCTGTTTTTAAAATTCTCAGTAACATCAAATGCTAAAGTACAGGTACTATTACTGATTTTTAAGCTGTACAGTTACGCTAGCATTACAATTCTTAAAATATTCCTGTCTAATTTTATCACTGAGATGAAATTTGGGTTGTATCTCCACACAAATCAGTTCTGGGGAAGCAGAAACCTCGGCTGGGTTGCAAGCGATTTCTGTCAAACAGCCATTCAGGTAACTGCAGTGCCAATTGCTTTACAAAAAGCTAAAGTGTTATTTTCAATAACCAACTGCTGCACAATTCATCTACTGGTATAAATGTCTAGTGATAAAAAGTGATCTAAAGCTGATGTTTGTTACACTGAAAAAAAGATCTGGAAAACTGGGGTTTTTTTCATGACATATGTACTTTGGAAAAAGGAGTTTTAAACAATTCATGATATAAAAGCTTAGTCTGTTCCTGCTCTTTAACACAGAAGTGTAATTTTGAGTGATATTTTAACTGTCAGTAGATTTCAAATGCTGAGGTTTTTATTTCTCATTTAAATCATACACTAAACTTCTTTAGCAGTCACATGAGTTGTGGACAGTGTTGAATACTGTATCTCTTGTTCCTTACTAGCCTAACACATAATTTTGTGTGTATGAATGATATATGAACTTCCTTATGTAAAGTTTTACAGCAAAACCAACAGAAATTTACTACAGCATCTGATATTTTATTTTTCCTTCATTCATGGATTAACTTATTGCACATTTAGGTGATTCTATAGGCATTTAGGTGAACTCTCTCACAATCGCTTGCCCTTGTTCTTGTGGGTGACACTAACTTCCCAGACATCTGCTGGAAATACAACACAGCAGAGTGGGACCAGTCCCGGAGATTCCTGGAATGTGTGGGAGACAATGTCCTGACACAGCTGGTGAGAGAACCGACCAGAGAAGGTGTCCTGATGGATCTCTTCTTTGTAAACAGGGAAGGACTGGTGGATGATGTGATGCACAGAGATCACAAAATAATAGTGTTCACTATTCTTAGAGAGACCAAGAGAGGGCTAGGCAGAACTGACATCCCGAACTTCAGAAGGGCTGACCCTGTCTTCTTTAGGCACCTGCTTGAAAGGATCCCTTGGGAGATGATCCTGAAGGGTATAGGGGTCCAGGAAGGCTGGACACTCTTTAAGAAGGAAGTGTTAATGGCTCAGGAGCAGGCTGTCCTCAGGTGCTGTAAGAGAAGCAGGTGGCAGAGAAGAGCACCCTGTCTGAACAGGGAGATTTGGCTGCAACTCAGGGAGAAAAGGAGAGTTTATGGCCTTTGGAAGAAGGGGCTAGTCACTCACAGTGATTACAAAGATGCTGTGAGGCTATGCAGGGTGTAAATCAGGAGGTCTAAAGCTCAGCTGGAAATTAATTTGGCTTAAGCCATCAAGGAAAACAAGAAATGTTTCTATGTCAGTAGCAAAAGAAAGACCAGGGAGAGACCTGCTAGATGCAGGAGGAAACATGGTAAAAAGTGATGAGTTGAGGTGCTTAATGCCTTCTTTGCCTCAGTCTTTAATAATAAGATTAGTTGTCTTGCAGGAATCCAGCCTCCTCATCCAGAAGACAGAGACGGGCAGAATAACCCCCTCACAATCCTGGATGTTGTTTACCTTGACTTTAGCAAGGCCTTTGACACCGTTTCCCACAGCATTCTCCTGGTGAAACTGGCTGCTCGAGGCTTGGATGGGCACACGCTTCGCTGGGTAAAAAACTGTCTGGATGGCCGGGCCCAGAGAGTTGTGGTGAACGGAGTTAAATCCAGTTGGCGGCCGGTCACGAGTGGTGTCCCCCAGGGCTCGGTTTTGGGGCCACTCCTGTTTAACATCTTTATTGATGATCTAGACAAGGGGATCGAGTGCACCCTCAGTCAGTTTGCAGATGACACCCAGTTGGGTGGGAGTGTTGATCTGCTCGAGGGTAGGGAGGCTCTGCAGAGAGACCTGGACAGGCTGGAGCCATGGGCTGAGGCCAACTGGAGGAGTTTCCATAAGGCCAAATGCCGGGGGCTGCCCTTGGGCCACAACAACCCCCAGCAGCGCTACAGGCTTGGGGAGGAGTGGCTGGAGAGCTGCCAGTCAGAGAGGGACCTGGGGGGGTTGATTGACAGCCGGCTGAACAGAAGCCAGCAGTGTGCCCAGGGGGCCAAGAAGGCCAATGGCATCCTGGCTTGTGTCAGCAATAGCGTGGCCAGCAGGGACAGGGAAGGGATCTGACCCCTGTCCTCGGCACTGGTGAGGCCGCCCCTCGATTCCTGTGTTCAGTTTTGGGCCCCTCACTACAAAAAGGACATTGAATGACTCGAGCATGTCCAGAGAAGGGCAACGGAGCTGGTGCAGGGTCTGGAGCACAGGTCGTACGGGGAGCGGCTGAGGGAACTGGGGGTGTTTAGTCTGGAGAAGAGGAGGCTGAGGGGAGACCTCATCGCCCTCTACAGCTCCCTGAAAGGAGGGTGCAGAGAGCTGGGGATGAGCCTCTTTAACCAAGTAACAAGTGATAGGACAGGAAGTGATGGCCTCAAGTTGCACCAGGGAAGGTTTAGACTGGATATTAGGAAGCATTTCTTTCCAGAAGGGGTTGTGAGGCGTTGGAATGGGCTGCCCAGGGAGGTGGTGGAGTCCCCATCCCTGGAGGTGTTTAAGAGTCGGGTTGACATAGCACTGAGGGATATGGTGTAGTTGGGAACTGTCAGTGCTAGGTTAATGGTTGAACTAGATGATCTTCAATGTCCTTTCCAACCTAGCTGATTCTGTCATATGTGCTTGGGAGACTGAAGGACTGTTGTGAAATTCTTGAGGAATTAATGTGAAATAATATTGTTTCTCTTATAATACAGAAACAAAGTTATGACATCATTCCCTTCCAGGAGAAAGTAAAAAACCCAGACCCAACAACAAACCACCACCACAAAAAAAATATTTCTAGGCCCATGGCTGAAAACTGCTTTGGTCCTACTACTTCTGTGGCCATGTGTTTTGGCAGTTTAACAGCACTAGGTACTGTTTGTGGAGTGACAGTGTTTACCACCCTAAAATCCAGACTCTACATCCTTCCATCACTCTCTGATACACTGTGAATTATATAAACCAGGTCATTGAACTAGTACTTCAAAATCCACTGGGCTAATAATAGCGGATTGCAATCCTTCCTCAGCCTCCCTTAGACATTCATACAGTTTCTGTGGTTTTGGATCTTAATGTAAGTGTATTAATCCTTCCACACTCGAGCAGACATGTACAAACTTCTCTTACTACTCACCTGTGTGGTGTTCAAAGTGTTTCTGGGCTTCTCTGCTGTTCACCATTGTGTAACCAAGTTTCCCACAGGGCTTCCTGTTTCTGTATTACCTCCCCCCCACCCCAAGTGTTAGCTAGATCCAGAATAAAATTATTTCCTAATCAGAGACCATTGCCCAAAATGCAATTTTTCTTATGTCTTGCTGGCATGCTGTGTCCTCCAGGCATCCAGTGTGTTTCAAGACATCAGGAGCA
Organism: Athene cunicularia; assembly: GCF_003259725.1. Taxonomy (NCBI): domain Eukaryota; kingdom Metazoa; phylum Chordata; class Aves; order Strigiformes; family Strigidae; genus Athene; species Athene cunicularia. The sequence goes on along the minus strand of NW_020799091.1, from coordinate 57,907,343 downwards.
GCATCAGACTTTAACAAGCTAAGTGCCATTCATTACATCTGCAGCTCCCCTGTGGGGTTGGTACTAAGTCTCCCCTAGCTGATCATACCTTGGTTTACTGTGATCCCAAGGGTCGAGAGAGCAAACCTGCCCAGTCTTAAAGTCTGACTGCTCCTCAGCTAGTGGAGCTGGAAGTGTTGCTTTCATATTGCTAGATATCACTTGCACTGGTTGTAATGCTTGGTTCTCAGGGTCTTCTCTTTCATTTCTAGCACAGTTCTGCCAACCTATGCATGATAAGCACTTTCTTATTCCATTTGGCCGTATCTTCTCCGAGGCACTTCATTTTTTCTTCCAAACTCTACTGTTGTTCTATTACAAATGCCATCTTCATGACTCACCCAGCATTCCTGGAAAAATAAATAAAATCTCTCTGTGATATACAGTAAGCAAGCCCCATACCCAGAACCATGGGGGATCTGCATTTCCCTTAAATTCCAGGGGCCTGACTTGTTTGCCCTCAGAGCCTGTATTAGCAAACATTATAACTGCTTGTATTTCTCCAACTATTGTATCTATTTGTCGCCTTCTTTTTAATTAGACTCCCTAGTCTCTCCTCCTTCTTGGAGAGTCTCACAGCCCTGCCAGCCTGCCCTTCCAAACCCAGGTGGTTTGCATTAGCAGGGTTCAGAGGATCCATAATCATGTGGAATGAATAAGCAAATCCTCCAACACTATAGTTTTGAGTATCAGCTCACCATAACTAGACTCCACCTCCCTCTAGGACAAGTTTAACTATGAACAGTAACTGCTTTTAACAATATGTGACTCTAGACCCATTTGGGATTTGTTCCTCCAAATGAAGTTATACAGACACCAATTCCAGCTGCCTTCACACACCTTCACACTGGCTATAACCACAATTAATTCCTCATGGCTGATGTTCCTGTGGATTGCACATGGCCCATTTTGTGGCTGCAGAGGCTGTTTAAGCCAGGTGGTTTTGATCAACATTGGTCAGCTGGGGGTGATTTGCTTTCATAAGTAGTCCCAGGTGAACTAGGATCATCCCAAATGCCTCTATGCCAGTCCTCAGGATCTCAATTTGCTAGCTGTCTTCTGGTTGGTACTGTAGCTACATTATCTATTTTACCTGGTCATTTCTATTTAAGCTTCTCCTTTATCTTCTGATAAGAGTTGTGATCCTCACCTTCTTGTCTTCTCTCCTGTGTTTTCTCTAACACCACTATAGCAGTTGCTTTAGCCAACTCAGTTTTCTTTTTTTCCCCTCCCACAGTTTATATTTAAAACTTCTTTCTTTGGTCTGTTCTCTCACCGTACTCTCCCAGCAGCTGTTTTTAGCCCTTCTGAAGCAAAGGTACATTCTCTGGCCTTGTACTCCCCAGCATGATCCCCACAGCATTTGTTTTCCTCCTCTAATGTCCTGCTCTTATCTTCACATGCTCCTATGAGCTGCCCAACATTCCTCCAGCCCAGGCTACTCTCCCTGTTAACTCCTCCTTTCCCACAAACAATTAACTCTTCCTAAGGCCCTTAAAAACTCATACAACTTTACTTATAAGACCTTTAAAATCCTTAGATGTGCAGGGGTCAAGATCCCACTGTCCTGCCTGTTCTTCTACCATTGTAGCCATAGTAGTTCCTCTCCTTCAAAGACCATGACTGTTTTTGCTGGTGGATTTGAAAACTCCTTTGTTGTCCTGCTTTGTCATACGTGGGTTATGACCTTTTTACCAACCTGGTATTCGAGTGTTCTTGTTCGCTGTATGTAACAATGATACAATTTCTATTTCTGCTCTGCTCAGGCTTTCACATTCTTTCTTTTATAGCCTTCATTGTTGAGTTCCCTACATTCTCCACCAACCTGGTACAAGAAAAACGATGCCTTTTGCTGCTTGCAGGACCCACCTGGTGTGAACAAAAGAAAACAGGACTGTTTTTTTACTTCTTTTACTAAACAAAATTGAAAAAGGCAGTTTATTGCTAGCATTTTTATTGTGAGGTTTTTTGGATCACTTATATGTGTATCGATATGTGCAAAGTCTCAAGGAGGACGCGATTAAAGGAGAATCAGTCTTTGCCTGGAATCTCACATGGTAGGTGGACTCTTCTGTCTGTTGCTCATTGTGGTGTCTGTGTACTATTTTACCTTTATGTTGTTCTTTATATAGTGCAGTTTGACAGGAAAAGACTCTATGTAGTCTGTACAAGTTTGAGGCTTTGCAAAATCTGCAGATAGTCGTTGAGTACACAACTACATTATCTATTAGTGAAATGTTAGTTTTGTGGCAGCTTTGCAACCTATTCATATTGCAAAACATTTAGTTCCGCTAATCTACTGAAATCCCGAGAGTCCATAGGAGCTGCATTCTGCAGCAGAAATAGTCATGCTTTGCAGCAGTGACCAGGGTTTTTCTGTGCTGGATGTTGTCCACTTGTAGTTAAAATTAAGTGGAACTGAAATGGTGTGTGGGCTCTTTCAGCTGTATCATGAGACTTACAATTGCATTCCTCACTTAAAGATTTTGGAGATGAACAAGTCTGTCAAGTCACTAAGATTATTAGCAAGTTACATTGATTCTTTCTTTATCAGGGAATAGCTTGGGATGGAAACTACAGCAAGCAAAAAGACTCCAAAGTAAAATGAAAAAAGTTGGATTTACTTTAAGTTTTGCGGTGATGTTTTCTTTAGTCAATCTGGAGGGGGGTTGTCAACTGATTATTGGTCCTATAACCAGCCCTAGAGGGGGCCTGGCTGTGAGTGTTGGCCATGCAAAGTTAAATTTCATCGTGTTTTTTATCTTGATTGTGTTCAGTTTCCCATTCAGTTTCATCAAGATTGAATTAATCTATAGGATTAGGCAACTGTATGTTATTTCCCACATTTGGAAGCAGTGTCATTTTTACTTGCCATCGCAAGTGTCTTTGGCTTACTCTTAGCAAATATCCTCTGCTACATGATCATTTTCAGATGTTCCTACTAGACCTAAAATTGTTAAGGCACTGTTTTCTGTTCTCTTGTCTGAACTGCCAGTTTTGACAAAGAATATATGATGAATTTGCTGTATTTGTTTTGTAGTTTACACGCTTTTGTCAGTTAAACTGGTTTAATCTCTCTTCTTTTTTTCCTATTGATGACAAATGGGCACTTCTGGAAGTTTTAGGCTATTCCACACCTATTCCATCTTGTGGCTGAAATATGGTTATAATTTACCTGAGATTATTCCTTGCAGGTTTGGTTTGTAGGATCCCCAGGAGTCTTACCGGTGTTTCTGGGAGGAAGAAACTGCAATAAATGTCCCATTTTACCACAGCTTTCTGATTTATGGTGACCAAAGAGTACCAGTTAACCCCATTTGATTTAGGATCTCCAAAGGAGTAGTTAAGTTGGTACAAAATCAGATGACTCGGTCATCTTCACCAGCTATAGACTTTTAAAAATTTATTGAAAAAGAATCTGTTAATGAAAATGGGTATGAAACAATAGCATATGTTGACATTAATATGGTTTACTCCTTAATTGTTTAGTACTGGCTAATCTGTGAGGCTGGCCATTTAAAATTCTTAGCATCAGGAATGATGTAGTACTGCTGTTGGAGAAAGTCATTCTTGGAATGGTCAGCAATCTCTGACCTCCCTTGCATTTTTGGCAGGTTGACCTGGAATCCCCTCTTCTTTTGAGAGAAAAGAGAAAGACTAGAAGTAGAAAGGACAGACTAGCATAGCTCATTCCTTGTGAATTTCCTCTGCTGCATTCTGTCCCTGCTCAAGACAGAATGTCTCTTTCTACTGAGCCTTCCTAATAAAGGTTAAAGTTATGAGGGTATAAGGAACCTTGTGACTGGGCACAGGGATATCACAAGAAATATGAGAGATTACATTATTATCTTTGTTCCTCCTCTAAGGTGGTGTGGTTTTTTGTTTTTTTTTTGGGGGGGGGGGATATCCACATATGGTTTGCATTCATGGATATTCTTTCTGAAGATGGCTTTGAAAATGTTTAGGACTTATCATATGCATAATCACATATGTATCCAGCAACATAACAAATCTGTTTCATGTTCCCCCCAACCTATGCATTTTAAACATGATAAACAAATTGACACTGAGAAGTCAAACTTAGATTAGTTTGCATCTTGTACTCCTGTTTGGTTTTGGATAACATTCTGTGATCAAAAGGCATCCTTTTATTATGCATCTACCTAAAAAACAAATAACTCAAAGGGGTGCTAGCAGGGATTTTGTTCAGAAAACTGAAACTAGCTATTAAATTTGTCCAGGTTATTTCTTTCTTTAAAACATGTAAAAACCCTCCCACCACATACAAAAATTCAGCATACAGACAGTCATCTGAAATGCATGAATTTCATATAGAATTTAGATCATGGAACCATAAAGAAGCTACCAACAACAAATCTTTATAGAAAGTACAGTGTGTATGTTTTCTTGTTTTGGTAGACAATGACCTGTAAATGTTCTTATTTCAAGTACAGAATAATTTTAATATCTTTCATTTTGCTTTATTGGGAAGTGCCATTTTGAAAGAACAGGAAATGCACATTCAGTTACGATGTCACCTGTTTATTCCTGTCCTAAATTTATATTACAAACAACATCCTTTCACTCAGATTTGTAGAGAAAGAGTACTCTATGAAAGATATAAGACCCCCTAACCTGGCTGGTCCCGTTTTTAGGTATGGCCTTGCAAGATAAAGTGCTTTAGTGTAAGGCATAGGGTGCATTTACAACAGATGAGAAAAATGAGCTAAGCTCTTTGTTTTTCCTCCTCTTTGATCTAGCCATTGAATCACTTGTAATATTTCTTGAACTGACTGGAAGACAAAATCATGTGCTTTTTGAAAGGGCTAAATAAGAGGCTCCAATTATCTGAGAGATGGGCAGATACAAAATGTTCATTCTTCACTGTCTGTGCTTTTATTTGGAAATGTTTGTGCCCTATGCACCATTTACATTTATGACAATATGTATATGTATTGTTATGGATGTATGTTTGATAATGTGTATGCCAAGTCAAATGTAGGTCTGCAAACATTATTATCCTGTTGGAAAATGAATATCACTGTACCTGATAAATTAGGAATATATTAAAATGATAGGAAATGGAGTTTATAGGTTTGTATTTAAGCATAATTGATGTCTTAGCTTCAAATATCCTTTCTCATAGTACTATAGCAAATTCAGTGCTTCATTGAGGAAGATGAAATATTAGTAAGGATTTTGTTTCTTCACAGCTGCTGCTATATAGGAATAGATAGAAGTATGTGTCTTAGAAATTTGTGGTTTAACACAGTGTTGGTTTTGAGGCTGTTTAACAACCACTAATGGCTGACTTAGAACAATAAAGAAAACAGTCTTTGAAGTATAGGTTTTGTTCTTACACCTTGATGACATTCAAATTAACCAAACCATTACATTTAAACCACAACAAATGTAGAAAGTAGTTTTTCCTGAAAAGAGATTGCAAGTGGATTCTGACCAAAATAAATTACATTTTTAGTTTTGCAATGAGAATATGCTCTATATTCTTAAACCAACTATATATTCTATCATGTCATAAAATATACAGCTGTACACCTAATAAATGCACTGTGAGCCTTTGCTCATTGAGCATGCCACCATCATTGGCTTAGTTTATTAGGAGCAGTATAATTTGAAGTCCTGTGATAGTTAAGTTTGGTGGGGTTTTTTTTGGTGGTTTTTTTTTTTTTTTTCTTAAATAAATATATCCCACATTTCCGCTGTTTTGTGTTGTTTTCGTTTGTTTTTTTAGTTAATTAGTTTGATGCTTCTTTTGCATTGGCAAAGATCCTCAATGGTTCCTTGCGTTAACTGCAAAGTTTTGTTATTGGCCAATCAGGGCTTTTACATTGTACCCCCAACCTCCCAGTGGCTAACCTTAAAAGGATGAGGCATCCCTGAGCATGGGAGAAAAGATGCTGTAAAATGGGGAAGGAAAACTTTTAATAAATTAAGAAAACAAGAATAATTTTTGGCAAATTTTAGTTTACTGCTATAAATCAAATTTATTTAAAGTGTAGTAGCTATACTTTAATATTTTTTTTACCCCCACAAAAACAAAAAACAAACAAAAAAAAACCCACACAAAAAAAACCAACCCCCCCCAAAAAAAAACCAAGCAGGAAATTTAATGTGCAGGAAGTTTCCTACTACAGAACTACCAGGAAAGGCAGCAAAAGCCAAAGAGAACTTCAAGAAACTACTCGATTGTACTTTATTGGAGATGTAAGAATAAGTCCTCATTACAAGTAGAATTCTGCCAGGGTGTTCATGTTCCATCCAAGCCCTTGATATTATTTTATACCATCCACACTCCTCCCCAGCTGCAATAACTATTTCATTATACTTCATTTTATTTAAAGATATCTAGCTATTACCTACATTCTTTTCATGCATCTCATGTACGTATTCTCTAGATAATGACATGTAACAAGTCTCTGGGCAAACAGAAGCCCAAAATAAGAAACTGAAGAAATGGCAGCTTATGATTTTCGGGAAGGATTGTTTGACTTCCCACTGGTTAAGGCTTCACATCAAAAATATCAAACCACTAAAAGCAATGTTCAGAATGTGTATGGCTATAACTGAGCTTTAGATGTGAAATTTTTGTTAGGCTGGTGAGGTGGATGGCTCCCCCACCAGCCCCCTCAAGAGCAGCCTCTTCAGGTAGCCCAGTTCATTCACCTGGATTCCAGAGTTAATTGCTCTGAACCCCCATTCACAGTATTTCTCTTTTCTTAAGGTTTGCCTTATTTAATTTAGCTGGCTCCTCCCATCTTGCTTCTACACTCTAAGGTCTCCCATTTCATATTCACATTTTTACCATTGTGTTAGCCCTAAACTTATATTAAACCCCTCCTTTTTTTGAGTCTCACTCCTGTTCTCCATGGTCGGAAGCACGTCCCCTTTGGATGTGAGGTCATCACAGCTCTGCATCTTTCAAATAATTTTTCCTTTGGCTTTGATTTCAAGTCAGAAATTTCCCCACAAAGATTCTTGTATGATATTTTCTCTGCTTAAACTCTGTTATTTGCCTCTACTACATTCCAGTTAAAAATTCTTTTCATCAGCATGCTTTAGGAATGAGAATTTTTACTTGTAATGGAGTTGAAATAAACTATTGTATATTCTTCACTTGTATCTAGACATATACCTATCATAGAAAAAAAAGAAAGAGCACATGGGAAGAGGACAAATTCTTAGACTTTGCAAGGTGTCTTCTCAGTTGCTGTTAGCAATGAGGCCAGCAACCTCCTGGCTGGACATGAAACTGAGCCTGTATCTGTGCTTTGGCCTTCTCAGCAAGCCTTATTCGCTTACAGCAAACTGGCTTATTGGATTGGGTTCGGGGGTTTGTTATTTTTAATATAATCAGTTCTCCCCTAGGGAGGCTGCAGCAGTGTCTACCTCTGCATCTGACCAGTCAGGCTCATGGAGTATATGCACATAGTTGCTTTGCATGGCAATGCTTTATCTCCCTAAATTTCTATGACGTCTCAACTTTGGTAACAAAAATAACTTTTTCCGCTTTCTTTTGACCTTGGAGAACACTTTATTCTTCTTTCTTAATTTGTGGTGATCACTATGAAGATATAATTTTTCAGTTATTTTCAAAGATATCTCATATTTTCTCCTGGTTTATAGACAGAAAGGAATCTGTAAGACTTGGTAGAAAATCGGCTTTACTGCTGTGTTACTCTGCTGAAAACCACTCTATCCACCAAAACTGGATTGGACTGATTCCTGGGAAAAGTGATGGAACTGGAGTCATATGAAACTAGGGTAGTGCAGCGATACATCAGAACTATTCCGTTTTTAGTTGTTTTCCTGCACTGCTGTTCATATTTGTACTTTTTCTAGAGGCACGCTTAGTAACTACTACCATTATGAATGCTATCTTTGTAGGTTTTCTGGATGCCTACACATTCCTTTGAACTGCCATCTGGTAAAATGTGCTATGGCTTGTTATTTACGTGGCATTTAACCATCCCTCTGTAAGCTTCAGTAATATAATGGAGACTAGGACTTTCTACAGAGCAACACACTGAAACCAAGTTGCACAGCATACTATATCCAACTGTTAAAGGAAAGGTATCAATATTAAACTGTAGGGGAATTCCACTAGAAAATAAGAAAGTTAATTTTTCTTTTGCTTTTTTTTTTTTTTTTTTTTTTTTTTCTTCTAAGAAGCACAGTCAATCTCAGCAGTTGCCATGGGCAGTATCTTCAACTCCGGACTTTTTACCTTAATCCTCACCCCCTTTCTGGTTTAGATAATTTTGTCTTTAGGGAAATTCTGTTTTGTTTTCTTTACAGCAAGTTACAGGAGTAGAAGTGCTAGGAATGAAGTCATATTGTCAAGTTCCCCAACATAACATACAAAGGATTAAGGCAAAGCTGTTAATTTTCTCTGCTTCCATTGATGCAATTTGGAATCATTATGACGCTGGCAAAGAAGAGTATTTAACCACATTGTTCTGTTGCTATTTATAAATGAGATCTCATTTAAATTTAGAACACAAAACCTTCCTGGGTGGAAAACTGCCATCTTGTGTATCTGCACGCAGTGCAGTGCAAGGGATCTGATCTGATCGCTGTCGGTATCACTGCTGCAGTACAGATAGCAATTATGAGGATAGCACTGAGTTGCCCGTAGGGCTCAGTTCCGTAACCTTGTCACATCCAAATGTATGCCCTCCTCAGCATGTGGAGTTTTACAGAGACTATGTGTTTAAATGTGTGCATTTATCAGGAATCATGGGGCATCTGACATTTGGGCTGTGGTGTACATCAGAGCTGTGGGAATGCTGAGCTCCCAGGGGTACCTCCTGGCTGCACACAACAGGATGCCTACACTCTTCTTTCTTCTTCTAGCCAACCCTCTCTTTCTCTCCCTGGGAAGCAGGCTGGGTGTTTGGACAAGGGGAGGTGGGAGTGTGGGGAGCACTGGGCGCTCCAGAAGCTAACTGGAACTGGCTTTTGCCACCTTGCATTTGCAAGGCTGCCAGCACTGGACACATAGGCTAAACAGTCAGAACTGCTGCTTTACTGCACACGTACAGAGAGGAAATACTGTTATTAAACAGGACTGTTTAGTTAGATTTGGGATATTAATATAATTAATCCCTCTCAATCTGTCAAAAGTCTCGCTAAGGTATGTAAGGCTTGGAGTCCTGAATCCAGCTCTGCTTTTACTGTTTGAAATTCTTAGAATTTGTTACAATAGTGGTCTTCATCCACGTAGAGCAGGTAAACCTATTGCATAGATAGTGATATTTCAAGAATGTAGTAAAAAGCATCCAACAGTGTCCGTCTATTGTTTTAATACAGTCATAGATGGAATCTTTTATGCATCCAAGTAGTTTCTACTTTAAACTGAGATAAGGAGGAGTACATTTATGAAGATTTATGAAAGATCTTTGTATTACCTGTAATTTTAGCGTGTTAGTAGCACTTAGCACCATCAGGTTCAAAGCACCTTACTTTTGCAAACACCGCTTAATAAAAAAAATGGTGATTGCCCCCAATTAAGAGGTGAGGGATGAGAAAAATAATGAAGTGATCCAGGCATTTTGAGCCACAATTGTTCCACGTGGGAGAGGCTGATCCTCCTGTCTTAAGTATCACATATACTTGGTATATCACACATACTTGGTATTCAACACTGATTACATGAAAAGTGTACAGTCACATAAATTACAATAGTTTGACCTCTTTGGATTAACAAATTACTGCCTGACAACTAAGAACCACTACTTTACCAGGTAAAAGTTACAAAGATGATTTTTATTACAGTCAGTGTAAATTTCATTAAAATTATTCTTGGGACATTCAGTAAAACAACTACATTTATATGCAACTTTTCTTAATGTTATACATGCTTGAACTATTAAGCCACAACATGTTGCCTATGCATAAACATACAGTATTGGTTTGACCTTTTCCTTTAAATAGTTGTGGTGTGTTTCAAACTAGCAGAATCTGCTGTTTATGTTATTGTAATATGAGTTTTCTACTTTTCGACTGTGGCAGTTGTAGGGATATTGCATTTGTCAAATACTATAAGAATGATAAGAAGAAAAACCCCATCATTTCTGTGCATGGAAGCAGATTTCAGGACACAGGGATGTGGTCTGATGATACCAGAAGTATGCATTTTATTATTTGTTTGTTCAAGTTTGAAATGGGATATAACTACCAGTATTTCTAGAAATTATAGACTTCCGCTGCTATAATTCACATGTGTATGGATGCCTGCAGTGACAGACACAATGTATATAGTGTATATTCTTGCTTTTCGAATTTTTTTGTGCATTTGAAAGACACTTGAGCCAGTATAAGTTCAAAGTCAGGAATTCAATACCTGTATGAACAAACGGAGTAGCTGGTGAAATCTTGCATTACAGGGATCAGTTATAAAATTCCCATGAGTTCAGTGGAGCCAGGACTTTACCTCTAACTTAAACTTCAGAAATCACAATACAGATGACAGATGTAACTTCATCTTTACTAAATATATTCCAAGTTATCTACTTCACTGGCTGATCATTATAGAATTGTTAGTTTATTAATCAGTGAGTGATAATAAACTTTGAAGCCTTTGAAAGACTTGAAAACTTATTTTTAACTTTGGAACATCAAAATCATTCCCTTTGTTTCAGCTCTCCCTTACAATATCACCAGAAATTCATAGCCTTGCCAGCAGTGCAGGGTTTCAGGCTGCTGAAATATGCCTCTGGCACTGAAGGCTGCAGATCTGCAGATGCTGCTTGCTTTGAACTATTTTTCTTTTTGAAGGGGGCTTGCCATGGTTTAATTGGCATGCCATAAAGGTCTAAGCTGTTTTAACTGCAGGATCTGTCCACACCCATTCAGTTTGATGATGTGTGCCCTTTTTTCTGTGTAGTTTATTACAAAGTTTCTCTTTTTAAGCACAGATGTGGAGATGAGAATATATGATGAGATGTTCAGCACAGCTTGATTCTCAGTGCAGCAGTGTCTCCTCGAACTGCAATCTGCTCAGATTTCAATAATTGGAACCAGGACTTTGTCATTCCAAAATGTGACAAACTTCCTCCACTTCAGGGCACAAGAGGGTCTTCCTGGCCTTGCCCAGCCTCCCCTGAGGCCTTCCCACACCCTGCCCATGGCTCAGCCCGGGGCCATCAATCTCTCCCTCAGTGATGCCATAGCAGTCCTACAGGACTCCTCAAAAGAGTAAGAGCTTTAATTTGGGGGTTTTGATTAAGTTCTCTAGCTTGAGTAACAGTATACGGCATACCAGCTTTAATCCACTACCAAATACCTGTGACAGTGTCAGTTTTGCATAAGTTGCGAAGAACTGGACTCTGAGCTGCTGTACCTTCACTGCTCTCTTTTGAAGGTGGCAGCATTTCCACAGTAGATCAATAGCTGTGAGTGTAAATTTCCAAAAGTACTTTTGTGGGGTGGCCGACAGGATGCTGGTGTGCCCCTTGGAGACTGACCGCATCTGTGCCATTGGAAGAGAAACAGCAGGGCCAGGGACTAAAAATATAACATACACGTGCTGAAAGAGTGATATGACATTTGAAAAACAGCATGCTTAACCTGGTGGGTCAGGTTGGATGATACCTAGATTTCCTGATCATTGGAATATGCAATAAGCATGGCCTCAGCACCTCTAAGCAGACTTTTTTGATGTACAATTATTGAAGGATCTATATGCAATGGGCCTTATTCTGCCCTTCAGAGTAAGTGCATTTGATGATGAAGTTACTTGTAGACAGAGAAGACAGATCACCTCCTCCTATCTTCAGCATGCATCCATGTCTAAGCAGCAAAACTGGTTCTGACTGTTGGCTTCCATCAGATTTTTATTTCTACTCTTGAGACATTTGATCCTCAGAGTGTATTAGTTTTGTGGGTTGGAGATTGCAGCCGGTGTTCGGTCCCTGTTTCTAAGTATGTAATGTGAAGCACTGCTGTGGGATTTGAGACACAGGAAAAAAAACCACTACGTACGTGTGAAACTGTAAAACCATTGAAAAGGTAGGGCAGGGGGAAGAAGATTTTGCAGAAGGTGGAAAAATGGCTGCACAGGGACAGTGATTGTATGGACAGTACGTCTAGGGAGGTAGGGAAAAGAAAATAGGTAAGGCAGCTGTAATTAGTGGGAAGAAAAGTAGCTTACCAACTGTTATCAAAGCCCATAAAAGAAGGAGGAATGGTGGGCAGCCAGATTTGTTGAAACAGGTTAGTCAGACCCAGAGTAGGATGGGGAACCCAGGGGTACATCGAGCTGAGGGGAGAAAGCAAAATTGAACTGCAGTAGATAGTAATGAGCTTTGTTTTGCAGAGGTGAAATAGTAGCAGGTGTTAATAGTAATGGGGGTGAAACAAAAGTTCCAGAAAATGGAAAGGAAGCTCAGCAGTATGGGAAAAAATGCTGGGTTTCCCTAAGAACAAATGGGCTCCAGATGGGCACCAAGGTGGGCCAAACTTGCATGTCTACTGCTCATCTTGTCATTCAGTCAGGTTCCAGTGGGCCTGACTGAATTCCAGTTTAAATGAAATAGCACCTCAAAAGATCAAACTCCTACTGAGGACCATCCATTCCAGATAGTCCCAGTAGCAGGATTTATTTTACTGGTCTGAAGATTAAACAATAGTACAGTAGATTTCTAAAGTGTGATGAGTCTCCTATAGTATGTCTGGTCCAAAGTCAGCCAGTGAACCTTGCTTTGTGGTGCTGGGAGCAGGGCAGGCTCCCCTGGAAGACAGTTCATCCTATTTATTCTATACATACTTTGGAAAGTATGAACTTTCCTTGAGAGGTGTTATTTTTCTCCCTGGGTTTAGAAAAGCCTGAAATACTGATATTGATGAGGGATGCAATTCAGAGCAAAACTGAGACATCCAAAAAGTTGTCTGTGTGTCTGGAGCAGGTGCCTGGGCACCTCTTAGCATCAGTGGAGATGCAGTCAGTATGCCCAGTGGAACAGAGAGCACTGTTCAGGTGACCAGCACTGGTGGTTGCTTATGGTAAGATGCCTCCTTCTGTCCCCCTTGAATACACCGACCAGATTTCAAGTGATTACAAAGGCACTACGGGCACCCAAAGTTAGGTGTCTGAATAAAGAAGTGCATCCCAGCATAGATGCCTAACTTCTAAATTACTGAAGCTAAGAGAAGGGAAGTTAGACCTAAAAGAACAATTAAAGCCTGTATTTTCCTTTAATCCTAGCTAGGATTTTGTTCCTCAAAGATTTAGGTTCTCTGATTCCTCTGCTTTTACTATAACGTTTGCGTTTAACGTTTCTCTGCACTTCCATTCAATTAAAAATGGGCCTATAACTACAAAAGGAAAAAAATAGTAACAGAACAAGGTCTGTATTTTCAGATGTTGAGGTGAAAACATGAATTAGCTTAAAATAGTCAGATGTTCTTTTACATATTCATTTTTAATTTTTCTGCAGACTCACAACTTGTCAGTCTTTACCCAGCATAAATCTTCCCTTGAATGGTTTGCCTAGATACTCTGCTAAAGGGGAGGAGTTTTTCCCTCTTTCATCCTCAGCATACATTCTGAAAACTGAATGAATAATACAGACTTTCCCCCTTGAATTTGGAGCTTGGTCTGAGAATTGGGCCCTCCTCCTGCAAAAGATGTATGTTTATTCTCTACATTTAATGACATGAATAGTTCCACTGAGATCTGGGAGTGTATTACAGCATAAAAATTAAAGAGCTATAAATCTTTGCAAGATGAGGCTGTTGCAAGAAAAAATTAACTAAATGCTTATAGTGGATCAAAAGTAGACAGAAGTTAGCATGCTAGATTTGTAAGATCTGATATATTGATGCTCTTACATTAAGGAATGTAATTTGTTTGAATTAATGAACCAATATATTCTACTATTTGACTAATATAAATAATTTGGAATTTTTTCCTCCTTTCTCTTAAGAAATCCATTTATCAGTAATGCAGCCTTTAAGAAATGAAGGTGAATCAACAGCACTGCTTTTAAAAAAGATATAATTTATTATACATACAGTTACCTTGCTGAAGTTCTCACACAGATGAAGTGCACTTGTGTGTGTACAGAATTATATTCTAAAAAGCTTGAAATTTCTTCTTGCTTACCCATTCATCAGTGCTTCTATTTCCAATTTTATTTTATTCCTGTTTGGGTCTTGGTAGGAAACTGAAATTACCAACCTTTTTACAAAATTGCTGTCAGGCTGAATTTACATTAGAAAAGTTTTCTGGGCTTGGTTGGATTTGTTTTTCTTTTTATGCTCATTAGGAGCACTATCTATAATGGATGTCAGAAGCATTATTTGTAAAAACTGTTTAAATGCCTAAGCCATATGCAGTATTTGAAGGGCTTGGTGTGTCCCAGAACTTCACTTCTGAAAATGTGCAACACCACAGACTGAAAGGCTTATTTTTTCATGGTGGTATACTACCTTTGGAGCTTTTCTTCAGTCAGTATAGAATTACTTACAAGTGTTTTAATTCATCTTTTTCTAGATTAACACTTGGGGGCTTTTAAGGATTTTTTTTCCCCCTGAAAACATTCACTGACAGGTAGCAACCAAGAAAGATCCTCTGTGACGTTGAAATGCTTTATCTACAGATACCTGTCAACAACTTATGACGGCCAGGGAGTTGTTAGATGCAGGTAACAGAATGGAGGAAAGAAAACTTTTGGAAGAGCTCTACTACCTGCGCATTCCTGTCAGGGGATGCTATCTCAGGGATAACTGCTGGCTACTTTTGCAGGCACTGCTGCTCCCATACAACTGTTGGTACAGATATTTATCATATTTCTACACTGTCTCTAAGCAGGAAGCATGGCTTCTGGTTTCACTGTATGTTTAAACACACAATATTTATAAGATCAGTTTGCTAGAGAAATTCTTGTCTTCGGTTCTTCTTTTATATTCTTCCACACATTTTACAACAGGTTTTTATTTTCTTAACTGGGAATGCATAAAAATCAA
Organism: Athene cunicularia; assembly: GCF_003259725.1. NCBI lineage: Eukaryota > Metazoa > Chordata > Aves > Strigiformes > Strigidae > Athene > Athene cunicularia. The sequence continues at coordinate 57,892,316 of NW_020799091.1, read as the reverse complement.
ATTTCAAGCTCTTCAGAGGTGGAACACTCACAGAGACCTGATTCTTCCTTTGAATTGTTATCATTAACAAAAAAAACAACAGTGGGTGGTTGCTGAATCTTTGCAGAAGATTTACTTGGAAATTCTTGTCAACAGAAATCAGCTGAGAAATATAAAGCTACAAAAGCAGTGGTTTTTATTTGCATCCCTGGTTCATTGCTTTGCTATAACATAATGTTTAATAGGAGGTGCATACTTTATGGTGTAGAGAAGCATACTCAAGTGTCTCATATCACTGAAAGCTCATCTGTCTGTTTTTACATGATCCTAACAAAGGTAAGTTAAGTATACACCAAAGACTGCATTTATGGTAGCATACTTAGAGACATATTTTAGCTTTAATTTTAATTTTGAAAGTCTGTCATTGGTCAACAAGTTGTTGCCTTAGATAAGCAAGAGCACAAACTCTTTTCCCTGTGGAAGCAGCATGTACTAAGAAGTTGTAATTGTGTTTTCCTCCTGGGCATTTTAAAACTTTTTAGATGGCCTTTTACTCAATACAAGGACTCAGAAGCCTTACCTCAGGTTTTAATGAGGAGATCCCACACCCAGGTCTAACTACCTCCCATCCTACCTTACAGCGTCTCATTTCAGCTTTCAGTCTCACAATAAAGTTAGTCATCAATCCCTTGGATAATATATTGGAACTTGAGCTAAAATGGTAATTGTCCCTCAGTAGTTTTCTTCAATTTCAGCATCTCTTTTTTTGATGCCTGGAGCCCTGGAGGAAGATGCAAGCCCATGAGGCTGGCAGTCTACTGCAGCTGTAATTACCAGTAAGAACGCCTGTGTTCCCCTTTCTAGTTAGTCATCTTTGGAAATGTGTCTTTTTTAGTGAAAAGGAGGGAATGAGCAGGTAAAAGGAGCCTATAAATATTCTTGAATAGATGCGGTACTGAAGAATTAGAGTTCTTTAGTAATTTGTCAAAACACACCGAATGAAGCGAGTGGTGAGATCATGCTTTTTTCTGTAGCAGTGACTTACTTGCTCTGGGAATGAAGCTGAGCGGCTTTAGACTGAACTGAGTCTCCCTGCCTCCTGTATTATTACATATATATTAAATTAAGAAAAGCTGAGTTTAACCAATTGTATCTTGGCTGTAGTGAATATGTTAGCTGTCCTCGTGAATATTGCTTCCACAAGCCATTTGGTTTACCAGTACCTGTAATTTAAAGGGTACTTTCCTCCCCTCCCTGTTTTTTTCCTGTGTGTAATGTTTTCAGCCTTTTTCATTTCAGTCCCACTTAATACACTAACAACTTTTAGAAAGGTATGGTAACTTCTCTGATGCTCTATCGAATGAATTCTGAGATGACTACCTTTTTCCCCCAGCTATGATGGGTTATATTAAGCTTCTTTATGGAGAGGGGATGGTGCAGCATTCTCCCTTCTGGATCCTACGGGATGGTTTGTTCCCTTGTTCAGCCAAATCTGAGGGAGAAGGTGGCTAGTTCCTTCTCCCTGTACATACTGATTGTTTCTTAACACATGCTCATCAAAACTTCCTCTATTCAACCACTTTTCTAAACCCAACATCACTTACGAAAGAACTGAAGAGGTCTCACTTGCAGTTGGGCAAATTATATCACCTGTTCCCCAAACCTGGTGACTGAGTGATAATCTGGCATCCCAGGATTGCTGCTTCAGGTCCTTCAACAGTTTGTCCCAACACAATGCTATTGGTAAGACTGCTAGACAGTGAGCACTGTTTAAGTAGTATTTGGCTACAGGACTATGATCCCTCAGTGATTTCTTAGTGGAAACATGTGGCTTGTGGGAACACCACTGTATTCATGTTGAACCTAATAACTGTCATCACACAACATGTGTGCAGCAAACTATGGGCTTTTAAAAATTGTCCTTCCAGTTCTGACAGACACTTGATAAGTAATTCTAAAAGAAAAAAAAAATCTGTGTAAATATATTTAAAAGCATATATTTTTGAGATTAACTGTTGAGTAATGTTTAACCGTTTCACTAATGAAACAATATAAGCAGTAAGGGAAATAATGTTAATATTAAATAATGTTAATGAAACTGCAGAATTTGAAAAACACCATTCATTTTCTTGACAGAAATTTCTCTAGATTTGGTATTTAACTTTTTCTCCTGCTGCTATTTTGCAGACTTTGTGTTTAAGATTGTTGGGATAGAGAAGGAAAGCAGGGTCTGAATTGACTGGGCCTTCTGATGGGACTTGCTGCTGCTAATTCAGTCCTTATGCACTGTGTGGTGATTCTAAACTGCTTTTAGTAACTTGATATTGGCTGAAATTTGGTCTTTAAGAAAATTGTTAGAAGAACAATGTTTTAATATGGAATGAAAGCTAATAGGTCCTAGAAAGAGAGAGTTGTGAAGTTTTCAAATTTCCCCAGTGATGTTTCACCAGCAGGTCTGTTGAATGGTCATAACTCCTTCATGAAGTCTTAAAATAGCTGATGTAGAATTGGTTTAGATCTCTGTTTTCATTTAAAGTCTGTACTCTAGTCTGTATTTTTTTAACAGATTTATTGAGCCATGTATTATTTCCTTTCTTTGTGAGAAATGAGCATATTTTATTATTGTCACAGATAACTTGCTATCAAAATAATCTAGCACTTTTGCAGAATTGTCAGGGGGAGTTTTGGAAGGGTGAGAGTTTGGGATTGAAACTGTTACTTGCTGACACATACAGCTTTATACCAGAATTGCACTTTTCAGGGTTTTTTTGTGTGTGCATGTGTATGTAATTTCAAGTAACATGACATGTTAAATCTGTAGTGTGTATCTACTGGCAGCTACTGTAAAAATTCAGGCCAGAGGCACTGCCCTCATCTCAGCCATCCTGTCAGTGGAGTTCAACAATCTCACAGGACTAGCACCAGCAACCTGTTTCCAGGGACTCTTGTAATTTGTTACAGCTCAATAAAACTCTGTGTGAAAAGTAAAATCTGTGCTGTAAATCCATTCATGTACTCAGCTAAATCTTGCAGTTAGAGCAAAGGAAGGTACTGGACTTTGCTGTGTGTCTGTGTATGTGGGGTCTGCTGGGTCTTCCCACTCTCTTTGTCAGTGGGGAGGTTTTGGTCTGTGCCCCACAGCCTCCTGGTTTCCATCATCCACCTGGGTACATTTTGGAAGCGTGGGAAAAGCAAAACAGTGAAAAAACTGCAAAACACACATTTCCTTAACACATGGTGCCCAGAACAAACACAGGACGGGATGAAGATCCAGTGATTTGTGTTGCTGTGGCACCAAGGAGGAATGCGAAGTGAGGTGGAGGCTGCGCAGTCCCATTCTTCCACTTTTCTCAAGGAATATTTGACATGATTATGTAGATTTATCTCCTGCTCTTCCTCTTCTCTCAAGGACTGTTCTGCAGTACTCTGTGGACCTTATCTCTCATTCTTCCTCTTTTTCCGCAAAGCCAGCACACACCTTGCACCAAGAATGTGCTGTGTCATTACTCAAGAAACAATGTCTTGACCACAGTCTTACCCACTCACACATACATACTTAGATAAACACTACCCTGAGCTTGTATCTAGCTCAGAGAGACGACAACCTGATACCAAATTGGAGGGACAGATCGACGGGTTTGTGCTCCTGACCCCCTCCCAGAACGGACAACTTTTGGTAAGATTTGGGCCCTTGGCTATGCTGAGTGATTATCTGGGAATTAAGTGTATGTGATTGGAATAATTTTTTTCGGTGTAGTGCTATATAGCCAACCTGCCATTTGTGTATTTATCGTAGGCAATCTCAAAGAATCTGTAGATGTGGTATAAGAATAAACCATACTATTTGTGAACCTGACTGCTTCTCTTGAATGCAAACAGACCTACAGCATGTCGGCTGTTCATGCATCTGGTGTCAGGCCTAGAGTCATGGCCATAATTGGCATAGCTATTAGGAGATAAATCCAGCTGCCCCTGGCCCCTCTAATCTCTGAGGACTGGCTAGAATGCAAGGAGATTCACCTCTTACCAAATTAATTCATTACCTTAAATGCAACAGTACACATAAAGACCACAGATTCTATAAGCAAGGGAATTAATTCAGTATAATATTTTTGTATATATTAATAATAAAAATGCTAAGAATTCTAACTGGGAAAAAATTAAAATGTATAAAGTTAAACTCTTTTCGGTGAAGATCTAACTGAAATTGATATTGGTGCTTTCCACATCAATATATTATGAAGTTTTTAGTCTGTTGCCGTCTGTAATGCTATGGAAAATAAGAAAATTAACTATTGCAAAGTATAATACTGCTTGAATTTAACTATTTTTAATTTCACCCTCTGAGAACTATGCCTGCTATGAACATGCATAAAAGGAGTATATGCAAAAGACTGAGCTCTAAGGATTAACATTGTTCATATGACAGAATTTTCTGTTCTGGTAGTAAATAATGAACATGTTTGAAGGTAACTTAGAAGAACTGGTAAAATTGTGTTATCTTCAGACACAGAAAAGCCTTATACTTACAATACCCAATGGAAGTGTAATCTTCTTTCTATTAAGATCTCGCTGGGTTTGTGCCTGAAATGTTTTTTTCTCTAAAGAGAGTGTTGTAGCCATAAAGCTTTCATGCTGCCAGGGGATGGTATCTGTCCCCCCAAAAAAAGAGCTGTGTGTTTCAAAGGGATGTTGTTAATACTTTGCACACCTAATTTTGCATCTCCTGTGAAAACGGATTTGAAAGACAATGAGAGCCTACTCTAAGATTAGAGAAGGCATTTCCGTTTCTGTTGTTCTACTGTTGAGCTGGAGCCAGAAGTGAAAGAAACTAGTTAGCTCCTGAACAGCGTGGAAAGCAAGTGAAGCACCCTGTATGAAACAAATCCATATTTAGAAATTAGCTCTCGTAAGGAACGGTGAGGAAGGTTGGTGAAGAATTTTGAAAAATAATTCATATCAGAGTATCACAAAATGCAATGAAAGGTAAAATGCTTTGGAAGAAGTGTTTTCCTAAGATCTATTGTTAGAGTGAAAACCAACTTTTTTTATCTATGAGGGAAGAATTAACCAATTTGCATCAATTGTGCTCAGAAAGACTAAAGTCCACTCAGAATGTGGACTGATTTAATGAATATTGTGATAGAAAACTGAAATTCTTCTGACTGCCATGTGGAGGAAATTGGGCCTCGGGTTCCTACAGCATAGTGTCCTTGCAAATATAGACACATATTTACAATTATCATGGAGGATCTTCAACAAAATTAGTGAAGACTCCTTTTTAGGTTTGAGATGGATGCCCAAGTGAGTGCCAAAGTAAATATTTTTTTCAACTGCATGACAGTATTTGAGATTTAAATGAGTAACTACTTCACACATGTAAATTATACACTGAGGTTGCTTTCAGAAGACTGTTGCAATGCAAACAGCATATGGCTTGTGCCCTTTGTCTCCCTTGTTCTAGAAGTAACTACTTGACATTAACAGTTACAGTGACCCAGGGACATCAGGTCTCTCAGAGTCTGTCACCTTGTGTTAAGTCAAGGTTCCAGACACTACAAATGTAAGCTCTCCTATTTGGGGAACTGTAAATGAAAATTAGCTTTATTCTGAATTGACATTTCTGGAATATTTAGATCTTTGAGGCAATAATTAAGTGATGATTGTGGTGTGAAATATATATGTGTTGGTAGTAATTATTGAGGCAGAGGCCATTTTCTAGGATTTCTAGGATTATTCCTGTAGCACAGATGGTTAGTGTAAAAGTTGTGAAAAGCTTTAGATTACACTGGATTTTGTCTATTTATGCAGCATATCTTCAAAGAATGTTAGAATACTTCTCAATAATTGGATTTTTAATAACATTTATAACCAAAACTCCTCAGTTATTTACTGTACTATGCTCAGAGTTCTGAACTAGATCCTTCATAAACAACCCTGTGTTTAACAATGAATTTTCTAAGTGTATACTTAGGAAAGCAAAAGCATTGCATAGTTTTAGAGGAGAAATCAGTGCTGTAAAACCTCTCCCAGATGCATGAAATAGTCAAGACTGAGAATAGGGACAAAAGAATAAATCCTTTTAACTGCTAAAACTATCCTTGAAGAGACTTCTCACAGTGAGTGACTACAGGCTTCTACTTGAACATTTTAACCCCTAGCTAGTGCTGGTTGTAAAGCAGTTTGGAAGGGGACTGGGAAAGGTGGCAAAGTTTCGCCCTTGTCTCATGGCCTGGAACATATGTTGGTCTGGATGACATGAGAAAATCCACTCTTTAGGTTCTGATTTTTCATGTCCCTAAACATTTTTCTTGCAATTATGCTTGTTCTTCTTGTACTGTAGCTATACTGCCAGCACCAATAAAAGAGAAATATAGCTCATTTTATATGTTGATGTTTCTTCTAAACTGTAGTGATAGTCTTAGGGAACAGACCTAGAAGTCAGTCTTTGGGGTATGGCCAGCTGTTAGGCAGCTGTGTCAGGGTCCTGCTGTGCCTGCACAGCTGCCAGGCTTCAGGAGAGACAAGCTGCATGGTGCAGCTCAGTCCCAGCCTGTGATTCTGGTCCTTGGTCTATGGGAGCAACCTGAGGCCAACACCAACCCTTCAGGGAAAGTACATGAATTCTGGAGGTCACCTAGGGATCAGCTACTGCCACCTTTTATAGAAAAGGAAATAACATACCCTCCCCTGCCTTCAGCTCATTTCTTGGAAAGATGAGATGTGGGGACTACTTGGCACACCAAAGTCAGGGCTGCAGACTTCAAGCAGGTCAGGATTTGAACCTCCAATGACGATGAGCTCAAGTCTCTTGTTAATTATATTTCCCACTGCTTGGCTTTTGATGACTTGGTGCTTGGAGCATGAATCTCTTGCCTTATCTTTAATTCTCCCTGTGCATTATATGTCTGCTCTGTGTCTAGCTCTGAATTTTCTATTCTGCTCTTTGACCAAGATTTTAAAAATTAGTCATCATTTAGGTATTGCCATTTAGACATGCCTAATTTAAGACAGCTAATTCCTTCACTGGATTATTTTTAAAGTCCTTTTATGGATTCAGGCTCAGACATTTTAAGTTTTAGACTTCTGATGTTTGGTGTTAGAATACTCTCAGTCACTCTGTAGATTTAGTAGCAGTAAGTCATCTTGAGAGGTTTATGGGAGAGCGAGAAATTGAGTCTGCATCCAAGGATAGACTGTAATCAAGGGCTCTTTCCTGTGGCATAAGTTTTTCTAAGTTTGCTCTGCTTGTTTGATGGGTGTCAGTGCATTCCTTTGCAATTAAGAATGATTCTTACTGTTGTGTTTCTGAAACTAGGATTGGATATCTATACAGCCAAGTTGTTTCCATCAGTAGTCAGACTATTAGGATAAACTAAAAATCAGTACCATTATGTGACAGTATTTATAGACAAGATCACCCAGTTTATTTTCATGCTTTTAATCTTCAGCCAGTGCCCTGCTGAAGTTGTTTTCAGCTCTACTGAGTTGCAGTTTCTGGTCAAAACTAACTGAGGGTCTAATCCCCACCTGACACCCCATAGACCTGTAGCCTCAGCCCCCTTTGCACTTGTGCAGCATGCAGGTGAGTCTTTTGTGGAGAATTAACTAATGAAAGCACAGGATTTGGGGTTTCACTGGATCATCAAACTTATTCCATTTCCCCTGTGATCACATGCTCATGATATCTGGTGGGAGGCAGAATAGAAACATACTTTGGGCAGCAGCATGTGATTAGACTTGGGTAGGTGTAACATATTACATCTCCTGCTAGAGAAGGCAGTGATTTAACTTGTTAAGGTAATATTGAGTTATATTGTTATTTTTAAGGTAATATTGAGTAAGATTAGGTAATATTGTTAGGGTAGCATTTTGAGATCCCACTCATAGACCCCCCCAAGGGCTAAGCATAGTACAAATATGTAAAAAAAGACCATGCAACAGAGCAGTGTTGTGATCCTAAGTATAGGTTAGAATGTGTGCTAAAGAAATTTGGAAGGAAACTAGCAGGAAGATTCACCAGCAGTAAATATAAATGTCTCTCCTACACTATCAATAACTGCGTGAGCCCTCTCTTAAGGTTAAGACTACTGAAAGAAAATAGAATAACACCTGAATAAGTAGTTAAAACAAAGTTTTAGCCTGACTTAACTAAGATTTTATAAACTTTAGATGATTTCTGTAATTATTTTGGACTACCTCTGTTTTTGTGGCATTATTTTTCCACATATTCTTGGCATTTTGTCATTTGAGTATTGTTTGTGACTGATGGTGGCTGGTAGACTCTTCTGACTAACCCAGTTCCTTGCAGATTTGGCTGCTGTAATATACTGCCTTGTTTTGGAAGGAGGAAATATTAAGTCATTACAGAAAGATCCTAAGTAATTCTGAACTTACAGACATCATTATTTCTTTTTAAGGCAGCTATTGAAGGATGGCCACTTATTTCTAACTAAATAAGAAAAAAATGCATTGGGTTAGCCATGTAAACTTAGGACAACTTTTATAGACTAGTGGCTTCCTTATTATCTAATGATTGCGTTTGAGAAATGCAAACAGCAGTAAATATTATGAAGACTCTTCTTGCTAAACTGATCTTTAACTTGTTGCAATACATCAAGTACATCAATTTAGGGAGGCATATAATATGTTGAACTTTCTGAAACCTTAACAGTTACGACTGGGAAAGCACATTAAAGTGGATTTTACACCACTTATTTTTCTACAGATCTAAAATTTCTAACAGAAGTATTTAAATATTTTGAAGTAAAATTATGAATGAATACAAGTCAGGACAAAGTAATGTATGCTGGAAAGATCACAGACTCACAGGATGGATGAGGTTGGATGGAACCTCAGGAGATCATCTAGCCTAATGCCACTGCCTAAAACAGTGTCACCTCGTTGTCCAAGACTGTATCCAGTCAGGTTTTTAATATCTCCACAACCTACCTGGTCAACCTGTTCCTGTGTTTGACCACCCTCAGAGTAAAAAAAAATTCCCTATGGTTATACATAATTCCCACATTTCAGTGTGTGTTTGGTGCTGTTTGTCCTGTCACTGTGTACCATCTGGCTCCATCTTCTTTACTCTCCCATCAGGTATTTATACACGTTGATGAGATCCCCCTGAGCCTTCTCATCTCCAGACTGAACAGTCCCAGGTCTCTCAGCCTCTTCTCATGTTTCAGACCCTTCATCATTTTCATGATCACTTGCTGGATGGGCTCTAGCATGTCCATGTTTCTCTTGTACTGGGGAGCCCAGTCTTGGACCCAGCTCCCCAGGTGTGTCTCACCAGTGCTGATCAGAGGGGAAGAATTGCCTCCTTCAGCCCCCTGGTACCTGGATCTATGCAGCCCAGGAGGCTGTTGACCTTGTTTGCCATGAGGGTGCACTGCTGGCTTGATGTTTACCAGGATCTCCCCCCATTCTCCTCTGTCAAGTTCCTTCCCAGCTGGTTGGTCCCCAGCCTATACTGCCGCATGGACGATGTAATATGGTCTGGTGAAATAAACATATATCCAGAGTTTAAATGTAGCTATATATGCTATTAATATTCATTTCTAATAATAGTTTTTGCAATCAGAAAGTGGTCAGCAAAATTTCTGCAGGAGAAGAGGATAAATTTGTAAAGACCTCTTGAACTGAAATTTGAAGTTCCTGCAGGACACAATGGCACAGAGGGTTTGGAGTTTTGTTGGTTTTTTTTATAGTAAGAGTTATTGTGTTCGCTTTTTTTTTTTTTTCTTCTGTCAATAGGACAACAGTTCCACATAAACAGGTTCCAGCTACATTAGTCTAAAATAAATTTTCATCTTCCCCTTTCCTCTCAGCTCTGTCCCTCATAAAATATGACTATTTTATGTGCATAAAAAATATGTATGCACATGATTAAGTTTCAGTTTTATTTTTAAGGAAGTTTTTATTTCAGTATTTGTGCCAAAATGCATATTTCATAAAGTCATGAAGGCTGCAAGAGTTAATAGTGTAGGGAATGAGTAAGATTCTTTCTAACCTTTTCATTTTTCACAGTTGGTCCCTTTCAATCATACCCCAGCACCCATTCCTATAAAGAAAGGTCAGTAAGGTTGAAGAGACAGGTCAGGCCCAGTTTTTAGAAGGTACTCAAGGGATTTTTTTTCTTCTTGCCAAGCATGAGAATCTCAGCAACTGGCCTACAGCAAGGCTTTGGCAATGTCTAAATTTCAGCTTGGCCAGCTCTCACATTCTAAGACTTTTTAAAATTTCCTTTATGTTCAAAAGTCTCAAGACTCAAGTCCAAGTCCTCAGCTGTGTTTTTCTTGGAGTGCAAAGTGAATTTTAATACCAGAGATTTGGCATTCTGCAAATCATCATGTGGACATAAGAGAAGCATCAAAACCAAGAGGAGCAACACACTTTTTGTTCAGAAAGAAGTCATGGGGACAACTGACCACTGCATTTCTTTGCTAATTTGCCATGTAAACTACCCATAAATATTAATCCTTTTCCTGCCTTCTCAAACCAAGGATTGCAGCTGGGCCCAAACACAGAGTGAAAATACAAGTAATGCTATTTCATGTTGTGTTCTGCAAGCTGAAACTTGTAGGCTGCTATTTTTGTGGAAATCTTGTTTATTACATTTTTTAATGTCTTTAACCTGTTGGAAATTCACTGAAAAGATAAGCAAGTAAGTAGATGAGGGAAGGGATTATTAATATTAGAATATAGCCTGGTTTTCAATGGGCTCAGTAAGGTGTGAGGTTGGACAGAGGTTTATGGTTCTTGATCAGAGATTAAGATCAGTCTTTTAAAAAATAAGACAAGCTAAAATACCCCTGTAAACAAATGGCCACTAGGGAAGAGGTCCATCTTTGCTTCTTTATTTTGTATCCTGTTATATATATAAAATGCTAAAATATTAATGGGAGCAAAGACTACAGTATTTTCTATATATGTTGTTCACTAGACATCTCTCAGTCTTCTCCTGCTCAAATGTGATGGAAGAGCTTCAGCAGTCAGAGTTGCAGAGCTCAGGAATGTGTTTGCTGCAAGGGAAGTGCTTGGTCTTTACAACTACCATTTGAGATGAAGGAAGGAATAGTTGTTTCATCTATAACTTTTATTTCCATCTACTTCACTGCACTTTCAGTGTAGCTAGATGCAGACAGGGTGTTAGATAACCTCATCTAGATTCCCTTTCCCACAAAAGGTGGGACTAGATGTTCTTCTGAGGTTTCTTCCATCCTGAGCTGTTCCATGATTCTGTTATTCTGTAATTTGGAGGGGGGGGGAGGGGAGTAGAAAGGCTAAAGGTCTGAAGGTCTGTGATGTATATTTATGACTCTATGGTATGGAACAAAACATTTAAACTTACATTTCTGTTTCTTTTTTATTACATGTAAAATTTGTTTGTGTTTTTCAAGTTTCCTTGTATACTGACAAATGAGATTTTGTCACATAAAGAATATAGTTGTTTGTTTGGTTTTTTTTTTTAGGCAATCTTCAGTTGTTTAAACTTGCAATAGAAACAACATTAACTTGGTTCCTGCTCAGGATTTCTCACAGCTAGAATCTGGATACTTCTGCAACTGTCTGGTGCAGAAGTGCTTGAAATGTCACTGGAGCAAAGGCCAGCAAAGGCATTAACCTAAGATACTGTGAAAGTCCATAACAGAATCCATGAAGGCATCTGTTATGAGAGTCTATACATTATTCTAACTAATTTTCCCAGGTATCAGATTACACGAATATGTCTAAATAAATGAGTAATATTTACTTTTGTGATTATTCTGGTAGGTCAATTTATATACTTGGAATATACAAGTTTCATTGGAAGTGAAGATTTTAAAATTAAATTAGATGTAGAATACACTAGTATGCTAGTGGTGTGCACTGAGGAACTTTCTTGTAGAAATAAAGGGAGTAATATCATCATTCTTTGGTGATGAAAACTATTACTCATGTTAGCTGATTTATGTAAATTCTCCCTAAAACTATACAAATGAAATGACATTGCCATTCTTCTAAAACACAGTGCTTATCTAGGTAGGAAGTAGACACCCTGATGAAACAACAGACCTTTAATTCCCTCTGATGTCTTACAAGTCTCACCAGATTATTATTTGCATAACTGCATGTAAGAATTTAAGGTAGGTGAGAGGGAGGGAAGAGAAAGATGTTACTTCCTCCTCTCTGATACAGACTGGACTAATATGCCATAAGGACAAAGTGTTTAAATGTTTCATTGCAAGTAAAATAAAGGCCACTGAGTAAAATTAGCTATTTCATGTCTTTCCTGCCATTGATTTCTATCACCTGGCAGCAGTGGACTAGAGTATTCCTGATACACTTGTTACATGATTCAAGGCGATGTTATGGGGCTTTTCAAACCAGTCCACACAGATGGGACTGTGTCTCTGATTTTTAGTTAAGCACTAAGGAAATAAGTAAGTATCATTAGGAAATCTGTGTCTGGGAAAGCCTGAAAGTAAAACATCCTGAATGTGCAAAACATGGTGGTGAGCACTCTCCTGAAACAAGAGAAGCTTTGTTCCCTATGGATGCTCCCCATTCCAGTAACTCTTCAGATTTGCAATTACCTGTGTCTGGATCTTCAGACTGATATAAAAAATTGGGATAGTCTATTGTGGGTGAGGCTTCTCAGGTTTTGTCCCCTATTCTGCCAATTTATTTTGGTGAGAAGACAAAAGTCTAAACCAAGCACGAATTAAAGTGTAATATTTTAGAAATAAGGCTCACCAGAGTATGTACTAGACCTAAGATTAAAAAATATCAAGAACAAATACCAAAACCTAAATAGAACTGAAAATTTTTGATAACTCAGACTAAGAAGTCTGCTGAATTCTGGACAAAGCTGGAAGTGAATGAGAACTGACTGTCACTGCAATCAGCAGAGGTCTAACAAAAAACTATCTGCTTTGTCTTCTGATATTTAAATTATAATATTTGAAATTAGTGCTTGCTATGAAGTAGATAGCCCTGGAAATGTGTTGGGGTTTATACAATACACTATTTTTAATCTCAGCACAGAGCTTACATAGGGGAGGTAAAAAAAAAAATTTAAAATATCTTTAATTAAAATAAACTCTTTCAAATGCTTGGATGGATTGCTACTCTAAAAGTTTTAACTGTTTTATTATAGTTCTATACAGTGAGGTTTTCTTGTACTCATTCAAGGCACTTTTAGCAGAAAGTATACCTAGAAATAATATCATCCTAAATATTTCATAGCTAAGGCTTTACTTAATGAACCATAGCTACTGGGAAAAAAAATAGTTACTTGATCAAGTATCCAGCATACCTGCTGTACATCTTTGAATATTTAGACATCAATCAAAAATGGAGATAAGTCTCAGCGACAAAATAATCTGTAGCTTTTCTGGTATAGTATGGAGTGCAAAGAAAGAAAATCCCAAAGGAATCATATTGCAGAACTCGCATAGCTGGACTTTGCTCTCTGAAAAATAAACACATCCTCAAATAACCACTGTTTTCTACTAGGAGTTACTTTAGCTTATCTTCAGTCTTATTTCCTAAAATGTCTGACATTATTTCCTAAACAGGCACAATGGATACATCTTTATTTACAAATACGAGCAAAGGTAGAGATTTTGAAAACTCTTATCAGAGATTTATAAGTCTACATTGTCTTGAATTGCACTTCTTTATGCCTTCTTTTTGCATCTACAAAACTTTTCACAGAATCACAGAATCATCAAGGTTGGAAAAGACCTTGAAGATCATCCAGTCCAACCATTAACCTAACACTGACAGTTCCCAACTACACCAGATCCCTCAGCACTATGTCAACACTACTCTTAAACACCTCCAGGGATGGGGACTCCACCACTGCCCTGGGGCAACCCATTCTGTAAAGAAATGCTTCCTAATATCCAGTCTAAACCTTTCCTGGTGCAATTTGAGGCCATTACCTCTTGTCCTATCTCTTGTTACTTGGTTAAAGAGACTCATCCCCAGCTCTCTGCACCCTCCTTTCAGGGAGCTGTAGTGAGCGATGAGGTCTCCCCTCAGCCTCCTCTTCTCCAGACTAAACACCCCCAGTTCCCTCAGCCGCTCCCCGTACGACCTGTGCTCCAGACCCTGCACCAGCTCCGTTGCCCTTCTCTGGACACGCTCGAGTCATTCAATGTCCTTTTTGTAGTGAGGGGCCCAAAACTGAACACAGGAATCGAGGTGCGGCTTCACCAGTGCCGAGGACAGGGGTCAGATCCCTTCCCTGTCCCTGCTGGCCACGCTAGTGCTGACACAAGCCAGGATGCCATTGGCCTTCTTGGCCCCCTGGGCACACTGCTGGCTCCTGTTCAGCCGGCTGTCAATCAACCCCCCCAGGTCCCTCTCTGACTGGCAGCTTTATTTCCTTGAGCTCTTTGAGAAACACAATGTGCAACTTTCCCACATTGTGTTTGAGCATGTCTTCCTTCTTTTATTTGCTCTTCTTGGCTCTTATTCATACTCTGAACTGGTGATGTAAAACTGAGTTTCTAATTTACACCGTATATATTACCTTCAGTATTTTGTGAGGTTACAACTGGATATTTTTTCACCTTTTACTTCCAATTAAGTAATATGAAAACATGTATTTTGATTAATCTAATTATTATTATGCAATTAAAGGTAAAATACGTTGGAATACAAGATTCAGCTCCAGTACAACAGCTTCTGCATTGTGCAAGAAAATTATCTGTATGGCCTGTTTGCTGAAGTATATAGTGATACTTCCAAAAGCTGCAATGCAACTCTTCAGACATACTGAATATTTTAAGTGTATTCCTCTGTCCAAAAATTTAACCACAGAGTACAATGTTTCTGGGTAGTACAGTGGAAACATTATGCAACAGAAAAAAAAAAACCAACAACCCGCAGCTTATTTGGCTGACTGTTCAGGTGTCTGTCAGGCAGGGCATCTCAGCTGAAGAACTGTATGTCTGGACAACTTATAGTATTAACATGGGTTTATTTTTTTTAGTTTCAGAACAATGTCTTACGTCCTTTGCAAAGTGCATAATATTTAGTGTTTATGTTGAGACCATAAGCCAAAATTAAAGTGTGTGTAAAATTCATATGCATAGTCATGCCTGAGCTTTCTAAGAAGGTTTGATAAAATAGCACAATTATATGTGTAATTTATGCTAATGGTTTGACCCAGGAGTTACCTCATGCTTCTGTGAATATTAACAAGAGTCCTATCACAAATGCATCTTTGATAATAACACTTGGAAGCTGGTAAAAATACTAATTTTTGTAGCAACTAGTGAAGCTTTCTCATCAGTAGGCTTTTTCCTTCAGGCCTTCCCTCTTCCAGCCAGTATCGTTAAAATATTGGGAAGCTTGTACATTAAATGGATTACAGTTTTCTCCTGAGAAAATGAAATTGAATCTAATAAAGGTGATCTAAGTCCAATAGAATGATCAAGGGAAAAGGTCTCGATGAATAATTAGGCATATTTTACTGTATCACAAAGTAATTAAGTTCATTCACTGCTGTGTGAAGCAAACTGCTTCTTGTTAGGATTGGAGATAAACTTTATTTAGGATGCAAACCAAAAAGTTTTGCTGTCAAAATACAGGAAGCCAGACATCTTAACCTTGTGAATACTGAAACTGTTCTCTCTGAGGTGTGAAGACTAGATGCTCTTCTGTTAGCATACATTCTTTCTGAGAATGTCAAAAAGAAACAAACCTATGCACATCTTTCATAAAATACATCTTTATTTGTACAGAACAGGTCTACAGCATAAATAATTTTAATAGTAGAAGTGTGAGAGTTTCTGAAGACTGAAAAACATGTCATCTTTGGGACTATCAGTACAGACACATGAGGTCTTGTTCCTCAACAGAGAAATAGGCAGCTACTAAGAGGTGGGGAGGATCCCATAGTATACAGCCATGGAACAACTGTTCTCGACAGTCTGATTGTGTGTTACAGCTTTTTCCAGGTTTGAAAAACGATATGGATTTCACTGAGAAGAGTGCCTACAGCTGAATAACCTCTGATAAGAACATTCTGTTTTCTCACCTTCAGCTGAACTAGTTGTGTGTTTTGCATAATAATACAATTGGCCTTAACCTGATTCTTTTTCCATCTTAAAAATGGTTTCAGTATTGCCAAGATATGGTTATGCAAGACAGTATTTAACCAGTTATGGAATACACGTTAGTAATGTCCGTAATCTTTACTGAAGCTAATGGTTTTCAGTGCTGGTCTTTATCCTAGTCACCATTTGAGAGTAATTTCAAAACCAATGCAGCATGAAGACCAGTGAGAGACAGCCATGGCTTGTTACTGTTGTCCCTTCTACTCTTAGGTTTTATGGTTGCAGATAACAAAATATTTTCTATGTTTCTTGACCTTCTGTAAGATGTCTCTGGGGATACATTATTCTGACCAAGGTTGTTGTTCTGGCTTCCTACAGGATGTGTCAAAACAACCTGTGAGTGACATGTTGCTTTAATGGATCAGGGTAAATGGTCCAATAAAGGTTCTGCATTATTCCAGGATAATACCGAATTAGTTCCATGAATTTTAATTCTTTCCATTACTAATGACATGGAAAGGTAAAATAAACATAGGACCAACCAAGTATTGTTTCCTAATGCACATAATAAAACTGGCTTTTTAAACACTGTCAACTTTCTGTTCCACTTTTGATCAGTCCCAGAAAGGAACAGGCCCTGACTTTGCTTTCACTTCTGTTAGTGCAATATTTTAATCAATGTAGCCTACCTACAAGCAAGCAAATACTTCTCATACTTAGCATGTGTATGCATGTGATGTTGAACATACATATTAAAATACCTATTGTGTCTATAATACAATATAAGATCTAGCTATTTATATGGTAGATGTACTGCCACTCTGAGAACAAAAACTAAAAATGTTTTGCCACTGCAATTACTTTCCCTTCTTTGTTGCAGAGAAGGGAATAGTGGTTAGCATTATCATTCTCTTCTGTTTTATAATGGGTTTGCTTTTAACTTATTTTTCTGAAATCTTATATTCAAGGGACAGTGACTAAAGAGTAGTATATTGTTAAATCAGAGAAATTAATATTATGGTTAAAAGTTCAATCTCTTCTACAACCTCTGGACACTTTTTTCCCTGAGTCAGACTCAGCTGACAGTGAATAATGTTTTTCTAAATCATTTCTTGCATTACTGGTGGAACAAATTATGCCTTGATTGCATGATTGTTGGGAAGTAGCATGATCATGGCTAAGTACCAAAATAAAGGAAAAAACAGAAGGCAGTGAAAAGGGAAGGGCTGTCTCTTAGATTCCAGTACTGCATGGTTCTTTTAAGAATACCTTTTCAGTATTAGTAATTCAAATAATGTACCCTGCTAACCTGTATGCTTTTGTAACATTAAATTTTATGAGACATTGCAAATATCCAGGTGGTAGATGATCTTTCCCAAAGCTGCCTGTGCTCACAACTAGTATTGGGAAACTAAAATGCCACCTCTTTGAATGTATTCTTGGTTTCACTTTCATTGACACATAATTATGTATTCATGATTGGAACCAGGAGAAAGGAGAAACTTTATTTAGGAAGGGACAGTAAGAGAGAGTGGAATATGAGGAAACATGTCAACCAAATGTATAATAAAGAAAGCAAAATTTTACTTACATCAGAAATCTAGCTTGCCTCATAGATACAACAACTAAATTCTTTGGTCTCATTGAATCATACAACAAAAGAAACCTCTTTGGCAGGTTTTTGGCAGATCCATGCAGTTAAAGGCAGTAACCCACTCTTTCCTTCCCACTCTTTGTGCTCTTGCACTGCCAACCACCACTGAAAGGTACAACAGGCGTTCGTGAATTTTTGCAGCATTCCTAATCTGGCTCTCTTAGGTTTATTCCAGAAATGGTGTTAAAATAACTAGATAGAAACAAGAATTTTTTATTTCTCCTTAGGACAAAGTCACTACTCTGTGCCCTTTGATGCAAGGGCATATCCCTCATGAGCTTGAATCGTAAGCTGATTTGGCAGTCTGTCTTGTCCTGCAGAATCCCTCCCACTGGCCAGTGGTTTTGTGCAGTAAATGCTCTTACATGATGATGTTCAGTTTGAACTCGATCAGTGATGGAGTAGAACCCTATCACCTTTTTTTTTTCTTCAATTATTGAAAAACACAGAATAAACAGTCTCAGATCAAGGTGACCCACTTGCCTGTTCCTAAGTCCTGTTACAGCAGTTATTGAACAGGCAAGTCAGAGCTTGAATTTAGTAGTACTACAAAATGTCATGTGTGGAGCTCTGTCTGGGTAGCCTTAGTCACGTCTAAATTCCTGCCAGTGAAACGGGGTAAGCTGATTTCTTCCTCCTAGAGGGGGAGTGTCACTCTGTCCCCCTAAATTTTGCAGCACCAGACCTCATGTAGACCAGAAATAATTCCTGTTCTGATATATAAACAGTATCACAAATCCAGGCTTTTCTCTGAGGCTATTTAGGGGTTTTGAAGTTTCCTGAAAATGCCCCTGTAATTGATGGGAAAAGGTTTTCCATTAATGTTTCTCTTCCTGCTTTAAGGAGTTGTGGTGAGTGTGCCGTGAAAGCAAATAATTTGTCCTAAGCATGTTGTGAAAGAAAATTATGCAGAAAACAGTCTGTAAACTACAGTGTGTTTTCAGTCTATAAATAACACTTTTCATGGGAGAAAGAGGAAAACATGTCTCATGTTTCCATGAGACAAAGAGGAAAACAAGCTCAGAGTCTTGTTTGCTAAATACAAAAATATTGGGTAGAAAACGTTCCCTGAATGAGCTGGGGGTCAGATTTTTTTGTGTGAATTTGAACGACCGCTTCCTGACCTGCTGCTGCTTCTGTGATTTCACATAATTAACCTCAACATAAATAGTTTCTCCTCCTGGATGAAGTCTCATTTCTTGCACAGTTCCTTTTTCTTAACAGTTTAATCAAACTAATTGTGACAAGCAGTGTATTTGTATAAATATTTAAATGTGGAGCATGAGAATTGAATTATTTATTCTGCAAATGTAAGCTTAATGTAACTATCTTTGGAAACCATCTCATTCTCATATGGTTGTGCAATTTGGTCGTGCATGCTGTCTGCTGAATTCCATGTTTAATGTTGCAAATGGCTCAAATAAATTATAGTATTTGCATAAGCGCTAAACAAGATGCCAGAAGACACAAAACACAGGAGATTATCTTAGTTTAGCACATGGAAAAACTAGTTATCTTTCTACATTTGACTGTCAAGGGACCCCAGTTTCATGAAAATGTGTTAACAAAGATACAGATGATGTCATTCATTGTCCAGTCTTGTCTCATGCACGAAGAGGCATATGTTCTGAGCTGGAAAGAAAAATATCATATTGATGGCAGATGCCAAGATGCAGAGGGAGATGCTGAATTTGAAACTCAGAACCAGAGTTTTCTCTCGTGTGATATTGTGACTTGCAGTGTTTCTTCACTGTCCCTCTTAGGGGAGGATGCAAAACTGTATGTAATAGTACGTCTCACTGTGAGGATGAGTTATTGCTCTCTAGGGAAAAAACCGCTGCTAAACATGAAAGATACCATGCCGAAAACTACTGCATCCCAGTAAGTGGGCAGCTGGTAGAGTCTCTTGCTTGACTGCACGTGTTAAAGGGTGGCTTAACAGTGCATAAAAGCTTCTTCCTTACGCTTTCCATACCAAGCCTCAGATCAGCTGGCCCCAGCTGCCACCATCCTGGCAGCGGAGGTTACGTTCTGGTTGCTGCTGCTCCCATGGGCATCAGCCACCAAGCCAAGAGCTGTTCCAGCAGCCATGCTTCAGAGGCAAGGCAAGGAGGAGACCAGAGAGGAGATTTGACCGGGGAATAGGGTTGCTGGTATCAATGTGAATTGGTATTTGACATATTGACTTTCATGTTCATCAGGCACTGCGTTTCTCAGCAGCAATAGTCTGTATCACTACACCATACCTCGTGCCTCCTTACCTTTACACTTCTAAATTACTGGGGTGGTGGCAGAAAACTTCAAGGATATTATTCAGTGAGCTGAAATGGGCTAACAACAGTAAACTCCAAACTCAGTGATAGCAATAGAGAAAGTGCTTCCCCCCCATTTATTCCTCCTTTTAAAAATTATGAAAGCATTTTCTGAGGAAAGGATTCAGTTGTTCACCTCCCGCTGACGGCCCCAGGTGCTGATATCACCTACGGAACGTTTGGAGAACGCTTTTATTTTCTGGCTTCTTAGACATGCAACAGAGCTGCAGCAAAATAATTCTCTTCTGCTTTTGAAAACACCTTATTATGAAGATTTTCTTGTTTAAATGATTCAGTATGTCAGCACTACTTCAGACAGGTTTACCGGGTGATGTTAACATTGGGAGCCCTGAGTGGGATGTGAACTATAATCCCAAGGAATATTGAGACAAAAAAACAGAGAGTAGACACCAACGCCTTCTAGACTTCTTTTTTTTTTTCCTTATTTTTTTCTCTATCAATAAAATTTGCATAGATTCTCTTCTATCCTGCTCAGAGACCTAGAGAAGCCAGTCTGCCTGAGCACAATTTGTTGTGGGATTGCAGTTTTACCCACAAGCAGCCAAGTTTTGCTACATTCTTACTGTTTAAACTACAGAAATTTGTCTTAGCACTTGTACTCAGATCAAGTATTCAAGATAGGAATTGTTTTTAATTAGCTCTTGCTCTTCAACATTGCGCTTGCCTCTGGCAAAAAACCATCCAATTTTATCAAAATGGAGCATGTCTCCAAATGTTACTTTTGAAAGGGTTTTCTAGGACTTCATTTCTGTTTTAAAATGAGACAGATCTGTCTTGGAATAAGTGGTATTTCAGAATTTAGGTTATTTCTTTGAAATGTGGGAGACCTAAGTGTGCATGTCTGTGTTGGGTCTACACTGATGTAGTGCCTTTCTGTCTCAAATGCTTTTGGTGGACAGGTGGTTGTTATTCGTCTTTCACGAAATGTCAAAACTCTTTAAAACTTGAAGAAGGGAAACAACTTTCAAAACATTTTTGTGAATTTTGTTTTTCCATCCAGCTCTGCCTGCGTCCTTTCCTCTGAAAAAGAAGTGGTGTGAGTATTTCTAGAGATGCTTCTGGGCTCAGTGACACCAGTTTTACTAAGTTTAGCGGAACTGCAGTCTGAATTAACCAACCACTTCGCTGTGCTCTGGTGCTAGAGCTAATTCAGCGAATACTGTTTTCAGTGAAGCATTGCTACTTTTTTTTCCCCAAAGGTTCTTTCACTGACAGAGTCTCAGCAGGGGAAGGAGATTTAGTGAATGGATCAGAGCATAGCTAAAATTTTACTGGGTCACAGTTTTGGAGGGTTTTTTTTTTTCTTTGCCATGGATGCTGATCAGTATAGTGAATATAGTGTTTATAATTTTATACAAAGATGCCAGTTTTAATTGTGCTTTTATCACATGTAAAAAAATATGACTCGGTCTTTGGCGATTGACCTCTATCAAAGGAAATGCCTATTTCAGCTGCATGTGTTGTCAGAGGACACTTTACAACACCTACAGCAGCGTTTCAGGGATGCCAAGAGTGTGCACATGTACCAAGCACCCCACACAGAAGGCTACAGCAAGAAGGGAGTTGGTACCACCTGGGTAAGCTCTGGCCTGGCCTTCTGCAGCTGTGTGGGCTTTTCTTTTCTCATTAGGGCTAAACACAAACTCCTTCTGACTCAGAGGGAGCAGAACACCTCTAGGATACCTCCCTTATTTATTCCTGCTATTTGGCAGGTAGAAAATTGCCTCTTTGTTTTCTTTACTTGAGCAATTAAAAGACTCTGCTACTTAATTCTTATCTATCTGAAGAATATTTTCATTTGTAATGTGTAGAAATTAGAGATTTGTTTAATATGATGGGACACTCACAAACTCCTCAACCCAAAGCTATGCTGTGAAGTGGAAAGTATTCTGTTTAATCCTGTGCTATTTCAAGTGACAGCAGAATTTTGCTGATAAGATAATTTGTGGGGTCTCACTGAGGAACTGGATTTAAATATTTGTTGTGCTTTACTGTGGAGACCAAAATCAATTTGTTGACATTTCTATTAATGCTTTTTTACCAAAGGAAATTCTCAGTGCATTAAAATGATAATGTAAATATGTCAATTGCTGTGGTTTGGCCATAATGTTGAAGTAGTAGTACTTAGTTGAAGACCTCAGTTACTTTAAAAATTTGAAGTGCTGACTACAGTTCTCTTCTGGTTAAAAAAAAAAAAAAAAAATAAAAAAAAAAAAAAAAAAGCGTATGTTTCTGCTAAGAAACACGATACAGAAATTCTTCCAAAGTAAACCAGTATTATTCTTCTTTTAAAGGATAATAAACTGAACTAATAGATATGGAAGTAAAAAAAAAAATCATTTTGATGGCTTACAGAAGAAGGTTTTGCCTGCCCAATTAGCCTGTTTACACAGTGTCTTTCTCCTCTGGGCTTCAGCTTGTCGCAGAGAGATTACGGCTACCCAGCGCAGCAGTCCGTGGGTTTTCTCACTTCTTTTACCTCACTTCTTGAAATCAGGGAACTGCTAACTTCAGCTGGGTCTGAATATGCATGAATGATGACTGGCACACATTTTTCAATGGGAAGGAGGAGGTTAGGGAAATATGACACAAGCTTTGGAGGGTGTAGTGCTTGCAGGCTGTGTGTTGCTACCCTCATGTCTGTTTTTAGCTCAGTTCAGTGACAGCCCCTTGAGGGAAGGAAGCTTCTTACTTTTATAAAAATGAGAATATTTTAATTTTGCTTCATTTATTTAATTTTGTTTATTCTTGCATTTTAATGTTTTCCTTTCATGTTGTGCATTTATTTAATCTCTTGACAAAATGTAAGTATTCTTGCCTGCTAAGAGCCTAGCTGATAAATCTAGTTTAGCTAGAAATTTTCAATATAGATTTCCTTTAAAACAAGGAAAGCTTTCTGTAGAGTAAGAAAATAATACAACAACATTCTCTATAACATCAAAAAGGAATCTGTGACTTGCCGGAAATTAAACCCAATGTGAAAGTGATACGGCAAATGTGGTTGCTTTTGTAATGGATGCATCTTATATGCCATTATATGTCATAAAACTGTATGACTGGTAAAGCTAAAGGAAATTAGAATCATGGAGAAATGTTACAGGGAGCCTTGAAAACAGGCAGAGATTTTGGAGGTGGAGGTGGATGAAGGCAACAGGAAAATAAACTAAGCCTGTGTTTGAGGATTGTTGTTAAACAACAGTTGTCTTACTCAAAGGTTAGTATTTTATTACTTCTTCATACCACGGATACACCACCTTTACTTGAAGCAGTGTTGGGACCCCTGGCTGTCTTGTGTGACAGCTTGAAAAACTGTGAGATTGAGTTCTTTAATGCTCTGTTGATATGCTATGTGATTGCTTCTCAAATGGTAAAATTGAGAGTCAGAAATTAGTGTCTGGTTCAGACTACTTATTTGTCTTACAAGTGTTAAACCAACATATACCTGTCAAATCTTCAAGAATATTTAAGGTTTAGGTTTAGGTTTAAAAAAAAAAAAACAAACCACAACGTAGTGCTGAAGTGCTGAAAGGCTGTTTTATTTTCCTACAAGTAGATGGAAAATGCCAAAGTTCTGAAATCTGAAGTGCTTATTTATATGCAGTGTTTTTAGTATACATTCCATTAATTTAATGGAATATATTCTACGTACAAGTGATAGCTGAGGTGACTGACATTACCTAGACTCTTAGGGAATGTTAAATCATGAGAATAAATTAATTTAGGAAGAAATGAGTGAGTGACTTGAAGCAGTTAGACACTGTTAGATGCTCCAGTAAAGATTATGTGCATAGCAAATAGTTCAGTTAACATCTGAGATCTGATGTATCAGAATTTCTGCACTGGTATCAGTTTGAATTATGAAGTTATCAAGCATGATGGAGAAAAGACAGAAATAATTAATTGTTTTTATTTAAGGAAAGTCGGGAGTGGGTCAGAGCACTAGTGTCACATTACTTGTTTAAGCAGAAGTCAGAAGGGAAGTTAAACATCAGCTAAAAAACAAGAGCATTTTTCTATCTGCAGGTTTGATAACTTATACTAAAGATGTTAAGAAGAAATGACCACAAAGCTCTGAGTCAGTGACAAAGGTCAACAAATCTGATACTAATAATGCATTTAAGAGAGCTGGGAAGTCAATGGATCGGGTTTCTTTGCTTTAAATGTAAGGATAGGCTGATCGAGGACACTGCAACACAGTTAGCTCATCATCAGAGCTTGGGGGCACCACAGGAGATGTAGTCAGTAAGATATCCGAGGATGAACATTTACCTGAGTCAGTCAGAAAAATTTTATGAAGAATGGGACCTGTCACAGAAACATCAGTGTTACCATGTCATGCAGAGATGACAACTTTGCCTGCTGATTGTATTTCTGAATTTCTGTAAGGCACTTGATTCAGTATCACCTGTGTTTGGTGTCTGGATTTTCAACAGTCCCATGCTGCATAAGTTTGGTGCCCTTATTAAGACTTCTAATTTAATAGTAATTTCTAAAGATACTCTAGGTATTTTCTACATTTCTTAAGCTCATTATTATAACTTAGGCTAGTTTTCCTTTAATAACAGAGTTTAATATTGAGGTCCCTGGGGCAGAGAAAGTGAAGTTTTAAAACCTTTGAGTCTTTCTGCATTTAATCAACATTTTTAAAGCCTGAAGCTGCTAGATTATATTTGATATCAATTTGTAATTAAAAAATAAAGGAAAAAAATACGAATTTTTACTTAAAGGCACAACATTTCAATGTTATCTAACATGATATTATCTAACTGATAATAGCTATTAGAGATTTATTGGAAATCAGTTCTTAATTTCAGTTTGAATTAAATATGAAGTAAAAGAGATATCTTAAGTGAAGATGTATTCAAGACTTTCTTCTTTTGGTCAAAATAATACCTGTTATATTGACTTGTCATTGCAGACTGAAAAAATTGACATTTGGATGTGCTTTGTTAAATGGACATTCTTAACATCCTTGGTGTGTTGGTACAAATGATTTATCTGTGAATGGAGAAAAAGCAATACAGAGAACATCTTTCAGTTATTTAGAAGCAAAGACAGGGCCCAGTAAATGACACTGAGTCCTTGAATCTTGGTGTTCTCCCACACACCAAACCACTGCTTGGGTACCAGGAAGATGAACCATTCACAAAAACTTTATGAGTTTCTTGATATAAGATTGAAAGTGAGGTAATAAAATGGAAACATAGCTTATATGGCTTACTAGCAGGTTGAGACACATTTTGAGATACATTTTGTAGGATGCTTCTCTGTAATTTTTTCTGAAAATTAGTAAAACATAGATTAATGTAAGAAAACAATTTTTCTGAGCATTTCCTGATGAATGCTAGTATGTTGCATTCCTTTTTCCCATGCATCAGGCACCCTCGAATACTTTTATTGAACAACCATGCTATACATGTTTAGGTATTGCATACTAAACTATTAGTATAGATTCTTGTTTATAGTACACCAGCTGGCAGTATTTATAAAGGACTGTCTGATCTGTACGATTTGTAAGAGTGACTTTACTCTGTCATGCTGCTTAGTCTTCAAGGTGTTACTATCATATGAGAAAGGAAAAAATAGATTTCAGGATAGTGTCATGCTTCAGTAATATGTCTGTTATGTAAATGTTTGGTATTCTAAATGACCTTTATACTGAAAACTTTTAAGAGTTAATTCAGAAACTCCCTGTGGACCAATATGGATGCTTAAAAGATCATGGTCCTGAAGACGAACACTAGGAAGATATTGGCAAAGACACCAACTCTTAATAAAACCGAGCAAGAGCAGTGTACCAACGTTTGTGTTATAAGAACCTGTTGTGTTTATTCTTTGCTCATGTAAAAAACAAAAGAAGTACCAACTGCTCTATCTAATGTGCTTCAGAGATTACTTGAATCTGAAATGTCACCTCTGACAGTCAAACCTTCAGAGAGGAAAGACATTAAAATAATTTGAGTGAATCACTAAGTAAAATCTCTGATTATGCTCACAGCAATGCAAGTACAGTTATTTACCTCCTCATACATTCTTTCATTATTTATTTCTAATCTTTAGCAAACTTGTTTAAAATTATTTTGAAAAAAATATCAGATGAGTTCGAAATGTCATCTTGTCTACCTTGAAGCTTGGGCCAAACCACCTGGAGCTTCTTGAGTGAGTTTGTTGCAAGAGGCAGGAAACTCTCCTAAGCTACCCCAGGCTGCCCCAGCTGCTCTGAGGGTGGCTTTTCCCAGCCCACTGACTACTCTGCCTCGCTTTTTCAAAACGCTTGAGGCAGTCAGAGGGTGAAAGAAAGAAGTGAGTCATGAACCTCACCTGAAGCCCAGACCCTTTGAGAGGTTAGGGCATCCTGGTGTCACCCAGAGCCCCTGAGGCTGTGACAAGCATCTTTTGGCTTTTGTTCCCCAAATGTTCATGTTCTTACACTTGCAAAGATTTCTTATGAGATGATGCTAGAAGTTCTACAGTTAGTAGACTCAGATGCTGCATGAACATGCATATATTTATCTATTTTAAAAGTATGATGTAATAACGATTTAATTCCATAATGCAATTCCATTTTCAAATATTCAACACTAAATCCAGAAATTCTTTGGAATATATAGGTTCTTTGTATGATTTGTAAAACTTCTGGTTTGTAAGGATGCAAGGATTTTTTTTCTTAGGCTGCAGTTAACTCACAAGACAAAAGAGCAATCTATGTATAAGTGAAAAATAAAACCCAACCACCTGTTAAAATGAGTGCCTTGAAAATTGTTCTCGGAAGAGTTAGCAGTGAATGTTCTCCTGGAATTCAGTACTAATCATCAAGTTAGGAAAAATTAGATGTCTACGACCTACATCTAGATATAACCTATTTGTACCACCTGATTGGTAGGTGAGGCTAGCACAGTACATTTCCCTCAGAGTATAATAGGTATTTACAAGCCTCAGTTATTTTTTTTCCTTTGGAAAACCACTATGGGAAGGATGCTTTGTCTCAACAGGTCTACTGCTTATTGGTATTCAGGACCTCACTTGCTTACTTGACCAAAAATAATCTATATTTTGCCTGTGATTCCTACACTTGAAATGGAGTGAAATGAATTCTAGTTCACTATAAGCATCACCAGAATAACTGTTCAAATAGTGCCCATTATTTCTGAGTAAAAACAATGGGATTGTGTACTTAGAACTTGTACTCCATACAGTCAAAATTTCATCATTATCACAAGCCCCGCCACCTCTTTTCTTGGGTAACTGATGTACTATGTCTTTGCCGTAAAAATGTATAGTGTCTTCTTTGTTCCACTTCTGACATTTTTGGCAGAGTAAATTCACCTGCTCCAAAAGCGTGAATTCATCATTTGCACCTGCATTTAAGGGATTTAATGCCTGCAAGCTGGAAAGCCAATATTAGCTTGGTTACTGTGGTAACAGACTCATTTTCAGCAGCCTGTAATGAATGCTGCTAGAAGCAGGGCTGCTATTCTTGAATTTTGTTTATGTAAATGTGTTTTAAACACCTATCTCCCATACTGTATCTCCTGCTAATAATCTCTAAGTATGAAGGTACTGGTATTTGAGGCTTTCTCATAAAGTTTGGATTTCAGTGGGACTGTTCATTTGGGTGAAGATAAGTAAATTCAGATGCTTTTGCAGAACTCTGGCCTATCACCCCAATTAATACCGTACCAAAAGACCCTCAGAACCGGCTACTTCACTGAAGCTCCAGTCTGCTTCTCTGTTTTACAAAATCTTGTAAATTACAAGACCTTATGGCCTCTTAGTATTTACCCACATTTTTGAGAGACAGAAGGAGCCTGCTCACTGATGCCTTTGAAACTGGGTATATATCTCAGTTTAATAATTATGTTGTTGGAGAGAGGAACATTGTTGCCCGGATTTCTTGTAAAGTAATAAGAACTCTTTAAATCACATCAGAAAAACATTAAATGGATTGCTCATCATTTACAAAGCTGCCAGTACCTTTATGAGATGCTTCTGTTTTCCTCCTCAGTGATTGGCTCTCTTTGGAATTAAGTCTTCACAAACATATTATTTGTGCACATTTATGCACTCTGAAAATGTAGTATACCAAGGCTTGCTTTTCCTTGTCTGTCCTCTTATCCTGGCTACTTTTGTTGCATTAAGGGGATACATACTTACTACTTCTCTGTCCCCCCTTTATGAGATAACCAGGATATTTTTTAAATTTTATTCATGCCAAAACCTAGAGTAAAAATTCTCTAGGCATAATCACTTCGAAACAATAACCAAATATATCAGTAATCATAAATAAAAGTAGTACAGAGCTTAAAACACTGGTGAAAAAAAAAATATTTGCTGACCACTATTTCTTAAAGAGACTAACGTATTTTCACTTGCAGAACAGCTGAATAAGGCAAATAAAATCAGCATAATTGTCAGACTCATAGTTACTTTCCAAGAACAATTCTTAAGGGGATTTATACAAACATTACAGAAAGTTAATGATGAGAGAACGATGAAGGAATGAAAAAGAGATGCCTGCATTACTTTAGTTCATTGATCAGAAGTACTTTGGAGGACGTTTCCTAAGCTGCAACCCGCAGCTTGTCATGAACTCAGAATGACACAAGCCTGCCCCTCTGAGGCAGGGAGGATGCAACTAATATGACAGGTCACCAAAATTACTCCATCTTTAAATAACAAACCTACTAGCAGTGCTAATAGCACTGCTGTTTTTTCCCTGTCTACTGTGAAATGTTCTTATTATACTTGGAATGATCTCCCTATCATTTAAATATTTGTCCTAGTATTAGGATGCAGTCCCCTCGACTGCCCCTGAAAACAAATTATGAGAACATATTAAAAAAAAGTACAAATCTGAGCATGGTGGTCTCCAGGGTCATCCCCAGTCTATCTTCTTTCACAGTGCTGTACTTCTCCCAGAGTTCTTAAGTACAGTAGGTGGAATGGACCAAAGCAGCCATGGCTGTATCGCCACATTTAAAACATGCTTGCCGGCACAGTATGGTACTAAATAAACTCAGGTTTTCTATTCAGTACAGGGATGCTTTTGTCTCACTTTCATGCTTCTCTCCTGGAAATCTCTCAATGCATCTTTTAACTTTTTTTTTTTTCCCCTTTTTTCTCCTCCATTCAAGAATTAGTAATATGTTAATTTTACCAGACACATGAAGGTGATTTAAAGAAAATGGAGTACCTGGTTTTTATTCTGCAATCATTAACCTATTTTTTGAAGTGCTGCTAGATATTTGTTAGAAACAAGGATCAGACATCTTATCCTGTAATAGCATCTCATTGTCTGTCCTCTGAAAATCCCATTTTAAAGTTTCTATCTGAAAGTCAAAGATACTTACCAAATAGTATTTCGTAGCTGGAGGGACTTTTAGCTAATTCTAGAGCAGCAAATTGCCAAAAATTCCTCAGCTACTTTATGATGAGCTGTAGCATGTGTGGATTACAGACTCTAAACTACTGTTATGTTCAGCTTTCTTCCAGCAAGTGATGTTTTCTGGGGACAAGCACAAAAGTTCAGTGATTTGGCATGGCTGGCATGGGAGCATACAAAGTTCAACGAAGGGAAAATGACTTGTGGTAGCTCCTGTATCCCTACAGTAGCCAGTTTGCTTGTAAACATGCTCTGCAGAATACCATTGAATGTTGGCTCAAGCAACTTGTAAAATACATAGCATAGCGTGTGATAATCCATTTCTTTATTTAAGGCAGAGGAACGATGGGTATTATCCTTAGAAGGCCAGCAAAGCTCTGTAGTAAATTGCTGGTGAGAGGAGAGGGCGAACAGGTGTTTCACGTGCATATGAAGAACAGCAGAAGAAAAGACATCGGTAGTACCTTCTCTTGTAGGGATCAGACAGGGTGAACAGATGTCTCTGGCTCCTGAAAGTTTTTGCTAATATCTCTGATCAGACTGTTCAGGACTCAGTCTGCTCACAGACCTCAGCACAAAACAGCCTTCACCAAACCGAGCCTCTGATCACTCTGCTTCTTCACTGCCCAAGGGTGGCACAGTCCCCTGACAGGAGGGGCCAGGCTCCTGTATTTCTGCCATTCCCTTTCCATTTCTGTTTTGCTGACGATGCTGTTGTCCTGCACTGCTGAAACGAACCGTGTAAAGCTGTGTCTGAATCATGGGAGGTTTCCCATGCAGTGCCCCAAAGGCCCTGACATGAAGAGGCTGGATCTGGGCAGGCTCCGGGGCTGTGTTGCTGCTTCTTTTTTGAGGCTAGTTTCGGTTTTCATTCAAAATTTTAAATTTTACTAGGAGATAGCACACAGTCTAATCTTGTTCTATTGCTTCCATGGCCTTGCTGGACTGCACTGTGTTGCATATAAAAAGACAAAAAGCTGTATTTGACGTGTGAGTCCCCAGACAAGCTATCTAAAAGCACACTGCTGCTAGTATCATTGTTGAATAGATGGTGAAGTTCATGTTGTAAATTATGCTGTTCTTTTACTCAAAACAGATTTAGATCAGGACGTGAGGGGCATAGGGAGTTGTTTTAATAATCTGAAGTATTTAAAATTTGTAACAATCTGTAAAATGTTGTGCTTCAGGGAGTATAAATATCTTGGGAGGATAATAAAAATGTTGGTGGTAAATGTGTTTGAAAATTATGAATTTGAATACAATCCTGTGTGTAATTATTGGAGGTTACCATGTGATTAATATGATCTTGATGAAGAACCAGGTTAGGGGAAAGAAAATGAAGATTCTTCTCTTTTCCTCTGTCCATTAATAGAATATTTATGTATTCTTCTTAGTAGGCTCTTTCTATTTCCCTCCTACTGCCTATAGGCATGTGCTTCAGAGAACAATTAACAGCATTTGACTTCCCTTTATGTGTTGTTTTGCATGAGTTTTTTCAATAAATTAGCAGATTTTTCTAATACCTCTGGCAGTTAGCTATTTTGACTCCAAAGCTGAAGAACAGTCAAAGCATCACAGCTTTTCTTCGACAGGAGAATGAGGGAAAAGTTTGTTTCCTTGTTAATAAATTAGAAACAGATTGTGCTTGTTTTCACATTTCAGATCCCTGAGTCACTACTGGGAATGAAATAGTTTGATAGTACTGGTAATGCTAAGGTTTATATTGAGTAAGGGAAAAACTGATATTTCTGCAGCGGTTTTCTCCCTTGGATCATTGATAGCAAGAGGGCATGGGGTTTGTTTTTCTGGTGTTGTTGTGGTTTGTTGCAGGTTTTGTTTGCTTGTTTTTAGCTAATATTGATAGAATCTGCTCAGTACTGAAATCTATTTCTCCTACATCTTTGCTGTGGGTGTCAGGACGACCCCAGTTAAGATTGGCCTGAATAAATCTGTGTCTGTTACAGTCATGTCTCCAGTTGCACTGCTGACATCCTGTAAATAGATATCCTTGTAGACCTCTTTCTACTTTAGTATTTCTCACTGACATGATTTATTCCTAGAGTTAAGCACCCTTGCTTTAAGAAAATGGCCTTGGGTTGTTGAATTCACCACTTGTCTCCTACCAAAGAGAAGAAGCACCAATGCCAAATTTGATATGTGAGGCACTGTAGCATGAGACACACGTCCAAGGTTTCACTGCAAGGTTACAAGATGCAGGGGCATGTTCACAGCTTCTAAAGGTCTAAGAGTAGGATAAGAAGCCATAGCAAAAATTGTGCGGTGTGAAAGCTACAATTGCTTCTGTGTACCAGTAAGAAATTTGTATGAGTATCTGCTCCCTTCACCATCCAGGGCCCTCTGTCTCTAGGGACATTTTGCTGTGCTTTGTCATCCTGTCTGCCAAGCTTCACCGGAAACTTCCTCTAATGGACACCAAAGTATTTCACTGTCCCAACAGAATGAATTGTGCAAGCAGACTTTTCTCATGAAACCTTCCTGTATTACAGCAGCCCGTGGTCATAACTAATGCCAGACCATAGCAAGTTTACAGGAACAGCTGTAATACAACTATTTAAATAGTGCTTGGTGTCAAATTCTTAAGGGAATTAAAAAAAAAAAAAAAAAGTTGTCAGCTTTCAATATTTCCAATTTCTTATATTTCTCTCTTTTCCTGATGAGGAACTCCATCACGGTGACACAGAACAGTCATGCTGTTCACTTAAAAAAATGAAAGTGCCTGTTTGTAAGCAATGAGGATAAACGTTTAAGTGTCAGCAGTAAGGCCTCCACAGAAAACTGACTGTTGGAAAAAGAGAAATAGTATTCCTTCATGGTTAAACCTTCCCACACCCCACCCCACCCCACCCCCACCCCCCCATAATTCTAGGTTTTCTGGTGATAAAGCAGGGTGTATTTGTAAAGCAGTAATAACCTCCTAATTAATGGTAGAATATACTTGAAGAAAAAGATAATTTAATGTTAATACATTTCCTAATCACCTGTATGCCATAGGGAAATTGAGCCTAGAAATTTGAACGATTGATAAGAGACTGTTGTATTTTCTCTACCAAATGAGAAAAATGAAATATGTATGTAAAAGACCCAAAAATGGGACTGGTTTAAAAATAGGGTGATTTTGTTAGAAGGCATTTGCATTCTCCCTCTGCTGTTTATTTTATTTTAGAATGTGTTCCACAGTTTGCACCCTCACCTTCTGGAACATCTCTTTAAACCAAATTGTTGTAGAGCATATTTAGTGCTTTGTGTATTAATACCAAGCTATATTAATCATCTAAATTTCTACTAGTCTGCAATAAATTGTTTAAAGGAACACTAACTCAAATCCAATCTGCTCGCTTCAAAATACCATATTTCAAGCACTGCTTTGTGTAGTATTTTGATCATTTTTTGTCATCTTATGGTTTTGTTGGGGGTTTTTTATTCATTGTCCTGTTTTCTGAGAGAAGAGAAACATCTGCAGGCAAATGTTCAGGGAGAGCTGCAAAGTTCTCCATGTGCAGACCTTCCTCCAAGTCTCATTTCAGGCTGTTTGAATCATCCCAGGGTTTGCGGCAGGTTTTGGTTCAGTGTTCTGGCCAATAGTATGTACGCACAGAGATGTGCATCTCATGTTTTAGTTAGTATTAATTTTATGCTCTGTCGCAAGTTTACCTGTATTTGGTTATCGAGCTAACTTTGTATTGCTAAAAGCAACACTGAATTTTGCTATTCTAAAGCAAATGCCTCTTGTTAACAGGTTTGCAATGGATCTTAAAAATATATTTGGCGTATGATCAACTGAAGGACGATCGTTGCTGGCACACTGTGGGAGCATGGCTGTTCTTCCTGTGTGCTCTGCCTGCTTCCTGGGCCAGATCCATGCTGAGGAGGACAGAGAGGCAGGCTGGGGTCCTCTCTGCCTCCTGCTGCCACACATGGCACCCAGGCTCATGCCTTTTGGCACAGTCATGGCTTCTACTCAGGCCAGAGCTGTGCTTGCTTTTTTTTCCTAGATGGTATGTGGGCATTTGCTTCTTTGGGACTGATTATGGTTGTCTAAAGGCAAGTATGCCGGCAGTTATATGTAACTGCTAAAATTACTCATTCAAACCAAAGGTCCACCTAGCTCTATTTGCCATCACTCAATAATAGGTATTTGGGGAACAATAAGAACAGAGGGGGCAGGTAGGGATACTTTTTCTGGAAAGTCATTTTCCAGTGACAGTTTAGGGGTTTCTGGAGTCAGAGGCAGTATATTTTGGTTTAATTTGACTCAGAATTTTTGCCTGAGAACTGGTCAAATCAGTTTTTCAGCCTGTTTATGCCTTGGTTCATCTACAGTATCCAGTGACAAAGAGCTTAAACTCTGAATTTTGTTTCTTTTATACCTTCCATCTCCCAGCTTCATTTAGTGTCATAGTTCTTGCACACTTGCTTTCTTTTTACCTTCTCTATGGCAATTCCAAGATTACAGAAAACTCTTATGTTCCCCACCCACAGTAATATTGCTGTCAAGGCTGAAGAGTCCTAGTTTATGTAACACTTCAAAGTAAAGCTTAATTAAAATGCTGAAAATTTTCCAGTATTTTCCAATACTCTTCAACAGAACTTGGTCTGAACTTTCACCCAACATCCAAAATGCATTATGAGAATGGAAGCAACCAGTGGCTGAGTTTGGGGATTTTTTTATTTTCCTTTCCAGTATCAACTGTTTGCTGGATTTGACTAATGCTTTTCTTCATTTTCTTTAAAAGAAAAAACACTAACACCACCCCACCTTACCCCCCCCCCCAAAAAAAAAAAAAAAAAAGTAAAACTAGCTAGCCATTCTAAGCAAATCTTCTTAAATTTAATTTTCCCTGCATATGGCCTAGATTTTTGCCTGCATCATTAAGAAACAACAGAGTATTAGCTTTTCTTTTGTGAGTATACATGTATGTATGAGTGTGCATGTGTAATAATTTTTTTTTTCAGCAGTTGCTATGGAAAACAGTCTTGTGCGATGAATCATACTTCGACTTTTGTTGAGTAATGTTATTCTGGTTATTTTTACAGTAATTTTACTAATAAATATTTGTTACAAATTAAAATGTTAGAAAGTGGGATGTATGCTTAAGTGGAGTCTGAATACAATTTAAAGGTGATGCTTTTCTGTGGTTTATTGCATGGTATGTGGCATTTTTAATGTCACTTTATAAAAGAGATCATAGAATCATAGAATATCTGATCACAAAAGACCTCAAGAATCACTTGGTCCAATCTTGGCAAAAGCACCGTATAGAAAAAATGGCCCAGCACCCTGTCCAGCTGAATCTTAGAAGTGTCCAATGTTGGGAAGTCACCACTTCCCCGGGGAGATTATTCTAGTAGCTGAATGTTATCATGAAAACTGTTCCTCTTGTCTCCAATTGGAATCTTCCCAGGAGTAACTTGTACCCATTACCCCTCGTCTTTTCCATGTGACTCCTTGTAAAAAAGGAGTCTCCATCTTCTTTGTAGCCACCCTTTAAATACTGGAACAAGGTGATAAGATCTCCCCTAAACCTCCTGTTCTCAAGGCTGAACAAACCCAGTTCTCTCAGCCTTTGCTCATGTGGCAGGCTTCCCAGTCCTTTGTTCATCTTTGATATAAAATTCTTTGTAGTAAAGTGATATGTAGGAAGAGTTGGAAGCTGTAGTTTCCCTGTCCATAGGACATGTCTGAATTTCAATGCATTCCGTTCTGCAGCAGGACTGAATGTTTGGAGATGAGCTGATGGGCATGTGCATTCAGCACAGAATAGCTAATCATCCAGTTAAGATATAACTGCAATTTTTTTTTGCTATTTTACTATATTTAGTCATTGGGCCAAAAAGAACCTGATAATCAACATTCACTGTGGTATGGACACCAAGGTTAAAAAGTACCTCCTGTTCAGTGTTTCAGTAACTGGATCTTAAATGGGGTCTCCATATTCCAAGTGTTGACCTTGCTGGGGATGTTATTTAAATATTACTTCTCTAAGCTTTCTTTTTCCTCCTTTTTTCTTTCCTCTTCCCACCTCAAATAAAAAAAAAAATAAAATCCATTCTTGTGAAAAGTGACAAATGTGTTCCAGCCAACTGTTTGGATTTGGCAAATCATTATTTTGATGTCTTTTCACTTCTGCTCCCTCTCTTTTTTTTTTTTAAATAAAAGAAGACAGTAACACCCTACACTGCATGGAAGAATTGCTGATGAGCTGATCATAGATCATTAAGTGAAATATGAAGGGAGTGGGAGAAAGCTCCTAATTTCAATTAAAATTTCTGAGCAGGAGCCAAAAGAGTTTAAATAAAAATAATAATGAAGAATGGAAAGTTGTGACAGCAGACTAGTATTTTGCAAGTCAGTTTATGGTAAATAAACATTTGAGCCTTCATCAATTATTTTTTTCATTCCACATCAACTCCCTTTAATGATCTTAACATCAAATCTGATTTATGTAAGCTTTACAAAAAGGACAAAACAAAACCAGAATCTGACGTAGCCATCTTCTTGTCTATTCCTTCCCCTATATATAATTTTTCTTTATTAAAGTTGTTTCATGAAAACCTTGACATTTGTAGTTGGAATGAGAGAGCAGAACTATTCAAAGAAGGTCATGTACATTTTGACCTGTTAATACTTTTTCACTCATGTATGATATAGGAAATTCATTGAGTAATTGGTAGTTATCCCAGTAGGGAAGAATTCAAGTTTTCCTAATGCTTGTGACAGAGAAGCTGGGGTAATGAAAAAGGAACATGCACGTGAATAAAACAACAAATCCCTGGCAGTATTAAATGTGACTCAGCATCTGAACTTCAGAAAGCCTGTGACTTAATTTCATGAAAAGGATAAAGTAAATTGCAGTCTTGAAAGGTGTTAGTCTTTGTTTTACCTCTCTCTTAAGGTAATAACTGTTCTTCATCACCAGAAAAACAAAAGAAGAGAACATTACATTAATTTTAATCTTACTTTCTCTTCACATTTTAGTCTTTTCGCTTTTCCTTCAGTGTCCTGTTCCACTTTTAATCATATGAAACAAAGAGATAACAACAAAAAAATGTTGCCTCCATTAATTAACACCCATCTTTGGGACCCAAACATACTCTCCTTCACCTGGATTTTCTGTATAAAGCTGCATGCTTCCTGATGCCCGCACCCCAAACCTATCAAGCCTTTCTTTTATGAGTCCTAAAAATGGCACAAAATATGTAATGAATGACAAATGAACAGAGACTGGAACTCTGAGCCTTGGACCTTCTAATTTTTGGTGCTTCACCATGTTCTTCGTGTTAATCTTGTTTCACATAGCTCTCCTGTATCTGTTTTATTGTTCCTTTAGCAGGAGGATAAACTTTTGTGCTAATCATGATGCTTGGTTGCAAGTCTTCAAATATGGTTTATCTCAGTGGTCTAATAGCAACTGGATTTCTTCTATTAGTATTTTGCGTTAGTATTCTAATTCTAGTATTACTTGTTTCAGCACAAGCTGAAGTAAAAAAAAATAAATTAAAAGAATGAAGTATTATGGAAATAAATAACTGTGATGCGCTGAATGTACCTTGAAAACTTGTGAAGTTAAGCAGATACAATTACTTGCATCCAAGTTAATCCAGTGATGTATTAGGTAGGTTAACAGAATTTGTCTTAATTAATCTGTATATAGGAAGAAAACAGAAGATTATACAAAGTAAATTCCATTTTACCATTGTATGTTCAAGATCTTTCCGTTTTCTGATATATTTCAAAGGCCTTTGGACTGTCTAGCTAATAGTTTTGTTTTATATTTCTAAATGATTCAGCAGTAAGTGTTACATATTACTTAATAACCTGAACATAGCTGATCTTAACAATGTACTGATTTTTATAAGTATATAGTGGGGTCCTTGTTTTTACCTCCAAATTAGATTTCTTCAACTGTAAGTAAATAAAAAGGAGTGCTGGTGAGTTTTATTTCTTTTTAACAGCACTGCAATGTATTGATCAGGATTGTTTCAGTTTTATGGTAGTATCAATAATACGTCTTGTGGTCCAGGTTATTGAATCTTTCTCAAAGCTGTCTTGGTGTCATAACATTTTGTAAACATAATTGGAAAGGTGCAACCATTCACTGCCTTAAGGTTTTGTTGTTTTGTGGTTTTTTTTTTTTTTATTCTACTAGTGCATTTAGAAAAAACAGAATGGTTTATTGAGCATCTCCTTTAGTTTTATTTTTGCTTTTTCTTTTAAATTATCTAGAAGAATTTTAATTTTTGTTTTTAGTGATAAAACCAAATATCACTGTTGGAGCAAGTTCAGATGAGTGGGCCAAATTGTGGAAAATAACAAAAAGATGATGAAGAGGTGGAGTGTGGGTGTTTTGTTTCATTGTTTTGTTGAGTAGCTTTCCCCAACACACACCTCACCTGAATCATAGCGGTTTAGTGGAGATGATGCTTTGAAGAAAGGTGTAAGCATGTTCAGTGGAATATGATCTTAATTTTATCACTCATGTGATTTCAGGAATTATTTATGCAAAAAAATGCTGAACCATCTGATATAGCAAATAATTGTTCTTATGAGCCAACAGCTGATAAAAAGGTTTACAATTTTCAAAGGTACATTCAGAAACTAATTGAAAATGCCCTTTTTTTTTTCCTTTGTTAAGTTTAAATTCTGAATGTTTCTGTATTGTGTAGATGCCATTTGACAAGTGAAACAAAGATATAGGTTGGGATTACAAGTCTACTGTGCTTTTGATCTAACAGAGCATCTGGGAGTTGGTTGATTGGTTTGTTTCTTTGGGCAAATGCTTGTCTTCAGTAGACAGTGTTCTTTGTTTTGTCCATTACATCTCAGAGGATTAAACCCAAAGTTTTTTGCCAGAAATCTGATTCTTGTATTGGTGCAAACATGTGGATTCACCTATATCAGTTAAAAAAAATAAATTCTATCCTTCATACATTCTATCCTTCTAAAATGTTTAAAGTTTGAAATAATACTGCAGATAATCAACTACTGGTTTCTAAAGCAGCCAAGGTATTTTTTTTCAGGGTCCACCCAGAGGTTATAGATATATTCTGCTAAACTTTGACAGGCCTCCATCTGTTGAACTTGTCCACAGACAAGGGACTTAACCAAGAAGTCTCTCCTTCATAGTACCTTTTCTTGTTAAGGCTGGCAATTCTGTGCTGGATTCATCCAACATTGTGAAAAGATTTTAGACGTCTGAAACAAATTATGGGTGAAAATTATTTTTGCTTGCTGTTGTGCTTTTTCCACTCGCTTTGCCAAAAAACAATTGGGGCACAATACAAGAAAAGTTAGGAGTTAGAGGTAAGTAGCCATATACAGAGTCAAGAGCACAGGCTTCCAGAACAGCATGAGATTTTCAGCAGTAAAAAGGCCATTATACTCTGTACATAAAGTACATAAAGGACAATGTGCTTTCTCTTACATGCACACTCAAACCAGCCAGTAAAATACTTTTTTTCTTTTTTAAATTGCAAAATGCTCATTTGGAAGTATCACCTGTAAAGTTATTTTTGA
Source organism: Athene cunicularia (assembly GCF_003259725.1). NCBI lineage: Eukaryota > Metazoa > Chordata > Aves > Strigiformes > Strigidae > Athene > Athene cunicularia. The sequence continues at coordinate 57,853,372 of NW_020799091.1, read as the reverse complement.
CAAGACAAACACCTATGAAACTTTTGAAAACGTAGGAATGCTTTGAGAACAGGTCCCATGATGGTATTTATAGATATTTATATTTATAGAAATTATATTATTTTATAAAAATCATATGATTTTAACACTAGTAAAAAGCAAAACAAAACTGGGCTTCTTTTGTTAATTAGGTGGGTTTGGGGGATTTTTTGCCCTTAATGTTTAGCATCATTCTTTCCTACCATTTCATCCATTCCCTTTCTCTGTTTTCCTTATGCCTAAAAAGATATTTTTTTTCAGGTGAAACTGCACAGGATTGTTTTATATTCAGCATTGTATTCTGATGAAAGCAATCTGGCTTTATTCCATAGGTTAATGGATAAAGTGCCATCTGTGTCTTCTCATAGTCGCCGCAGGACTATATGACCTATAGGAGATAGGCCTCTCTGATTTTTCTCTTCCTTCTGCTTATTTCGAGTATTATTGTAAATAGATGAGTAAATGAAAGCTTGAATTACTGTAAGTTTTCTTCATTCAGCACTATATACATTCAAATGAACTCTTTAACTGCATAATACTTCAAAGACATGAAAGAAAATAGGATCACATGCATTTTTAACAAGCTTTTTATAGTTTTTTTAAAATGCTCAATCATTTCTATTTAATAACTTGCTCTGAGGTTGTTCCAAAGTTTTATTAACTGAAATTAATCCTCTTAAATATGTAAAGTATCATCTCTCACTTTTTGCTCCAGTGTTAAAGTAGATGAATCAAAACTATCCCGTGTAATCTTGTACTGTATATGCAGCACGGCAGAAGTCTGGCTAAATTCCTATAGGTTAGTGGATAAAAAGGTATGTAAATTTACATATGTAAATTTGGCTTGTGACATGGCTTGTGTTTTTTCACCATCGTCATGTGCATGTTTTCTGTTATGTGCCTGTGGTCTTCCTTTCCTTGCTTCCTGAGCAGACACTGGGCGAGGGGGTGTATGGAGCTGGGCAGCTGCAGCCGAAGGAGAGGCTGGAGAGTGCACAGAGCAACCTCTGCGCTTCACAGCTCATCGTCATTTCTATTCTCTTGAATTTATCATTGCTACTTCCCTGTCCAGATAAGAGTGATTTATTCCAAACTGTGTTATCAACAGCGCTTTTATTTTGGTGTTTCCAAGTTCATCTGATATCAGTAACCGTATCTCTACTTCTCAGAGGCAAAAACATCAGTTAACGTGAAAATGTAAGCGTCACGCTGGCAGTGCAGAAGTTATAATATTTCTTATAGTGCTCTTCTGAATGATATTACCAAACCCCACATAAATGGCATATAAATTACGTGGTTACTGTGGAAGACAAACAATGATTTACTGCTGTGTGCGGTGGTGCTTTCACTCATTGTGGGGAGTAGCTGGCTGTCATGATGGTTTTCTGAAATGCTGTAATGCATTTGAAATGTTTCAGACTGTAACACAGACGAATAATAATACTGAGTCACAAAACTAAAGGTGGGGAAACAGAAATATAGATAAAATTGCACATGGGAATTGCTGATATTATCTAGGAATTGAGACTTCTGTTTAAAATATGGTATGTATCACTTTCTCCATAGATATCGCAGCTAATATGTATTTCTAGAAAGGTTGATGCAATAAATAATGGTTGCAATTCCAGAGGACCTATTACACTTACTAAAGCTGTTCTCTTGAAAACATTATTTACAAAGTATAATTAACCTCCTGCCTTTTCATCTTCCTGCTGCGTATGAATAACTGGAACAAATAGCTCTGTTATAATTATCTTCCCGCACTTTTTTCCCTCTCATTTGTCTTAAAAAATGATCACAATTTTCACTTTTTTTATTTGTAAGATTTTAATTTTATGATGACTTTACCAGAGTCATGAAGAATCATTTTGTTTGGACGTGGCTGCCAGAAGATTGAGAACACAATGACTGAGGGACTTGTGCAGAGTTTTACCCTTTTATTATTACAGGCAGCATAGCTATCAATTTTTTAAATTGTTCCATGTCAGAAACTGATATTTTTATCTTCTTCTTCACTACTCTTCTGAGTAAGATGTTCCACAATATCACTAGTCTGATATTTGAAAGGTGTTTTCTTTCTTCCAGAACTCTTTTTTTTTTCTCCATAATTTGCATTCATATTTTCTTCAGGCAATTCTCTTTTAATTTTATCCTGAAGGAAAGTTTAAAAGATCACATATTTTTGAAATATCATTTTTTTTCACAAAATCAAAGGAGGAGTAACTAAACTCTTTGTTGATTTTCTTTTCAAAACAAAGCCTCAAATTATTTTTTATTTTGTTTTTAATACAGGTGTTCAGGCTTCCCACCATTCATCATAGGTGGTGTTACAGCACAAAAGAAAGAGCATATGTGCTATCTCTTTGATATCTATCTTAAATATTTTGCTTGAACATGAATGTCCTCTGCAAAGTCTTTTTGTGGGGCAAAGGTGACAATTTGGTGCTGCTATTTTGAGTGAAATTACTGGGCATGTATAGATTTGCCTTCCCACCTCTGGTTTCTAGGAGAGATTTAGAGCCTGAAAAAAACACATCAGTGGGAGAAAGAGGAATAAGAAATACGTTTCAGAGAATAAGAAAGAAGATGGAAAGGCTATAAAAGGATGGAAGGATGAAAGGCAAAGAGATTATGAAGACAGGAAAAAAGGACAACAGCCAAAACCTCTCCCCATCACAAAAAATCCAGTAAAAAATGAGTAGAGTCATTTGTCTTGTACCATTTGTTATCAATCAACAAATATACTATTCCTCATCTCTGGTAACACCAGCACTGTGAGGGGGGGAAATCCTGATAGTGATGTGCATGACAGCTGTGGTCAGGACCCCAGATTTGGCTGACACTAATGGTTCTGACTTCTGCTGTCCTAGTGACACTTGCTGATTCATTGCCTGACCCTAAATAGCATCAGGACAAAGTGCAGGATGGGATAAACCCTCTGATAACTGCTGGTTTATGAGGAGAGGTATGGGCAAAGAACCACTGAAACTCTGGAGGACAAGGAATACTCAGATGCTTTTTCCTGTGAAGGTGGTTCTAGACTGTGGTGTCCCCAGGTGCAAGGCAGCAGATTCATACCAGGCTTTGGAGGCAAAGCTTTTAAGGATTTTACAGGGATGAAAAATATACTCTGACTAATAGTGTTTAATCATTCTCCATTCTGGAGGATGCTCAGGAGTGGCAGATTAAGTGGCTGCTGAGCAGAAATGTGTCTGATTTGTTGTACCCCTTAGACTCTTACCTTGTTATAATATCAGAGATGATAACTGGAAACCAGTTCCTTTTCTGTGTCTTTTCCCTCAAATGACTTTGGATGGCGGATACTGGATATCTGTTTTGGAATTTGACCAGTATGGAGGTCTTTATGGTATATAAAGTTAAGTGTTCTTACGAGAAGAAAAATTTCAATTTCTTCTGTTTTCTTCTGATTGTTACTTTTCATGTGTGTGGGGAAAGTGAGGAAAAACATGTCTTGTTTGTATCATGTTTTGATCAGAAGGAATAACTAAATATTTTTATTCCCTTTATTCTGAGAATAGTAAATTTTTATCATCTGGGTAATTTTCACTCCATAGTAAATTCATTCATTCTATAGTAAAATTATATAATTTTGAAGCTTCATTAAAGACCTTGTATTTTTGCTTTTCATAGTGGCAAAGCAGAGTACTCTTTAAGCCTCAATCAACAGGAAGAATTTTACAGATAATAAAGTAATCCACTTCCTTGGAATTTGCTTAGTTGGGTTTTTTGGGGGTGGGGCTGAGAGGTACTTTAAATGAAATCTAAGCAGGTATCACTTCCAGTATTCATTTTGGTAGATTTTCTTAATAAGAATATCTTGCTACAATGAATTCAAACCCAGCAAATGAGGGAGAGAGCAATTATGAAAGCTGAAGCTGTAGGTACAGAAAAAAACATTTTGTGAATAGTTTTGGCATTGCTCTGTAAACAATGCTTACCATAGTGAGAAAAATGGCCAATAGTCAAATTCTTTAAAAACAGCAAGTTCTCCTGATTGTTAATATAAAAATAATTATTATCTGACAAGGTGCTGAAGTTCTACTTGCTTCAGAAATCCTATATAAGAGGCTTTGTAAGGTTGAGGAAGTTGTATTCACATGCTTCAAGTGACTTAACATGTGGTAGTTTCACGGTGGACTGAGTTAGTCTCATGTGGGGACACTGTGTCCAGAAGATTCAGTGTTCTTGGACACGCAGTCTCCTTGAAGTGTAGCAGCAGCATCCCTCTATGTCAATAACAGCTGATTTCCTCTGGTCTCAATTTAGGAACAGCTGATTTGTCACTCTTCCTGCTGCCAGCTAAGAGGGACATTTTCTCTGGGAAGAGGAAGATCTTATAGTTTTCTTTTTATTCTATTTTTTTTAAGTATCCTTAATAGTTATCACAAAATTTCCTAGCAGTATGAGAATGTGTCAATAAAATCTGGAGACCTTAACTTCACATAGAACTTAGTGAAAAATTACTAACTGGGTAGCATTGGGAAGTTTTCTGTTTTCTAGAGCCATAGATAGTAGTTTACAACAGCATAATTTTACTATATTTTACACTGCATTATTAAAAGTGCGTAAACCGAGAGAATGTGCTGAAGCTGAGGCATGTTGTGCAAGCTATTGATTAAGCTGAAATACCGGTTGGAAAAAAAACCCCTACCTAGTTCATTTATTGTCTTAAATTTGCAGTTGAGTATAATAATTAAATCACTGAAGTCTGGATATAATCTTTTTCATAACTGTGGTCTGATGCCTTTTGATTTTCTTAATAATTATGTGTTAACTGTGATGATATGTACTGAATATTTATCCATGTGATGATTTGTAATGTGAACCTACAGGAACCTATATCCTAGTATAACTTCTTGCCTATGTGTAAGTACAGAAGAGATTTCTTTGAATCAGCAGGAGGGGGGGGGTGTGGTGGTGGTAAGATTTAGCATGTAAGATGTTAGCTAAAATTCTCAGCTGTTCTTCAGTGATGATATTGCTCTTCTCCTCAGTTGAAGTGTTGGATGTGGTGTGTCTTCATATTACAAAAATAAGTTCCTAGTTCCTATGGATGTGTATGTAATTGATTGACTACAATCAGATCACTCAAAGAAGAAAAGTGTTCATTTGTATTTATTTGCACAATATTTATCTTTTGAAGTTTGAATCACCTATAAACTGGAAGATGTTTCACTTCTGATTTTTTAGCTAAAATATTCCAGCTCATGTGACTGAGAGTTGATTTTCGTTGTTGGGTGGTATAGTGTTTTTTCAGGTTACTTTACATGTTTTGAGACACAAATGGTAAAACAGAAGAAGTGATGTTATTTTCTAAACCAGCTAAGACTCTCAGATGTTTCTTTAAATTGAATTCCGACAACCCATGGTATCTTGAGAAGTGCTAAGAGTCCTTCAGGCTTTGCAGGGAGCTCTTCAGTTTGCAGGACCTGACTCCTTGAGCTAAGAAATGCACAACCTCTTCCAGGCAGCTCCCAGTGCTGCATGCCTTGAATTGCATGGCAGTGACTCTGTTCGGGGATTATTTTTCCTCTCTGGTGATTGCATAATGTTGGATTAAATCCAATTTTGAGTCCTTGCTGTGGTGAGAATATTCCAAAATGTTCTTGGGATAATGTCAGGAACCTGAACATTTGAGCAGGGTACTCGGTTTTTCCCTGGCTGATTATCAGTCACCTGCAGAAATTTGAAGGAGTCTGTGGATTGTGTGGGCTGGGATTTCCCTGGCTGTCAGCTGCTGGAGGTCAGGAATGGAGATTATTCTCATCCTGAAAAAATGTGTCTTCTGTTCCTCTGAGCAAACTCCACAAAGAGAATGGTGGTTTCAGAAACTCTTGACAAGCAGTGACAGGTCCCATTTCCTTTACTGCTACATGTCATCTGGCTGGCTGTTAGTGTTCCCTGGTATAGAAACAATGTTCTCAACGTGAGAAGTAAGAGAGAAAGTACACACCGCACATGCGTGAGCGTGCTGGACTCTGCCATTCCCAGGTGTTTTCAGATGTCATCCATTGCCTGATTGATGATGGGCAGGTTTAGGGGGAGCAGTGTTACAGGGCAGTGAGGATTGCATACATCTTGGGGTTCAGTTGTGGGAATATGGACAGCTTGCCTTTGGGCAACTTTGCTGCAGCAAGTTTATAGTGTATGATTATTATGTTGACTGATATGAAATCAAATTTTGTTGTGTTTGTCTTGTCAAGAAATTTTGAGACTCTCTGAGGTGGAAATACATTCAACATTTTTTTCATGAAAAATTTCATAGTGTGATGTGAAGCCAGATTAAATTATACTGTTTTGAATGGCAACTGGTTAGGAAATTAAAATCTTCAATCAGTCTAGGGTAATAAAGTATTTAACCCAGATGAGTCTTTTGTTGTACATATTAGGGTTAAATATATTTTGGGTCTTAGTAGCTCTGAGTACATTTACGTGAGCAGCTTCTTGCCTTGTAACTTAATTTGATTACATTTTATACTGTCCTTCCTATTTCACAGAACTTAAAAGGGTATGTAGCAGGCTGTATCTTTTTTCCACTTCATGTGTTTGCAGATCTGGACATCATGCTGGAAAATACATTTAAGGGCCAAATTAACTCCAGTACTATTAAGGTATTTTCCACTTGGTATTAGTGGAAGAAGATTGGGTTTCCTAAACCAGATTTTTCTTCTTCTAAACCAGTAAGATACTCCAATTTTATCTAGCTATCAAAATAAGACATCATCTTTTCTGAAGATGCTAAATATGTCAGTTGCTAAGCATTTTGGAAAATCTTTTTTAGGTACCTGAGTGGAAGCTGGGCATTTAGAAAAATCATCTACCAAGCTTTTCTTAATGGCTCTTTCTGAGGCTAGCATGTAGAGGAGATAGCTCAGTATTCATTTATTCACTCATTGGAGAGCTATTGCAGAACCAAGTGAATGTGCACATATCTAGTCTGTAATCGCTAGTCTTATGTGGCAAGTTACAATTTACGAAGGGTGAGTCATACTTATTGTAAAAAGAAGGGACTTTAAAAGGTACAGAAGACAGGTAGGCACTTCATTTTTCATAGAGTGTGCAGTTTATCTTTCTTTCCTTTTGAGCACATTCTTGAGGTTTTTCAGTAGAAGAAGCAAGGCTTTTAAAAAAATAAATAGAATGGGAAATAAACAAGACATTTGTCATTCTGTACAATGTGCTGGACCCACAATAACTGCTGATGCAAGTTAGGTACCACTCAACAGCTGTCTTATATGCAGACTGGACAAAATGCCAGCCCTGGATTCAAGCTGTTACAGCCTAGCATGATGTGTTCTTATTGCTTTAGCACATAATATTCTTTAAAGAAAAAGTTAATAGTCAATGCACTAAGGGGATATAATCAACACTTCCACAACTTATGTTAGTCAGCTTAGCTCCTATTCTAGTGCTTGAAGAGGGTATAAGTTTTAAAAACAGCCCAGTTGTTACATGTTAGAGTGTATTATTATAGCATAGGAAAATTCTTCAGCATTCAAATGCAGTTCTACAACCTTAGGCATTTAAATACTGTGTCTAAACGCATAGACATATAATTTTTATAGATTCTAAAAACTATTTTAGGTAGTCAGAATAGTATGCTGTTGAGACCTACAGAAATACCAAGATTTCTAGAAAGACATTGAAGTGTCATTTATTTACCTGTACACTACTTAACTGTGTGGACATTTCTTTCACGTATTTCTTCTTTTTGAGACTAATTGAACCCTCTTAAAAATCTATTTTCAGCTCTTTTAATTGTCTGCTTCCATCTTCTGTTAATTACCTTCTATTTCCATTTCTATGTCCATCACCCTTTCTCCTCCAGGATAGGTATCTTCTCATCACAACTCTTGACTTCCATGTAAAACCTACATATAGCACTTTATCTACTCATCACATGTTCTTGATCTTCTCTTTTATAAGAGCTTTTGCAGCTGTTTTCTAGAGGATTTTCTTTTCTGTCTTTTGTGATGGACATTGTATGATATTCACTGAAGTTTACATTTTTTTTTTAGTATTATTGTAACAGATTCACACTTAGGTTGCTGCTTTATATTAGAAAGTGTATAATTAATTGTGTAGTCTCAAACAAAACCAGTATGTTTATATGGGCAGCAACTCAAAATATTACAAATAACTGTCTTTATCTTGAGGCACAATTGGAGAAGCGAGTAGTCTTTTCAAAGAAATGATGGACAAATAGCCACAGCTGAATAGATTTGCACAGAGATTTTTATAGTTACACCTGTTACTTATACTTCAGTAATACCACAGAGGCCCAGTTGTAGCCCAGAAACCTATTGTGTGCTGTAAAAATGGAGAACAAAGTTAATTCACATGCTCTAGCTTTCATACAACTGAGGAATGACATCCTTCCTCAGGGAAGCATCTCTCTTAAATGTGTCAGTGCAGCAACTACAACAGGTCAGTTGTAATCTGATATTATTCTACTATTTTTTGATAAAACTGGTAGAGTAATACAAATAACTTTTTTTCCCTGAGTTTCTGGTGTTCCTTGCAGTTCCCACAATCATGTCCCATCAGACCTGTACCTAACTACAGTGGTTATATCCTAGGGAATCCATGCTACCTTCTTTTCTTCCCCAAGTCACCTTGAATGTAATTATCTTCTTGTGCAAATGGCTTAAAATAATAAAAATAGTATTGTCAAACTGTAATTGTTTATGAAGCAAACTTGGAATAGCAAAAGATGCTGATTTATAAATAAACTAATTTAATTACATGGCTGCACTTTTACAGCTGGTACTTGCTTGGCACATTGCCTGTCTACAGTACAGTGAGTGATTAACTGTTGTGACTAGAGAACAATTATTAATTATATTGCAATTTGTGAGCTGTTATATGCATATCTATTAACTTTGGTTGTGCTATGAAGGCTGTTTGGCTAGAGGAGGTTAGTTACCTTTCTAAACAACTATGAAATATCTACAGTGCACTGTATGCTCCAATACATGAATTTATAGTGAGCTATCTATACATATGCCTAACTGACCTAGACAACGAATAGCCAGTCTAGAATCTTTTCACCATTGTTTTCACTATGAGGATAACAGTTAAAATAAAAAGACTCTAGAAAAACAAAATTGTGTGGTCTTGTGAAGGTTGCTTGCATGTCCATCTGAAATTTATGAAAAATGTCCAGTCTCCTTCATTTAATAAATGTTACCATTATATGTACTTTTTCACATTTTTGAGCAGTATCTGTACAGGAGTAAAGGCCTCAAAACTGAACTCCATGCTCTCATTTAGTAGCTAGCTAGCTCCCTCCCTCCCTCCCTCCCTCCCTCCCTTCCTTCCTTCCTTCCTTCCTTCCTTCCTTCCTTCCTTCCTTCCCTCCTTCCCTCCTTCCCTCCTTCCTTCTTCCAACATCTAAGACATTGTTGTGTGGTTATTGCAGTACTTTCTCTATGCTCATCTTTCAGAGATAGCTGAGCCTCACCCCAAATAAATCTTCTGTACTATTTTTGAGATTTCATCTTAATTTTATTTTCTAATGTCCCTTCTTCTCTCAGATCACAAAATAACCTTCCATACAACAAGCAATATAGCTCCACCAACTTGGAAGGAGGAAACAGAAATAAAATTTAATAGTGGGAGATATAAACAATCCAGTTGCATTCTGCCTTATTTCACTGGCTCTCTTCACACTTATGCTTCTGAGCCCAAGCCTTTTGCTTCCAAATGACAATGGTGTGTTCAGGCATGAGGTGTATCTCTTTTTGTACACGCCTTAAAGATAGCTGAGGGGGAAAAAAGATCATCTTCGAACTTTTGTCAGTGCTGTCGGCCCACATGTCACAGTTACCTCTGTCTATTGGAGAAGTGGGAAAATTACGTTGTACTAGCTCTGAGCACTGCATGTTATCTTAGAAATATCCAGTATCACTGACATCCTGCAGAGCACAGTTGATTAGTTGTAGCTGTCTCATTTCTTCAGTCTACTTCTCAATGACCCAGGTTCATTGGTTGGGTTTTTTTCTTCTTTTTTCTCTTTTTAAAAAGTTTTCCCCTCCTTTGCCAACAGGCTTTCAAGGAAACCAGAAGTTCCAGTATTTGAATGTTATTTTCAGGTGTGTGTCTTCTGCTTGAGCTTATGCTAAAATGCAGGCTGCAGATATAGCTGACCATAGTCGCTTTTCAGAATTTTGGGAGACATTTCCATTTTGCTTTTTTCTTGTTAAATCATTAAATGATCTCTTAGTAGCCTTTTTTTAAGTCCTTGTATGTTCCTAGGCTTTTTTTCATTTTCCCCCTAAGTATTCTGTCAGCAGATGTGTTCTTCACAATAGATAAAGCTGTCCTTCATCTCCACTGCCCAATAGGTGGTCTTTTTGTAAGTATTCTTATTATTTAGTCATTCTCTTTTTTAACAGTCATTCACTCCGTACTCTTTATTCTGTGGACATTCACCATTTGCTAAACAGAGCATGCCCCCAAAGGCTGTCCCTTTTGCAGAAATAGCTTCTTTTCTTTTTGTTTCTGTGCTGCCTGCTTCTGATCCAGAATTATGGCTGTCTTGTACCCAGACCAGTGGGATCTGTTGTTCAAATAATGACATTTATATGGATAAAAAATTTTACAAAAAAAACAATTGTTTTGCAGATCAATAAGAGAATTCCCAAGTGGGATAGTTTTCTTCTGAGAAGAAAAAAATCTTTCTAGTGATTTTGAGATGAATTTGCAAGAGCCTTTAGGATATGATATTTACCATCAAAAAAATGGCTAATCCAGATTTTGACTGAGTACACTGTTTCAACAGGTATTTCCAACATGTTATATCTTCTGTATAAGGAAGCCATCCCTCCTCATAAAGCTTCTTCAACTTGGGTTCAAACATTTTTTTGGTAGGAGAAAAATTTATGTATTTCATTTCAGTAACAATACGTTTAACTAAAATAAATTCTTTGGTGGTTTTTGCCAAATAACAAAGATTGCACTGTAGGAATTGCTTATATAATTTTTTGGCATGCTTTTCATTCTAAAAGATCTTCCAGGCACCACAAGTGAATGACATCTCTTACTGTGCTCTCTATGGGTTTCATGGCCATTAAGTTGGTTTTGGTGAGAAAATCATATGTATTGTTTGGAATGAAGATGACTGACTATGGGCCTAAGAGCATTATGCTCATGTTACCAGCACTGTGCAGTGAGATTTGGGCCTTCTTTGGTATTCTGTACTATGTACACTGTGCAGGCTTTACTTCAGTTAATCTGGGCAGGCACCATGTATCTGACAGCAAACTGCATTTAACGATGATGTTATCTGACTGCTAGGTCTATTAGGATATTCCTGATGAATAAAAAGTATATGAAGGAGGGGAGTTTGAACTTGTATGGAAAATCCAAACCTGCTGTCCTCTTTCTTCAGTGGCTGATGTGTATAAGCAAGACTTGGCTGGAGCTCAAGGTCTCAAAACTGGCTCCATAGCCAAAAAGCGAGAATGTGGCCCAGTGCTACAGATCCTGGTTATACTCCTTGCTGGAATTTCTACCTCAGATCCTTTCTCCTCTGGAAAACATTTCTGTAGGTACCACAGCAAAGGTGCTGTGTCCTCTGGATCTGTAGCAAGATGCTGATTTGAGCCTGCCTGAAGGCTCTGGTTCAGGTAACCTAGCCATGAATGGCATATTTAGGAAGCCAGACTTTACTGGGTACCATGGTAGCTGTATCACTTGCCTGTGTGGAGTAGCTATGATATCAGTTTGCCTTGTACTCCCTAACCCAGCGCGTCATCTGATAATGCTGCATTTTCCTGTTCATTTGTGATCTGTGTCTTTTCAGGTTTTTTGGGTGTCATCGGCAAATATCTTCTCTTCGCTACCTGAATATAGAACTTCATTAGCATTTTGTAGCTACAAGGCAAATAGATAGTTCCTTTTGCTTTCAATCTATTTAATTGTTCTGTTCCGTGGGACTGACAGAACATTTCTGTTTTCTCACAGTTTCTCTGACTCGTTTTTTTATATATTGGGTTATTTGATCTTCAACCTGCCTTCAAAGTTTGCTTTTGTTGGGTTTACTCTTGGAAAAAAAAAAAAAGGCCTAGAGAAGATGAATATTTCTTTTCAGTCTTTTCTTGGATTTTCTTCTTCCATCATACTGTTCTTCCCTCTTGCTCTGTCTACTCTCTGTGACTTAATTATATTGTTCTAAAAGAGAGTTCAAAAGGAATTGAAGAATTTTAACCTTCATATGTTCAAATATTTGTATCTGGTGTAGATAAAATTTTTATAAAGATTTTTTTTTTTAAGTTTACAAGCTTCCCAATACTGTAACAATTATTCAAAAATGTACAGCTTAGTTATGTTCTGATTCCTATAGCTTAGTGAATGAACTGTAGCTTCTGTGTGAACTGATATAGAGGAATGATATATTTTTCTAAAGAACAGCTCTTTTATAACCCAGAACCAGCAGTTACAAGAAACATGTGTTTAAGGTGTCAGAAAACTGCAGTTCTAAAGCTTGTCCTGTTGTAACATTTGACCAGTTAATGCATGAGTATCTAACTCCCCCTCTCCCCCCTTCCGGCTTAGTTGCCTACGTACACTTTGAGATTTAACGTAACCTCTTGCAGCAAGGTGTGTATTTCAACAGATATTCTTTCAGTCTTTTTGAATTTACCTACAACCAGCTTTGACCCACCCACCTCATTCTGTTTAGTAGTAATTCCATCATATTTGTCTTATAACTACAACATCAGTTTCTCTTTATATTTTTAAGCATTGAAGCTGGTTTACATCTGTTGAGCTCTCTTATTTTAGGATAATTTTGTTATCAAGTGATCTCTGAAGTTATTTGGTGTTAATTCCCCTTTCCAGTAAGATCATCAAAAAAACACTAAGTGCTCAAGAAGTTTCCATACCTGGTGTACTCGAGAAACAACTTGCCAGAAAATAAGGAAAGGGTAGTCTGTATTTCAAAACCTGGATATTCCAAATGTTCTGTTGAGCCCTCTTACTTGCTTCTACACAAACACCACTGGAGTCAGACTTTGTTATTTTTCTGAACTGACTACTTCCAGATGAAGTTGTTTGTGAAGCGTGTGTTTCTTTTATTCAGTTTTCAGCATTATATATGAATTGCTATACCTCTTAGTTTTCTTAAGAGCCATCAGATGTACTTGCATCGTTCCTGACCTAGAACACACTCACATGAAGAAGAGATCTATTTTATTCTATGAGAATGGAATTTTTTAGTAATAGTTGAAATAAGCATTGCTTAGTGCTGTAAAGACATTCCGCTGGGTACAGAAAAACCTTAGATGTCTCCCTGTTTATGAGCCATGTGTTGGGAGCAATTTAATCTTCTACACCAAAGGACTAGAGGCAGCAACATCTGCTATATACAGAGCTGAGATTTAATCCTTGATACAACTCATGCCACTATTGTTATCAACAAGATTTATTGCTTAATCTGGATGATTTTGAAGAATTCCTCAGGCTTGCAATTAGAGGTCCTTATCTCCCAATTTCATTTCTCACCACTTCTGCTTGTTGTATGGAATCTTGTTTTGTAGGATGGGAGGAGACAGGAGGACACACAGAAGTGTAAAATTACATACTAGTAATTGTGTTTGTGATAGTCTTGTTTTCTGGCATCCTTTCTTCCTCCCTCTTTCCCCTTTTTACATTATACTCACTTTCTCCATAATAGTGTATTTCCTGATTCTACAAAATTTGTCCTATTTTTTTAATGACTACAAGGGGGAGAAAGGGTGGAAGTTTACTGTATGTAATACCCCTGTGATTGACAGTCTTTTTGCCTCCTGCTTCCTAGTAGGTAGATAACACTTGCTGTATGGGATCTTGTTTTGTAGGGTGGAAGAAGAGGGAGGACTACAACAAACACAAATAGTGGTATGTAATTTTCCCTTTCTCCTTTGTCTCTCCCTACTTACCAGTCTTAACACAGAATGTGCTCAATCATATGATGATGCCTTGTACTGCTATTTGCTGCTTTTTATAAAAACACATCTTCCCAGTTTTTGTTAGCTAATTGCCTGAAGCATTTTAAGAAAGAATACAAATGAGATATTATGTACAACACTTGGGTAGTGGGTCTGATTGAGCTCACTCTTGGACACAATGTGACTAAACTTAAACTGAGCAGGTTCTATATCCCATTGCGACATCTGAAGTCTTCTAGTCATCCATTATCTTTTAAAATATTTAACAGGCTATTCTATGTGGGATTTTGGAGAAAAGAGCTCTGATGGGGAAAGGGTAATCATCCTTCTGTTTGAAATAAAATCCACTACATGAATAGAGTGTGCTATCTTTCTGAAAATCTAATACTGTAGAGCTGATAGACAACTGCCTGATTTTCTGGGTCAAGTTTCATTAAACTATTGTAAACTTAAATTCTAGTTGCAGAATCTTAATTACTTTGAATAGCACAGGGAGATGGTACCCAGACCTGCATAAAACATGCATAATGAGGTTAAAGGGATTTTTCTCAAAAAATTAGGGGGAGGATTGTTGTTAGACAGAGGAGTTGTATTATTTCTAAGGGTAGGACAGCACTTTAAAAAGTACCATGTTGTGTAGTGTTTGAACATTTCACTCAAAACCATCAAAGTTCTTTGAAAGATGTTGTAATTTGGTTTTGGTTTGGGGATTTTTTCTGTCATAAGGCTCAAACTTCTGCCCTCTTGTTAAAATGGTAAAACTGGCAGTGTTTATCAAGCAGATATATAAAGCATCATAGATGCAGCACAAAAATTATGGAAAAAAATGCTTTACTGAACTCAGTTATCAAAAGGTGTAAGGAAAAGCAAAGGAAATGTCAAAAACTTGTTTCAAGGAAGATACCATCTTCATTAGACTAATTTTTCTTAGTGTTGTTCTAGGTTGTTGGTGCACTGTTGACTGAGAAGGAACATGTCTGCCCAGTGAATCATTCCTAGTTTCTATGACACCCCTAAGATCTGCATAGTACAGCTACAGCAAAAAAACAAGTCATATTTTCAAGTTCTGAATAGCTGCGATAATTATGAAATAAAAGCTGCATTTGTATTTGCCATGATGATTGTAAAGCTTTTCCATTTCAGTTGGAAACAAGAACAAAACCTGGTAAATCCTCAACAGAGTAGTGAATTTGCACTCCTCTTGGTAAGGGCACATTAGGGATCAGATCTTGTACATTAACTGATCTGCACAGATTGTATGTCAAGAAAGTAAATGGAAAATGTGGAATGAACTTTATCTGTTCAATACTCAGTAAAACAGAATCTTGTTTTTTTTCCCCAGTGAAGACAATAACCTATTATAATGGATTACTTTAATCCTCAGCATGCTGTTGTTGTTTATGAACTGACATGATGCCTATGGTCGGGATAATTCTTTTATTTCTACTGTGAAACTAGAAACAAATGGGGTTTGGGTGATCTGTTTGTGCTTGGTCCATTTAAAAGGGAGTTCAGCCTTCCAGTGGAGAGATCTGTCCCAGACTAGGGTAAAACCTAAATTCACATTGTCAACATGGAGCAAAAGTACTCCATCATGCTGGAAAATTAGTCCCCAAAGTGTATTTTATTTAACTAATAACTGCATGTTGTGGAAAAATATGAAGTAAGATAATAGAGAATTAATTAAGATGTAGAGGTTTTGTACTGTTGGCATTTGGAAAAAAAAAAAAAAAAAAAAAAAAAAAAAA
>NW_020799091.1:57800991-57837604 GCF_003259725.1 Athene cunicularia | reverse complement strand
TTTTTTTTTTTTTTTTTTTTTTTTTTTTTTTAATGTGACTGTGATTTGTCTTCGTAGCCATCACAATACCTGTGAATATGAGAGCCACCTTCTCCCCTTCTCCCTATGTAGGCTAGAAGGTTATCCATTTTAATTTCAAGAATTGTCCTTTGGCATACAGTGGAGTGGCCACCACCTCCGGGTTATACTGGTATTTATTTATCTCCGTGCTGTGAATGAAAGGTATTTCAGTGGGAATGAGTGTGGAATAATGACTCTTTTACCAGCTGGAGTGGAGAGGAATAGAGGAACGTAGGGACTCCCAGAGAGTCCTTGGTATCTCTGTGGCACCTAGAAATCCTGGTTAGCAACAAAGACTCCAGTATCTGTTTTGGCTGAATTGTGAATGTAAGATGTATGTTGCAGCATTTCAGTCTTGTATTTGAGTGTTTCCTGCAAGCAAAGTTTGCAACAACCCTCCTAATGTGATGAAGTATATACGGCAATTTGCTAAGAATACAACAAACCTTTTTAAGCAAAGCTTTCCTATGGACATAAATAAATACTTACTGGCGGGTGTGTGGGCGTATTTTCTACCATTTGCCTGATTTTTGTAATTTTTCTGTTATAAACGATGAAAGGCAACACTTACAAATACTGAAGGGTAGATTTTGAGAATGGACACACAGAGTATGAAGTTTCATGTATTTAAAAAAATAATATTTCTTGGTTCTTCAGTCATATTGATTTTTTACAATACAAATTAGAAAGATGGCATGGCTTGAATTGCTTCAGTACCTGAAAACTGCTATTCAAGTGTAACAAATTAGATTAATACTACTTCTATGTTCATGCTTGTTTATTTTGCAACTGGAGTATGCTTTTGGCTGGCTTTTCCTTGACCCATAGCTTATAATTTTCTTATTTTATGCCAAATAAATTATGTTTATTTTACCATTAATAGAATGATTGTTGCCTTTAAAATGATTTCTGGTGTCCTCTGGTTTTGATCTTTCAGCCTATAATTATTATAGCAAGTGTATATATATGCTTATTCAGTTTTTCTGCCTGTTTTGAGCTATTTATAGTTCTCATTAGCAGTAGTAAGAGAGGAGATTTCTCTTGTTAAACACTGAGATGGGATTCTGGAGGTAATGTGAAGAGAAAATTGTTAGTCATGGATTTGATGTCCGAAAAAAATAGACTTCAGCTGAAAAAAAGCAGCAGTCCACTTAATGCATCTACTTCCCAGGGAAGGAGAATCGCCAAAATATTATCTTTCCCGAGACTGAGATGAGGCAAACCTTTAGTGCACATGCAATGAAACCTAAATCATTCTACAATTCTTTCAGTCTATGAAATGAATGCCAGTCTAATCCTGCTCAAAAAAAATCCCGTCTTCATGCCATTGCTTCCTTAATATTACAGTACTTCTGACTTTTGTGGAACTATGTCTGACCTCACAGCATTGCTGGAAATGAGTGACAATCAGGGTGACAGTTCAGCCCATCTCCCTTTAGCCTCACTAAGATACAGACGACTGCAGGCTGCTTATTCAGGCTCAGTAGAGAGACTGGCCCCATCAGGAGCTGATTCTTCCCAACCATCTGAGTAGAGTTAGATTACCTGACTCGGCACCATGCTCATGGCTGGGTTGTGGCAAATTGTTACTTCCACATCTCAGTTCAAAAAATTTGTAGCTCTGAGAATTCTGCTGGTATTGTTCATGTGGCTTTTTGATAATTTCTTCTGCATTGTAAATATGTGTATTAAATTTTCTCTCTAAAGGACAGTGGGAGAAGCAACATTTCTCTTTTCAACAGATTATTTTTTTCATAGTGAAAAGAATTATGCACATACAACAGTTTATAACACAAAGAGGGATTAATGGTCTCAGTAAAAGTTAGATTTCTTTACCTTATAAAAAAGAAAAGATAAACACTGGACTTTATTCTTTTGCCTAAGGAACTCCATGCTATCACTGTATTTTCTGGTCGGGAAATTGGTAACAGTCTTCTGCAGAGACTATCTTACCTTTACAAAGTTGTCTTACACATGCTAAACTCCTTTAAAAAAATAAAACTAGAGATTTATTAGAGAATTTTCTCTTCTGTCCCTTCATAAAAGAATTTATCCCATTTTATAAATTTGTAGCCTATTTCTTCAATAACAAAAAAAAAAAAAAAATAAAGAACAGTCCATGTGAAGGTGGGTAAGCTTGCAGTAATATTAAAAAAAAAGCTCAACAGATTTTGTGAAATTGCTGTCTGGGAGGTGTATTGAGACCTCAGGCCTGAGAGTTGTTGAATCATCAAAGATAACCAGATATTTAGTAATTTCTCTAAGGTAATTTAGGGGAGTTCTCACTGAGAAATATGACTTATTTGTCATATGTGTAGAATAGGACTCATTATTTTAGGGTTTTTTTTCAGATTCTTTCTCAAGTCTTCATGTTCAATATGCTTAGTTTAAAATATATCTGTTCAACAAAACACTAAAACCCTAAAGAATCATC
This sequence comes from Athene cunicularia, assembly GCF_003259725.1. Lineage (NCBI taxonomy): Eukaryota > Metazoa > Chordata > Aves > Strigiformes > Strigidae > Athene > Athene cunicularia. Next base: position 57,835,110 of record NW_020799091.1, on the reverse strand, counting down.
CTAGAAATTGAAAGTCATTGCAGTCTCTCAACTCTCCCATTGTGACCATCAATACATTTCTTTCATCAATATGTTTCTTGTCAAGCTACATGCTGCTCTCTTCATTGTTTCCAAATGCCAGCCTAGGCTGTTACAGTCAATTCCTTTTCTTCTTTCCTGAAAACATTTACTCTCAGGGAAAAATCATTCTGAGGTAGAAATTTGTCTGTATGCGAACACACATAGAAAGCATATTTTTGCATGTAAAAGAGCCTTTCTTACATGCTCTCTGCACAGAGAGCACCCTGGTCTTATGCTCTGTACCTGTGAAGGGAGTGTCATGACCCAGGCTGGGAGCCCAGGGAGTCATGAGTTCTGTGATCCCTATGGGTTAAATTAAGGTGAATTGACACCAAATGACCAGTTAAAATATTTTACTTGCGGTAGAAAACAATTTAAACTTGGAAAAGGATAATAAGCAGTGTGATCTCTTATAAATCTACAGGAAGGAAGAAAAATGAAAGAAAAGAAAAAGAAAGGAGAGAAAGAAAGTCAAAGCAATCTGGTCACCACCCCTGGATCCAGCGTTGTCTCAGGTCCAGTAGGTTGGGTGGTGGGTGCACACACAGCAAAGATCTGTCGCCTTTTAAATTCATCTTATCATCTGATTAGCATACTAGATGAGCAGGGGCAGGTATTCCACAAACTCATTTCCACGAGAGATGAGGAAAAAGGTGGAGCATCAGTTCTGTGCATACATTGAGGGGGAATGGGGTGCACCACCCCTTGTCCAGTTGAGTCAGGAGTTGTACTCACCCTGCTCACCCTTGTTCTTTCCTCAGTTCCCACAGATTTTTGCTGACTTCATGCTTCTTGACCAATCATCTGGCTTCTGAGGCAGAAATACTCACCTCTTATCAGGCCTTGCCACCTCTTCAGACTTACACAATGGCACCAATGATTAGTGGTCCTTGTGCTTGATGAGAAACATTTGGTTTCACTCGGTCCATGTCTCCCGCTTTGAGGCCTATCTAAAGAGTTTGTCAATACAACTGCAAGGGAGTGGGAGGGTGCATTCTTTGATACACTCCTGCTCCCTTGGGTGACATTCCTTAGACTAATCACAAAAGCCACAGCTTGTCCGTCCTTGAGGTTTTCTGTGTCGATTAATGTTTGAGGCATTTCTTCTTCCAGTTCCTTACAGGGAGAAATCAACAGTGGCATATGCTTAGAAGAGTGATCTGGAAAAAAGTGGTCCCATGTTTATGTCTGGTCTATACTCTTCATGTACACCAAAGTAATAAATAAATATGTATATAATGTATCCTAAACTCTATCATCAGTTTGGCGGTTACTTGAATTTCCCCCAAAACCATAAGGATTATTTGGTTGGTTTTATGCAATTTGAAGTAAATGTCTAATATATAAATAATTTATCAATCAACTGAATTTAATAACCAGATATGCAAAATGGCCAAAGGAGTTCAATTTCATTAAATGTTTTGTAGCACCTAGATTATTTCTAACTGCAAAATAATGCTTATTTTATACTTGTGGTGCAATTAAACTCTTTTCTGCTTTAGAGCAGGATTCAGAATAGTTACCAAAATGTCAAAATGTAGACAGGAGGGAGGCCCATGAAAGGGCTCTTGCTTCTATATCTGTCCAACCTAGGTCATTGTCAGTACATATTTGGTATTTTGCTATTATGAGTTCTTATGTTATTTCTTTGACCTAATAACCGTGATTATGTTATTTTCATTTGACCCACTGAGTATGGAATGTTAAACATGTTTATTAAGAGTATTAGAATCAAACGATTTACCATGGAAACCAAAGGTTTCCCAGTCTTCATGCAATGTTCTTGTAACCTGTCTTATTCATAATGGGGTTCGTTTTGTCATCTGCTTAATGACACTGATTTTCTGTGAAGCAAAGGGGGTGAGACATAGTACATGGTTTTTAAAACATCACTCCTTGAAAAAGTTTGAAAAATAAACCTCTATCAAAGGCAAGAGGACAACTTATTAGCTTTGTAACTCAATCATTTTTTACTCTGCTGCTTATCCCCTTCATTAAGATATCAAAATCACATGACTGAATTTACAGAGGTTCTGACGGGGACTCTGCAAGTCAATAGGAGCTGGGACAGTCAACCCTCTAAAAATAAGTGGCCTGATTTTTATATTTTGGAGGAATTTTCACTCAAGCAAGAAAATTGTCACTGCCAGATGGTGATGGAAGCATTACTACAGCAAGAGGATGTTAACAAAGATGCACTAAGCAAGGCAAATTGTTGCCATAGTTACAGGATGCTAAGCATTTTCAAATAAATAAATAAATAAAATTAGACTGTATTATTTAGATAGCTCAATGGCAAAAAAAAAAAAAAAAAAAAAAAAAAAAAAAGCATGATTTTTCCTTTTTGAAATGGATGTGTTTTTTATACATTCTGTTTAAAACTTTGTTGCAACACTCTCTTGCTGACTAGGTACATTTCTTTCTACCTAAATACCCTTATCAGCTGTATTTATTTTTTATTCTAGAATAAATGCTGGTACTTACTGCCTTTCCTTTCTCCATTCTTCCAACATATCTGTATAACTGAACAGAGCATAACAGTCCATAGGATTTGTAAACACCCTTTAGGCTTTGATAGCAGAATATGACAAACAGCAAAATTAATATTGCTGTTGTAAAGAGCTCTTGAGTGTCCTTAGGCAGTGACTGGCCTCCCACTGTGTTAGTTACCACACAGAGGGAGTTTCCTGGAAATGTGGCTACATTAAAAAGGTATCAGATCTGATCATAGTCACCATTAAGTGGGACAAATGAAGTCTTAACGATCGGAAGAGTTTACAGTATAGAGGAATGTTAAAACAAGCATACTTTAATACAGGAAGCAATGATAATATGTTTGGTAGCCACATGGCCAAAGATAGCTCCTTTACTGTTGGAGGGATGTGCTGTGGAGGTTGTGTTTTTTTCTTAATGTCTTGTAAAAGTTGTTTGAGCCATACTGAAATTTGCAGAATTTTTACAAACATATTTACATGGTACAGGGAAAGGGAGGGAAACACAGAGGAAAGGGAGAATGCCACTCTTCTTTTGCTAGAAGTAATCATCAGATACCACTTATTTAAACAAAAATTGTGACCTACTAAATCAACACAGAAGAGGTTAAGGTCAGTCTGGCAGGATTTTTAAGGTGAAAGATTTCTCATCTTTACAAATGAGAGAAAATGGAGCTTCTCTTGGCTCCATGGAGCCTTTTTTCTGTGTATTTGAAAATAGTGTCCTTACAAATGCCTGAAAATAGACATTTGACATGGGCTGTTTCTTAAACTAGTTTGACAACTTGTTGGATTATGTAGGAATTGTGGCAATTCTGCTGCTGTTGGGACCAAATAATTTTCTCTTTAAAGTGTTCACCACCAACCTGAATATAAGGAATATTGGTGTTGCTCCCATAGCTGGGCTTTCCTTTCTGCAGGATCACACTGTGTCTTGTATGGGGACCATCTGTCACTATTTTAAATATTTAGATTAATGGTCTAACACGATTCTAATGTCTCAAACTATTAATTGCTCTAGATCTGTAGAAAGGGAGACAAAGAAAAACCTAATTCCTCCAGGAAAAGTTGCTCTCATTCGACTTTTCACTTAAAATATTTTGTAGATTGGGGCCAAACACACTAATGCAGTTCAGGCAAGCAAAGTGTTCAGATGTGAATAATCCATGAATATACATAACAAATCATATTTAATTACATTTTGATGTCTGGATAGAAGCCAGTATGTTTTGTCAAGTCTCATAGGGAAACTGCACAGTCTATTTATGCATCATTTCATAAATTGTTTTACCACCATGCTTCATCCTGTACTTCAGGCATATTTTAAAGCTCACATCACTTGTTAAGACCAGCATCATATTAAAGAGGAAACACAAATTGCAGTATAAAAGCACCAAAGAATATTCCAGTGAAACCATTTCATTCAGTCCATCTGAAATTTTTTCACATCTTCCTGGATGTATTTTTTACATTTTTCTTTCAACAAAATAGATTTCTTCCATTAAGCAACTGTCAATAGATTAGATTTCCAGCTAGGACAAGAGCAAAATCCAGAGGAACTAAGGAAAATAAAGTGGTTTAAATACATAAAAACTATGATAGATAAGCTGAATTTTTATTTTAGACATTTACTAAATGCATTTACGTGATGTAGAAATGTGTGAGCGTACATTTGTCAGCCTAAAAATCAGACATTTTTTCCAGACATTAACTTTCATGAGTACTTGGTTTATTATGATAGGCATACTTAGTCTTGCTAAGATAATGCTTTGGCTTATTAAAAAATCAATTATTTTCTTACACGTGTGTAGCTTACTTCACTGCAAGAGACAAATTAATTCCACTTTCTTTGTCATGCAGGCCTGCAGACCCAAACAAATTAAACAAAGTAAATCTGGCTGAACCAAACAAAATAGCAGGAGGGATTTGGAAATGGATGCTAGAACATGACAATGGTATTTTCCTTTTTGATCAACAGTAGTGAATCTGTGCTAGCATTAGGTGAATATTGCTGCTGACTCAATCCTGCATGAAGCCTTGAGGTAAAGGAGGTGTCTCCTCTGGAGTATTTAGGCATCCGTGTCATAAGCAGTGCCATCTCTTAGGCTAATTACTTTCTTCTGTGTGTTCATAATCTCCAAAAATGTATGCTTTCTTGTCTGAGGCAGAGTCATCCTTCTGCTTTGAGGTTCTCCTCCTGTTGCAGTTGACATCAACAGAGCACTGCTGGCAAAAACTGCTGTTCGTGGTCTTTATACTGCTTTCCCACTGAAAAGTGGTTTTGTGTTCTTCATGAAATAAATTACCTGTCACAAAGGTTGAGATCAAATGTCTGGGACTTATTTGTGAATCTTCTTGGACGCAGTTTCTTTGGTTCTGCTCTGATGGCAAGTGATCTTCTGTTTGATGTTATACACATGATTTAAGTGACCTTCTTTTGGTATTATATACATGATTAAAATAGTTTGCAATGAAAATGAAGTTTCATCCATCACAAATTGCTGCAGTTGAATTGCGTTATCTAAAATTATTACTTAAAAAACCCACCTTAACCACTTTGGAGTAAAGAAAATTTGAAACTGGAAAATGAATGATCAGTGATCTACAGATATATTTGAGGGCTCTAGAAAGTATATGACCTGCAGGATACTTGCATCAGTAATAGCTTTGGGTTTCTTTGATGACAGCAAGGGGGATGGTGAAGGAAGAGGGATTTCTCTTTATTTTCTGGGAACTTAGACTCTTAAATAATACCAGTAGGTGCCACCAAAATAATTTTTATAGATATTTTTAATTTAGGCAATAGATTTTAATTTGTGTTTTACCAGACAGTGTTCTCATCATTTATTTGATAAATACCAACTGTTTAATCTTTGTTTGCAGGGAAGATTCAGCAAAATTTGTTCATATTTAAAAAACTTACTTTTGTGGAAGGAATATAGATCAGATAAATGTCTACATTCATGTTGAGCTGTTTCTATTGCAGTACAAGTATAAAAGAAAATATATTTTTGTTAAATATTGAAATTTATGTCACAATTTATTTTTTTATTCCCTACATTTTTGTTATTGTAAAAACAAGACATTGCTTTGGGTTTTTTTGTACTTCTGCTGTAACTGTAGCTGTTCAGATCTTTTACTTACCATCATCAAAATCTCGCTAAGTGTTAGAGTTTAACCGAGAATATATGTGTAGGAAAGTAAGGCTCACTTGCTCTCAAAACATGAAATGTGGAGTGATAGCTTGGCTGCAGAGCTGAAAGAAAACTTGCATTTGCATCACCGTGACATTGGTTTATATTTTTTGTGTCATCAAGCTCATTTTATGTACTTATGCTTTCAAAATGTTAGCAAAGTGCATTCTCATTCATTGGGGCACAATGCAGAGAGACAACTATGTAATTAGCAATAACACCTCCTTGGAAACCAGGTCCAAGCTGTAGTCCGCAAAGCTCTTCTCAGCTTTCACTTAACATTGAGAGGGCTTAAATTCTATAGGGGCACTTTTCTTACCCCAAATACCTCAAATTTTGGTTTAGCGCATATCAGTAAGCACTTTCTTGTCAACAGGTTGAGGCAACCTGATAACAAGCTCATGGCTAGGGGTGGGTGGGACGTGGGATGGCAGCACCTCCTACACAAGAGCCTCAGTGTATAGAACCCATGCAGAAGGAGCTTCTGTCCAAAATGTACCTGAGGCTGTCTCTTGAAAGGAAGGGGAGACAGGAACCAGACTGAGCTCTGCCAGCTGCATAGCAGAGTTTAAACCATTTAAATTCATCTGGGCAGAGCAGAGCCCCAAATCCACCGGGGGTGATTCTGAGGAACTGTACTTGCAATAGGGTTGTAGGACTCCAAAGGTAAATTACCTCTGACAGTGAAAATGGGGCAGTCTAGAGTAGTTGATTAAAAAAGGACCGTCACCTTTCTCAAAGATGCACAAGTTGTATGCTTTTAGGAGAGAGGAGTAGGCTTCAGACCTTTGAGGAGATTTTTGGTAATCATCGGATCCCCTGAAGAGAAATGTCTTCTTGCGGTGTTGAATGTTGTCACCTTACTCCATGTCTTGGGATCCTGGGGACTGTCCTAGGGTTGGACAGATCTCCCAGTGTTGCTGTGAATAAGGTATTTAGCAAACCACTTAGGCACCCCAGTGTATTGTTTTGGCCATACTAGTAGATGACTTTGACCTACTAGATTTTGAGTTTATGAGCCTTTGTGTTTAGGCTGCATAAAGATCCATGGAAAAATCAGCCTGACGTCCCAGGTTTCAGAAATGAGTCCCTCTGTTGGCCAAGCTGACTTTGCTTACATTTGTATTTGATGGGTTTAAATGCAGGGCAAGATCCAAACGTTTGGGTATTTTGTAGCCCAGTGTCACAGAGTCTGAAGACAACTGGATTAGTTGAAAATTTTAATAGCTTAGGTTTTGGACCTAATGTCTAGTGCTTTGTGAAGGATGACAGACTACTTCTGGTAACTGAGTCAAATATTTCTGTTTGTCTTCTCTGCATGAAGTTCTTCAGTACAGAAGTTTTCCACATAGTTTCATTAAAGTCAACATAGTTGTTTGGTGTAATGTATAGCTCAAGGTTACAAACTGTTGGAAGTCTTGTGAGTTTTAAAATCCCAGAGATGGTAGTTATTTTCTCTTTTTTCTTTTTCTTTTCCTTCCTTCAGATTCTTGGAAAGGTTTTTGCTTTATTTATTTTTAAGAATTTTACTCAGAGGAAGCCAAATATAAGACTGTGCTCTTGCTCATGCACCATGCCAGCATCTTCAGTTGTTTCATACCAGTTTTCAGACAATACAGTCTGCACTTTTCTCTACCAGTCATTCTAGAAAAATGCATTAGATTTCAGTTATTCTGCATCTTAGAGTGTAAAAAATTATTACAAAGTCAAGATCCAAACTATTTTCAAAACTTTAAAAACCCCTTATTCATTCCTTGCTGAAATCTTTGATTATGTGCTAAGACAACTAAATAGAAAAAGTTCTTCACTGTCAGAGAATCAGTTTGGTGCTGAGTGTTCTTTAAAAGCATCTCATTTACATCACTGACTAAACATGGCCTTTTTTCCTGCTCAGATCAATTAAGTATTTTGAGCTGAAATGATATATCTTATGGAAAAATCAAGGTAGATATATTTTGAAATATTTTTCAACTTAGTAAGATAAAAGTAAGAAAAAAACATACTAATTTATATTTTTAAGTAATATTTATCAATTTAGAAAAGAAAAAACTACTATTTGAACTTCAAATAATTCTAAGTGTGTGATGTTCTTTACCATATCAGCCACCTATTTGAAAACAAGTACAGAAATGCTCTGCAGCTGCATTTAGTTAGAAAAAAATGGAGCTACCTTAGAATACCACATCTCCTGCAGCATTACCAAGTGAGGTTTGATAATCATCAGGGAAAAAGTCTAAGCTAGTATTTTCATTCTTTTTGCTGTACAGTTATATCTCAGACTGTTCCCTGATTCAAATGCACTGGGCAGCAGAATTAACTTTTCGTATGTATTCTTATTTGATTACATTAATTTTATTTTTAGGCAGTTTTCTTCAAATGTCTATATGCATGTGTATATAATACACATTTTCTAGGGAAAAGCTTTAATTATTCTCTAAATAATGGTATTTATATAACAAATACAAAATGCTTTTCATCTTGGGAGTTACTGTTCTGTGATTTGAAATGTCAGTGAGCATGTTTTTGTTCTGCCTTTTAAAGATATTTCACTTTAAATATATCTGCATTTAGCCTGTCCTAAGGTTTTAATTTTGCTTATAGTGCCCTCACCTGTAACGTAGGGCCAATTGCAGAACTTTAGCAGTAAAAATTACAATTCTGTCTTCAAATCTTAGCCAGATAACTACCTCCCTAAATGTCTTGTTTTGACAGTCGGAAACAGCTAATGTGTTCCAGCTGACTTTTATTAGTTTGCAAAATTATACTTGAAACATTACTGTGTTTTTTAGTGTACTCTAAATACAGTTTAGTTTTATGTCAAACCTCAATTGTGTACTTTTACTCTATAATGGATCCTGCAGACACTAATGAAGCAATTAATTTATGCTTCAATTTCAAGCACTGTCCTTCATTTAACCATTTATTAAACTGTGGGACACAACAGATCAAAATAGGAAGCAACTGGGGTGGGAGAAACAAAATCAGTGTAGTTGCTTTTTTTGGTGTTTATTTCTCTTCCCCCACTTGTCATCTGCTCAGGTAAAATCTCTCTCCAAAGTTCACAGGAATGATAAACACACCTTTCAGTAACAGACTTTTAATTCAGCAAACTTTGTAGAAACAAACATGAAATCTGGGAAGGATTACAAATTTAGTCTGGATTTTTTTTTTTTTTTAAGATCACTCAGAAAAAATATCCAAATAGTCATAATTTATATCTGAACATAAAACTAAGTGGATAGGCCTGCAGGATATAAAACAGCTATGGTTTTCTCATTCTCAAGTAATCTTGATTTGATATACAGGCAAATACAGTATAGGCTTCTTTCATTCACACTGTGACTCCCAGTTTAGTACACAAATGCAAGGTGACAGCCAGTAGAGTACAGATATTTTTCTAAAGCCTGAGCAGGAGAATGGGGTGCAATAGCTTCTCTTTGACAGGGAAATCTGAATCTGGCAGGATCTTGCAGTAATTGGCTTCCTGGGAATACTGTCCTTTGGGAACTTCTCTTTCTGCAGTGGTCTTCCAGGCTATGGATCTTCAGTGCCCATGTTGCCAGTCAAGGCACAGAAGCAACTAGGGGCACAGCTGTGTACTGTCAGGTGAAAATAGGAAAAGCTTGCTTTGTTCTTTTAAAATGGAAAGTTCATCACGCAAAAATTCAAGATTTTTGTCGAATGAGAAATGGTGCGAGGTGGGAAGAGGTGTAAAGAGGACAGAGCCTGCAGATCAATCAATTAGGACTCAGAAAGTCCAGATTTCTTCACAATTTACAGACAGCTTTCCTTAGTTATGTTTTCCTGCCAGGACCTGATTGTAATTCAGGGATGCTCTTGACTAAGTCTTTCCACAAAGCTGAATCCTATATCCTGTAAATCAAAGCTTGCTCCCTCATATGCCTGTGCATTCTCTTTCTACCACCACCCCCACTCCCTTCCCTACAAACATATGCTTCCATTAATTTCATTCATACTAACCTTAATATTTCTCTTACAAATTTCTGCCAACAGTGGACTGTATAAGCTTTGCTCATGCCTGGTTAGACTCTAGTAGGTTGTGTTTAAGTATAAGTATCTGATCTTCACACAAATGCATTTCAGGGAGGTAAAGGAGGAATGGGGGAGAATGGATATGTGGAATTTTGTATGAATTACTGCACTGCTTCCTGTCTGCTTCATATATATATGTGTGAATATTTATGCATGATTACTCTTCTCCTCTAATACCTCGGTGTCTTGGGCCAGGACCCCACTGTGTTGAGGCTGTTCCAAACAGCCTTCCTGGGTTTGAAAGCCAAAATTAATGGAATATATGGGATCACAGCCAATCTAAATTTAGTTTTCACCATATGTATTGCACTGTCACAAAAATAATTTAACTTCCCCCCCCCCCTTTAGTTTTGTTCACTTCCCAGTTCTCAAACATTATCATTATAGTACAATAGCTGGACAAAGACAAGTGAGGAAATATTTATTTAAAGACAGCTGTTTTCAATAAATATTTGTTTCATGACATTTCTACTGACTTTAGGCTTTTCAAAAGGTATGTTCAGTCTCCCTTTTGAGCCAATTCATACAGGTAACTCTTTGGTAACTCCTTCTTTCAATATCAGCTATTATGACTATCTTCCTCAAGACTTGTTCCAATATACATGTTTTACCATTTTTTTCTCTTTACAAAACATGAGGTTATTTTAGAAATCATGTTTAAACCACAGAATACTAATATATGTATGTTTTATTTTAATAAGCATTGGGAATCTGTATCGGTACAACAGATGGAAAAGGGCTCAGTGACTTTTGTTGTCTTGTGATGTGCTTGACATTGTAACCTGGGGCAAGGATTTTGGTTTGGTCTTCTGAAAATGAAGATTATCAGCCTTTGCAAGTGTTTGAGGGGGGTAGGTTGAAATCCTAAAAGCATTGCCTCTGGAATTGAGAGTCTGCCTTTGAAAGCCTTGGCCTAGGTAGAGAGGTTGAAAGTTGAGGCGATAAATACGTGAGCATTTGCTAGCAAAGCAAGCTTCTAACTGAAGTGGTTGAGGAGTGAAAGGGTTTCTTTGGAAATTTATTTTAGAAACTATTGACCAGAGCAAGCTGCATATGATTTCTTTCCAACAGACTATTTTTTAAAGGAAATTCAATTGCAAGCATCCAGTTTCAGAACAAGACATTCTCACAGCTGAACAGGAAGAAAATAATCCTATTGCTCTGTACTTAAATGAAAATAACAGTGCTTTTTGTGTGTGCATGCATGTCTGCATTGTAGCCCAGCTTCTGTGATGCGTCAGTGACTGGAGCTGTAGTTCTGGTGGTATTTGAGCCATTCTGTTTTGCTTGTAACATTTTGTTTCTACCATTAATGCGACCTGTTACAACTAGCTTAATGATAACCTCCTGTAGAATATTTCTTTAAGGGCATGACTCCTCCTGTAACAGGTCTCAAACAAATAATAACTTTACTTTAGAAAGTGTCAAAAAAAAGTATAAAAGTCTGATCCTGGAAACATGATAGAAACTTCTAATTTTTCTTTTTATTTAGAAGGACACTTTTTCACTTTAATCAATCCAAATTGATTTGGTTTTAACCAAATTAACGTTTTTCCATTAACTTAATCCTTAACTAAAACATTGCTTGATGGCTGTAGCAAATTAGTTCACACATTTAAAAAAGGTCTAACAAAGTATTCTGATGTGGAAACCACATCAGGCATAATAACTGTTTTCATAGCTCTACTGGTGTGCAAGAATAATGCTTTTCAGCAAAACACTGGGCCAGTTAAGATTCTTTAGGAAACAATGCATTCTGGTTTTTATTCTCCTTCCTAAACTAATTAAATTTAATTCACCTACTTCTGTTTCTGATTTCTTTGACTGTTCTTCCTTGGAAGGGCAATTTGGGCTAGCATAATTGTTTTGTATGTTAATAACTATTGCCTTGCTCCATAAAATAGTGAAGTGGTGTTATGTGATGACTGAATATACTGACCAACTGACTTTTGCCAAGAACATGCAGGTTTTTTCCTCCTACTTTTTAGGATTGAATTGTATTTGCTTTTAAGTTCCAGTAAACTTTAATTTTCCAGCATATTTGTTTACAATATATTAAATGAAGTAAATATTCTGAAAATTACAACATACTCTTACTTTTTTCCCCTCCCTAATTTCTTATAGAATACAGAATGCTGTGGTTTTACTATGTATGTTTTAATGTTAAACTGACCATAGACCATTCTCAGCTATCTTTTCTTACAGAAGGAAATATTTTTTCCTCAGTATAACTTCTAACTTTTATTTCAGTGTTGTGTGCTTTAGGCAATAAAGTCTCATAAATATATCTGACTTACATAAACACAGTTATTTTGTAAGCAATCCTTAACAGGAACCATTAATTAACAATATGCTCAAGCTATCAGATATTCAAAAACATTCTGAAAAGATGTATTATAAAATTTTAAATCTGCATATTAAACTTCCAGTGATTAAAAAAACCCCAACCTGTACAATGGGACACAGTACTGGCTAATTGCTTATTCATTAATGCCAAACTTCTGAGCCAAATGTTCAGAAGACCAACATGTGTTTCCGCCAGCTCAATTTTTACATGTATAACTGTGACTGTTTCTCACTGCTTCACTGTGGAAATAACAAGTGCTCACTCCATGGTTAACTTCACTGTGATCTGAGTATTTGGGTCCATAATTTATTTTCATGTTCTTTGCATACAGGTTTAAAGGATACCTTTCTGATATGCTTTATTTCATGTTATCCACAATAAGTAATAAACCACATTTTCTTGTTCTGCATGTATATCTACATCTCATGCAATGTAAAATTTTGATGTAACTATTTAGTGGAAATTTCTGACATTTCTTTCAGTTCATAGTATAGGATATTGAGAGTGAGCTCAAAGGTAAGATATTCTTATACAGCCACCAGTGTGTGTGAAGCCATCAGTTAAGTGCAAATTATCTTAATTTAGAAGAATGGATAGCTCAGCAGTGTTTTTCTGAATCTCTAGTGGAATAAGGCAATTCTAGGAGCTATTTTAAGTGTATTTTCAATTATTTTGAGCAAATATTCCTCAAATGGAAATTTAGTTTGATTCTCAGACTTGCTAAAATTAGATGAAAGCAGAGCCTTTTTAATTCTAATTTTAATCCACATCCTGCCTCCTCTCATTCATTTTGTGTCAATCAGACTTGAACTGACATTAGAAAGTTCAAATGCTTTCAACTATGGTTAAGCCTGAGTAGGGTTTGTTTAACCAATAGTTGGACTCTTGATATTAAAAAACCTCCTATCAAATATCTTACAGAGAAAAAGATGTTTTTATATATAAAGGGTATAGTAAATTAAGAAGCTTCAGTATTATTTGAAAGGAATAACACAATAAACAACATTCTTCTTGAGGATTACACTTTTGGAACAGTTATATTAACTTATATTTGCAAACCTCCTTTCTAAATATTCTATATATTTCTTGTCCATTACTGGGAAACTATTTTCTTCATGTTTTTGAGTAGCTACTTTTTATCTCTTCTTTCTTCCTTAGGTTTTGCTACTTTTATCCATAATACTTAAAACAAATTCAGCATTATTACTTCATACCAGGCTGGGGTTGGGGTCAAGGGGTTTAAACACAAACCCTCTTTTGGAGGAAGATGGCACAAATCTTCTAATCATTGAAGCCACTTCTTATATAGGACAGTTATTTCAGCATAGGTAATTTTTGGACATAAATTTCTAATGATTTTCATTAAACTCACTGCATAATGTGCTCTGACCCATCACAACACAAAAGTAGAAATTATTTATAATAAAGTATTTAATTATGCTTTTCTCATATTTTTTGTTGCATGAATAAATTTATTCAAGCTGAAATAACAAGCAGCTCTCCTCCCACTGCCCTAACAGAGATAAACATTTTTAAATGCATCTGAAATAAACTTGGAGTGCTGTAATTGGCAGCTATTTTGGGTCTGATCTATCAAAGTCATTGACATTTTGCTATTGATTTCCATGAGAAGTCTCTTCATCAGTGCTATCACTGTAATAAAAATAAGTACTTGTTATGAAGTGGGCTGGCACGAAAGAGGTTTTCAACATCATAACAAATATAAATATGCAGTTTCTATGTTGCCTCACACAACCTAATCATTGAATCTGCATGTTTGAAGTAATTGGGAAAACAGGTCAGTGAACAACTGAAAATAATGTTTATGTGCAAGCCTTCTTTCTAGTTTGTAAACAGGGTTTTCTTCTATAGGTTGTTTAGATGGATTCACTGAATCTGTCATTCATATTTAGTTGTCCAATAGAAGCATCTTTGAAGAAACAGGAGAAAGATAATTTGGTCTGATTATTGCTTCGGCTTCCAAGACTAATTAGCTCTCAAGTACATCGTGGCTTCTTCTAGGTATTAGTTTTATTTGCTGGTGGGAGAGGACTTACACTCTAAGCAGAACTAGAGGTCACCGGGCCCTGTAGTTCTTCATGCCTTTAATTCACTGTTCATAGACTTTTTCCCTTTCTGGGAGTAGCTGCCTGCTGCTAGCAGTCATAAAATAATCTGAAAAGAAGCATTATAGACAAAAGTATAAATGGGCTGAATGCATTACTAGCTTACTAAAGACACTCAGTTGCTACATAGGAGAGCCAAGATAGGACCACAGTACCACAGATCTTTGTAGAATTTGTCTCTTGGAATGATGTGCCGAGTATCACTGAACCCCAGAGCAGAGGCCATACCATTACAAGCCTTGTGCTTCACAATTCATAACTGAGGCTTCAGTCAGACTAGTCTGTGTCTTCTCAGAGAGAGTACCTACTGGGTGAATCAAAATCATTTGCTTTAACTTTTATTTTTCAGCTTTGCTTTCTGAAGGGTGCCTAGTAGCTGATCTAGAAATATACACAGTGTTGAACAACAGAAGAGCATTTTTTAATGTTACAATAGTCTGAATATTCCTTGAGTCCATAACAACTTCTTTTTCTCAGTATAAAAGTCTTTTAAATTGTGTCCATGACATTGCCTTTGAAATAGCCTCACTATTTGCATGCAATTCTATCTCTTTACAAAGAGTCTCTGGAACATTCAATTGATTTAAAAACATATAACTTAATTCTTTAAAATATTTATGACGTCCTTGTGATAGAATATTACAATCATAGACTTCTGATAGCAATTACACCTTCTGTGCTAACAGCTTCCAGACTAATATGCACACTTCAAAAGTTCAAGTATGCAAGGCAACCATGTCTTACAGAGCACTAGAAATTTTAATAAAATATATCTAGCTTTTATAAAGCCATTCACCTGGGAAGACTTGTGTTCTTTGTGGCCTCACATTCTTTTTCTCTGCCTTCCATCACTGTCACTAGAGGGCAAGCAGGATCAGCATGATAATCCAGCAGATTAATCTGCTAAAGCTAATGCCGTTTTTTTCTCTTAGATCAGTGAGCAGCTCTGACTGTTCTTAAAGCCCCTGGTCTTTGGAAGAGGGAAGCAGTGTTCAACTGAGGGAGCTGGAGACTAGTGGTTAGATCAGCATAATGTGGAACTGCATCTTGGTCAGGACATGAATATGTATCTAAACAGACACAGAGCAAATGCAAATATTAATGTGCACTTGGCTAAGACCTTTCATCTCCACAGAAAATAAAATCATGTCTTCTGTGACCAGCAAATTGCATTGCTATGCCTCTAAAGACTTTAAAAACAAGTGATGGATTCCTATTCCTGGCTCTTCATTACTGGGTCATACCTCTTGCCCTCTCCGGTCTTTCAGGCTTTAGGCAAAGTTGTCTGCACATCTTGAATGTCCTGGTGGGAGCATTCATTGACTAATCATTGACATTTCTTCTGTGCATTGTGCTGACATCTATATGGCAATTCATTTTGCTTCTACCACACCATTATATATAAGAAGTGGGGAATGGCTAGATGTTTCCAAATTGCTTGTCAACCTTTTAATTTGTAGCTGTTGGTTTTGTTAATGGCTAAGCAACCTGCTGTGAACTTTTCTCATTAAAGTGGCTTGTAACACAGGCAGCTGACAGTATTGCTTGAATTTACACCTTTCATTTCAAGGCTATATCAGAAAAAAAGACTTGCTTGTTTCCTGCTAGCTAGAATAGTAGCCTTTTGTATGCCAACATATTAAACTCTGCGTTCAGATAAATTTTTATTTGAACCTATGAAATGCCACCTTTTCAGCAACAACATGTGAATAATGCTGAAAGTCAGTTTCTTCTCTGGCCAAGATTTTATGATATACAGAATAATGTCTGGTATTGCTAACATTTTATAGGCAGCAGGGAGAGCTGACATTTTCAGAAATGACCAGTAGATGTGGTGTCTTGATTTTTGTATATCTACTCCAAAATGAGTTTTAAAGCAGTGTCAACTATACCTCTAAAATGTTCCAATATTGCTATCCACAAACATTAGTCCCTTCTTTTTTCCGTTAATGCTTCTGTTTGTTTCTTCACTAGAGTGAAAATACTCATGTTTTTCACATGTGACTTCTATATGTGAAAAATTTCATGGTTTATGACTGCAATGGCAGTTTCCTTGTGGAATGATGCATTTTGTTTCATCTGTCCTTACTAACAAAAAGGAATTTTATTTCTTTTCAGCATTGTGCTATAAATTACTGTGGAATGTTTGTACTTTTATGTGTATTTGCATTTGCATTTGTATTTGTCTGACATATTTACAGCCCAAGTCCTCTCCTGAGGTTAGGCCCAGAACGCGAAATATTAGAGTTTAGTTAATTTCTCCTAATGCACAGCTGGCACAGCAGAAAATGATGCTATTTTTTTTTTTTATATATATATACAGCCTCTGTAGTTATACACTTACTTGCTTGAGACTATAGAAATAATAAGAGATCTTAGCTACATACCCTGTGCAGATAGAAGGGGTTTGGGAATTGCAGTTTACGGATCGAGCAATGAGACAGGACACTCTGTTCCTTCTGTTCAGGCTGTGGCCCTGTGCAGCAAAAGAGAAGGAGGCACTAGTGGGCATGTTGGTAGCCTTGTGACAAAAATTTTCTTAAAAAAGAGGGGTTAATTTGCTTTTGGTTCCTATTGCTAGGTCAAGTCTTTACCCTGTTCAGTGACTGTTGAGTGTAAAATCCCTTACAGGATGGGTGAATAATTACAGGATTTAGAAAGTTGAAGGGAAAGGCAAGGAATGTGGGTAGAGGGGAAATAAGAGAGCAGAAAGTTGGAGACAGAAGGTAGTGAGACAGAAAGTGCATTAGATAATTTCTATCACTTTTAAGTACTGGAAGCATGTGTGAGGGCATGTGATTCACAAAGATTAATAGCTCAGGAGAGTAATAAAGTGTTATGTAATCAAGTGCATAATAATCCTCAAAGGTTATCATTGTTACTGCTCAGGATAGTAAACAAAATCATTAGCACTGTCCCTTAATCCTCAAGATCTTCTTATAATGACTCTTAACATCTCTAGATGTTCTACTGAAAGTGACTCTTTAAAGATTTGAATGTAATTGTTTCCACAAGGAATTGTTTAGCTAAAATAGATGTAGCTAATTAATTTTAATTGCTCTCTTTGCTTTTCATTTTAATAACTTTCTAATGTATCTATGGAAAGTTATGACATTTATGACTATTTAAACACAACGACTATGCTAAACAAACCAATGTTCCCTCTTCTGTTTCATCCAAACACAAAAATGGCACCATGCAGTTTGGCACAACGTGGGCACTCAGAGGCTTCACTTTGCCTCATGACTTCTCTGATGCTGGGCTGAACCTGCCCTTCAGCAGAGCGAAAACAGCTTCTGCTGTACCTCTCTTGCACCTAGAGGGAGAGAGACAGAGATCCAGAAAAGAAGAGAAGGAATAGGTCACAAAATATGGGATAGAAAGAATGACAGTAACCTGTCTGCAGATTGTACAAAATAAGCTTGTAAAATCTTGACCTCGATTAAGAAGACAACAGCTGTTGAACCTAAACTGGGCATATAGGAGGTAACTCTATGTATTTAGCTGGGTGCAAAAGAAGTTTCTGTTGTACCAGAGCTATTGAATGCTTTCCTTGTGTCTCACCTAATTCTTAGGAGAATTAATTTCTTTATAATCAGTAGAGGCTTGTGAGCATTTTGCAAAGGCTGGGTGGCTGTCTCCTTTGGATAAGTTGGTTCATGACAGAGGGAACCAAAATTCCAAACTCCTAGTGATGAAATTTATCCGAGCTTACTCTGGTTCTTTTCATCTTTTGTTTTTATAAATCCCTATCAACAGTGAATCTGAGTCTTTAATGAGCTTTTATTGCTTTTGTATCTTATATATACATTCCTGCATGATCTCCCAGCCCAGATTCACACAGTGAGGTTAGCAACGTTTCTTTGGTTAGCTGAAGATTTCTTAAGGAGCTGTAATAAACATTGGGGTCTTTTTCCAAATTTTGATTAATATTGTTTAGACCTTGAGTTGAATCAGTGGCACACAGAGCATATAGAATTATCTTTGATCCTGTTGTGAGGGAACTGTAGTATATAATAATATGTTTTGGGTGAGTTTAAGCATTATTGTTGCTCTTTGTGCCACCAGCTGGTTAGAGTGTACAGAGAAGGCGAATAGGGTAACATTTCATACACCCTAATGTTCAACTTCTGACTAAGACTGTATTACCTTGGCTTTTGGTTTTGATGTGTATCATAAAATAGAAACTATTTTCAATTGGAAAGTAGTCCCTTAAAGCAGCATTTCAAATAAATTAGCTGTTCTGAGTCTCTATGATCTTGTCTTTGAAAGAATGCATCCTGATTTCTTTTTCATACTCATAAAATTTTAAATTTTTTTAATGTCTCTTTTAGGGTTTTTGTTCTTTTATTTGGCATGTGTTGGGGGAAGAAGGTAAGCAAGGAAATTACCTATAATTGACAACAATAATGAGCGTGTCAGGGAGAAAACTGTCTCTTAAAATCTACCTACTGTTCTTCAGATTTCCTTTCCTATATTAGGAATTGTAGTTATCACTATACTAAGAGCACATAGACACCAGTGAGAATTCGGCCCTATTTATATTAAAGTTAGCTAGTCTATACTATTTAATTTATATTAAAGGAAGCACAGTTTTGTGCTATACATCAGAATTTTCAAAATGCTCTGATACTAGCAACAGCACTGATTTCCTCCCACTGATTTGTATTATGGGAGGAAGACATGGGAGGGATGGATAATGATGAAATCAGAAATGTTTAACACATGGAGATCACCAGTGGGCTGAAGGCTTTGTCTTGGCACAGCTGTCACACAGGTTCAGTCCTTGCACTAGATATCAGGCATACAGAGAAGCAGGAAACCCTACTTCAAAGAGCTCAGTCAATAACCATCATGTTAGAACACTGAGGTGGGACTTAAGTGGTATACAAAGGAAAGCTCCACCACAAAACAAAGAACAGGATCTTATTATAATAGATCCAAAACAAATTAATTAATAATTCAAAAATAACACAGACTGGATCTTGATGATGTGCAAGATTTGGGTTTTTGTTAGCATGGCAAAGTTAGTGAAGCCAAAGGGATGGAGCAGAGTAACAGGGGGATTAATGGTGCTGTCCACCAAATAGAGAAAAGGGACACAGAATATATGTTTTAGGCAAAGCAAGTTTGTTGTCATTCATATATCATATATTTGAAAGCTAAGTACCCATATGGAGATCTTGGAAAAACAGAGAGGATTTTTTGCTTGCAGTTCTGGGTTCATCTGGAGAAAAGAAACCCAGAGCACGGCAGTAGCTTTAGCTTGTTTTTAAATGAAAATAAAATTAAAATTCAGTTTCCCAAGGAAATATAAATATGTGTTGATGGTTAGAAGGAATTCTGTCTCAACAAAATAAGGTCTAAGCTGGAGGACTGTCTAGCTCTGGGGTCCCCAGCATAAGAAAGACATAGACCTGCTCAAGTGGGTCCAGAGGAGGCCACGAAGATGATCAGGGCTCTGGAGCACCTCCCTTATGAGGACAGGCTGAGAGAGTTGGGGTTGTTCAGTCTGGAGAAGAGAAGGCTCTGGGGAGACCTTATAGTGGCCTTCCAGTACTTAAAGGGGGCTACAGGAAAGATGGGGAGGGACTCTATCAGGGAATGTAGTGATGGGATGAAGGGTAACAGTTTTATACTGAAAGAGGGTAGATTTAGATTAGATATAATGAAGAAATTATTTACTGTGAGGGTGGTGAGACACTGGCAGAGGTGAAGCTGTGGCAAGGCTGGCAGTGTTCAAGGCCATGTTGGACGGGGCTTGGAGCAACCTGGGCTAGTGGAAGGTGTACCTGCCCATGGCAGGGGGGTGGAACGAGATGATCTTTAAGGTCCCTTCCAACCCAAACCATTCTGTGATTATGTGATTCTAAAATGTTTAATTTTATGACAGAACTGCATCGAGTAGGTTTTTTTTTAATTAATAGTTGACAGTTCAGTGAACAAAATTAGTGTTAAGCAGGTAAAAAGACCAATGAACTATGTAGTATTTTCATACAAATATTTACCTCAACTAGGAAATAGATTTTAAAATGGAAATATTCTTTTAGATTCAGAATATGTTTTTCTTCATTCTTAGAAAATGTCCTGCAATCTAAGAGTGTTTTAAACCAAAAAGAATCTCAGATTTTCAACTAATGCTCTCACTCTCCTTCCTCCCTCCCACCCAAACCCCCTACCATTAACACAATTCCTTGCCACTTAACTTCAGAGAAATAGTGGAGGAGATAGCCAGCTCTTCACATAAAGATAATAGATGACAATGCTACTATTAATTTCTGTTAGCTAGATAATAAAGATCTTATTTTTTATTTTCGAGGATGAGGCCACAAAGGGAGCCCCTGTATGTAGCAAAGTATATGCAGACTAGGTTTTGGTGATATGTCAGAATATGGATTAAACATAGTGAGCAGAGAGAGGAAATCTGTTTTGGGATGTGTTCAGGCATTGCTGAATAACCATGACAAGTGATCAGAGCGACAATACCAAATTATTAAAGTTTCAGCAGATATAACTGAATGTGTGAAAGTCAGTAATCCTTGAGAATTTATAATGTTTCAATGCCTCACACTAGAACTGTTTTACATAATCTTTTAATTAGTGCTCTTGTTAGCTTTTGTGAGAAAATTTTAAAGTCCTAAAGATTTCTGATTAGCGTGAGCCTTATAAACATGAAAAAAAGAAAATCCAGGATATTTCAGTTGATGCTGGAATAGAGGAAACCTAGTTCAAACAATGATTTATTAAATACTGAAAATTAATAACTTATTTAAATACCTTTGAAAATTTCCTTTTTAAAAAGCTTATCTCAAACTTTTTTGTTGGTATAAACCACTATAGGAATTTAAATACTTTAGACTCTTTTAAGCATTTAGGTGCATTTCAGAAAAGCAGAATTAGGCTTCTGAACCTAAATCTGAAGACTACCTTTAAAGCCAGTGGAAGAAAAGTGGGGTCTTGCATGCATCAACTCAGAACCTGTGTTGGACAAATACCACTACATACAGGGTGTCGAATATCACTGTGAAGGTCCCTGTTAACTGAAACTGTGACAATTCATGTTAAGGTAAGCTTGTCATGAATAGGATTTGCCCATCAGATCCACTGATCCCTCCTAGTTTTTGTATGAGAACAAAAGGTCCTAGTTTTTATTTGGAGCATATCAAAAAAAGGCAGCAAGGCTTCTCCTTGAACAATCTCCATATCTTTCATTAGAAATGATGCTATTCCTTCTTTAAGTCTTAAAGTTGTTAGTGATGACTGAATTTGCTAAAATATTTGCTCTGTCTCTGCTATATGTGATGTTATGATATGGATTTCTGTTTCAGCAAGATCAGATTTGCTGATTGGTAACAGTATGATACCCTTACCTAGAAAATTTTTTTGCTTATAAAATTAATAAATACAATTTTCCATCACTTTTCCTTATATACTTTTATTTCTGTAGACAAAAAAGGCCAATTTGCTCTTTCAGTTCAAAAAGGGGTTTTTGTAGCCTTATTGTTTTCTTGAATACTTGGAATGAAGAAAGCAAATCTCATTCAGTATTGAACAGGTTTTAAATTTGCTTAGATCACTAAGTTGGTCACTGATTTCTTTCAATAACATCTTGATTTATATTATTGTCTAGTCTCTCCCAAGTTTGCGTGTTTTCACATGTTTGAGTATACAATATAACATACTTTTAATTTCTTTATCCTTGTAATAAAAAAAATTCTGAGGACTTCTAAAGATACATTTTATCTTATGCCCATCCATCTTGTAGCTATCTATTTATTTAAATCCACACTTGATAGGCCATATATTTTGTTTTCTAGAGTCCAGTCTTACATTTAATTTTTAGCAGTGGGAAAATTGTATGTAGATATGTGTTGTATGTATAAACCTATGCCTTTTAAAAGCATCCTAATCTTTGGAGAATCGGGGTGGGTGTGTGTGTGTGTGTGTGTAAGAACTAAATTGCTTAAGTTATCAGGTGGCCACTGATATTCATATGAAAATCAGGTGGCCACTGATATTCATATGAAAATCTATGTTTTAATGTACACCACTGATAGATTGAGTTCATACAGAGTGAAAGTTTAGGTTTCATGGTTCTAAAATCAGTGACATCAGTAAATAATTTTTTGAAAGTCTACTGGAAGTTGTAAGGATTATATGTACTTCAGAAAATCCTGTGTCATGTGAAACATGTATGAAACAATGAAGGTTTAAATTGTTAACAGCTTCTCATGTTTAAATGTGCTGTCTTCTAATCATAAATAATTTCAAAAATAAATCATGCTCTGAGAGCTTATCAAATAAAATGCTTTTGGCATACATTTTCAATTAAAATATCCCGTTGTAAAACAGAAATGTTCTGTCTTCAGAAACAAAAATTATCAGATATAGAAATATCTATATGCTGTTCAGATCTAGGTCTGCATGTACAGATTTTTGATTTAAAAAATCTTTGGTAAAGGGACTTCTAGATGTCCTTTTCAACACAAACTATTCTACAATAAACAAAAGGCAGATGTCAGTAAATTTATTGGTCGTTTGCATGATTTTAATTCAGAAAATTCATATTTGTAATAGAGATTTCATCACTTGACATTTCTAAGCTTATATTTTTATACATTTGCAAAGGCTTGCATAAAACTGTAAAGGGATTTGTAGATGATTATAACAGATAATGGATATCATAAACCATCATTGTTTCAGATCACTGTTCTCTTTCTTTATTTTCCTCTAAGCCTTCAGCATTGTTAAGCAGGAAAATTTCCTTAGGTGTGGGCCAAATGTTGAAATAATGAAGAAGCTGGTTTGCGAGATGCTGATATTTTTCAAAGGAAACAATATACAAGACTGATTAAACTTGCACAACATACTGAGAGACAGCTGTTTGTTTGGTTTTTTTTTTTAAATTAGGAGATTTAAAATAACTTCCCATAGAAATAAATTTTCATTGACCTACCTGTATCCAAGGTTTTAGCAGCCAATTTAAAAAATGAGAGGCATCAAAGCACTAATATTTTGTGTAACACAATTGTAAACAAAATCTTTAAAAACATATGAGTGATACTTACAGCATGGTATAATACCTCATTCCACATATGTAAAACTGCAATAGTAAGTCATTTTTTCCCCCCCATTAAATGATAATGTGTAGATTGCTTATATTTGAGTCTTTAGGGCCCAGAAAGGATTTCTTTGTCTCTCAAGAGAAAATATTAGTCAAGGAGCTATGGTTCACAGTGTTTTGTCTGCCAGTATGTTCCATTTCTAATTACTTCTGTTTTTCCTTATCAGTCTAGCATAGCCAGAACCATTCACTTATTTACAGAGCACAGTTTGGATTGCATCAAAGAGAACTTCCACTCATCAAGCTGTTTCCTGGTATTAATTTAGCTCTTCCTCCCTACATCTGTAGCCAAAGCAAGTTTCCATAGTGCTTAAACTAGGGCTTGAAAAAAGTCAAAGAGCTTTGAGACTTGATGAGAATATTTTTTTATTTTATTTTATTTTATTTTATTTTATTTTATTTTATTTTATTTTATTTTATTTTATTTTATTTTATTTTATTTTATTTTATTTTATTTTATTTTATTTTATTTTATTTTATTTTTTGAACACAAGACATACCTGGACATTGAAGGGCAATGCAAGGTATGTTTGGAGACCTCTGGTAACAAATCTCAAAGGCTTAAGTTTGAAGAGCAACCTTGTATACCAGTAGCAAAGTTCAGTTTCAGGGTGGATGGACTGAGAAAAGTGGGCTTTGTATAGGGACAATCTTCTGTCTACTTGTGTTCTAGGCTAAGAGGTTTAACAGCTGATGACTGGAAGACAGTTTCAACAGTCTCTCAGTCTAGTCCAACTGTTCTGTTTTGGCTGGATTCATGCACTGACTGATGGCTTCTAAGACACTTTTACCCAGATAATAAGAGGTTGTGAACAAAGAGTCATTGACCCAGTGGACGTCAAGGTTCTCAAATAGTGACATACAGCCAGCTAGAAACTAGATCTCACACCAACCTTTCTGAACTTAACAACTTTCTGGGAAGTAATTTCACAATAGTCTTAGGCAATCTGAGACTATCCCACCATAAGCAAAGTCATGCCCCTTTCCTTGCTTCATGTGCAACTTTGCCAGCTCTGCATGGCCAGACTGCATGGTAAGCCATATCAATTTACTAACTGAGATGAAGAGTAAAAGGAAAGAATAGGATGGATCTGCAACTGACTTCTATTACAAAGGGCACAGTTCTTGTAGACTTTCCAGGTGTCCCATGTGCACCATGTACCGGTGACATGCTTAGGCCTTATTTAAGTTTTCAGCTGCGTTAGCCAGACAATGAGCATTATGCTATTAAGATACTACATGAAAAATGCATTTAGATAAAAGTGTTAGACTGATGGGAATTTTAGGAGAAGCTTAACGAGATTAGAAGGTGATTGCTCTAACTCTTGTAACCGTGCCTCAGAAGATAATGTTTATTATCTATGATAAAACCTGTGCATTGCTTTTCTTAAATGTGTAGTTTTTCTGTCTCTAAGATGAATGCAAACTCTTTTCCAACTAGCTAGGCTGATTCCTAGATAATCCTTTTGCAACTCTCTGTGTTGGTCTTACAGCTACCTATTTTTTCTTCCTAGCCAAAAATCTACACTTCAGCTTAACTTTAAAGTGCCTGTAAAAGTATCAGTGGGTAAAACATGTCCTTTGCAGATTTTGAACAATTTATTATTCAACAAATTGTACAGGCTGCTGAAATAAATATACTGTTTAGAATTTTTAATGTGCTGATTTCAATACTTGTACCAAATCTACAGAAGCAATGCAAAAAATGTACATTTTTGTTGTCAAAACTGTCATTCTGTGAAAAATATGAATGAAGAAATTTTTTTTTTGTATCAGAACACCCTCTATTATTGACAAAAGTAATCCTATGTGAATGTCAGCGTTTATTTTTCTTAAAGCTACTTTAAAATAAGAGTTTTTTAAAGAAAGGGAAGTCAATCTGCTATCACACAGATGTTGAAAAATATTCCTACCATACAACTTTTACTCAGATTTTGTCTGGTACAAATAACTCCAAGTTCTTACAGCTGCGCAAGTAACAAAAGAAAAATTTACACGTGTGTGTTGCAAGTTATTCCCTAGTCAATATATCTGTGGATAACTAGAGTAACAGTGTCCACTGCTGGCAAATCAGATAATTGCACTGCACATTAGAGCGATGCGCTGTTGAAAGGTTTCGATGAGTTAAATTTTGACTGTGAGATGTTTCATAATTTAGGTTTGTAGGACTATGCTGTAAAATCAGGTCACTATGTTAGGAGTATTCATGCTATTGCTGCTAATAATAAATGCTATGGTATTTGAACTAATAACCAGGAATATCAGCACAGTAATATGAGCGGGTATTGCAATATTTTTTTCAGGACTTAAAAATAATGGTAGTATTCATTATATTCTAGCTGCCACGTTTTCAAAATACAGAAAAAGATAGTAAAAGTCTATTAACTTTTTCTTGATGTTCTAACTTGTGTGATTAACAAGACAGGCAAGCAGAAAAATTCTTAAATTCTATTATTTTAGGACTAAGCATTAATTTCTGCTTTTGCTAGATTTAAAAAAACAAACAAACAAACATATAAATGAAGTATAGAAGAAATTAATGTTTCTGTCTGGGAATAAGTAAAATGGAAACATCCAGCTTGATATAGCAATTACTATGGGTAATCATGAAGCTAGAGCTGAAGTAGACTGATTATTAGAGAGGAGGAGACAAGGGTGGTATCTAAAATGTCATTTTAATCAATATCCTTCTAGTATTTTCTTGTAGTACATAATATTTCTTTGCATCTGTTGCTTAACGATAGTATATGAATGCAAAGAAAATCTTTCAGTCAAAATAATAGAGTGAAAGAAACATTAAGGAGAAAAAAAGTCACTTCCTATGGTAATATAAATGCATTATCATCAAACACTTGTGAATATCTAGATTAACTAAAAAGAAGCTAAGTCACACTTGTTTTCAGAGATTTATATCTGTCATTAATTGCACTGAATTTTCTGTTTGTTTGGAGAGAGGGAAATACAGCTTGTGGCTTTTTTTCAGAGAATGTTAGTTGTGTCTGCACCGTAAGGAAGGCATGTTCCTTTATGAAAATATCTTGGGAGAGATCAAGGCTTACCCTATGGATGAATGTGATATTAGCCAACATTGTTTCATATGTACTTTTTCTCCCTTCAGAGACTTAGCTTCTCCTGGTTAGCAGTATCTAGAGAAATACTGTATTACCATCTCTCTAGAACAAGAACAGAACAGGATTTGGGGTATGGGGGCTCTTTTTTTTTCCTCACAAATGTCTTCAAATTGGTGTCAAATGGATTATAAAACAAAAGTTATTTGAAAAAAAATGGTATAAGAATTGTAAACAAACACAGATGACTCTCCAAAAATTCTCTTGCAAAATTAATTACAATGCCAATTTTAAGTTAGATAGGACAAAAGATTATTTCTTTCTAAATTTTTTGTCAGTGAGTGTCTTTCATGCTTTCTTTCACCACAGAGTAGTATTGTGGATGTGTGTGTGTGCATGTGTATGCACGAGAGTGCACAGGCAGCCATGTTCCAGCCCTTCCTGTCACTGCTGAAAATCACTTTCTATACTTATAGGATCACTGGATGTATTTTGAGGGGAATCATCCTTGTACTTCTCAAGCTAGTAATTTAGATATGTCTCTGCTCATCCTGTCTTTTCTGTTTGTCATTTTATTGTAATGGATATCATGTGCTTTTTCTCCTGGGTCTCTGTGAGATGACCAAAATCCAACACCTCCCTTGCTCTTAAAGTTCAGAAATATAACACATTTTTTTCTTATTGTCATATGTTTTCATATCTGTTCTGAGGAAAGCAAGACCCTTATGTAAAGGGTTAAAAATAATATTTTGCAGGACTTTGAAAAAACATTGTCAATAAGCTTCAGCTATATATTTTTATATTCTGAGTTTCCTAATAATTTAAGACAGAAGATATAGGTTCTGTGTCCAAGTTGGGATTTAAATGTCATATCATGTACAAACAAGTTGTTCACTTTTAAATGGTATTCAGACAAAGCATCTGAATAAAAATATCTCCTTACCAATCAGCCTGTATTCTCATAAATACAAAAGTGCTCTCGTTTACACTTAAGTTTAAAATTTTTGTTGAATTTTACATATTCATGCATTTTATGCTTATGTTGTGTGTTGTGTGTATGAACTGATATTATTTATTTAATTAACAATGAGACTAAAAGATTTGATTCCTCTATGAAGATATCAGTTGGAAAGTGACTATCTGATGAACCAATAAATATTGTGATGTAATGTTAAAGACTATGAAAGGAACAATCCCCTTTGTGTATGCTGGTAAAGATTCCCCAAATCACTGTTATCCACAGAGCTGATTGTTTTTCCTTACAGTTAGAAATGTTCATATTGATGGCTATTTTTCTATAGGCCATGTTTTTTTCTAGAACTTGTGCAGCAAAAATCAATGTGTGTTTAGTATATTTGTGATTATTTCAATTAAGAGATTGTAAGTTCATTGCAATCTCCTTGATTATTTTTTTCTGTTCTAGGAGTAGGAAACCCTCACAGGAGAGTATTGTCAAGCAGGTATAACAGCTTACATACATACTGTCATGCTCTGCCAGCTGGGCTAACTCCAGAGGAGGTTCATTGTAGAGACCAGATTTCTGAGGAACGGTGTTCATTTTATTTCTATAGAACAAAATTAAGTGGACTTATATTACAGGGACTTTCAGTAACTTGGGAGAATAACAGCAAAGTCTGTTGCATGTTTCCATGCTTCAGAAGTCAAGCAAACCAGAAAAGTCCTGCTGTGGCTAGATAAGAAAATGCAATAGATGTTGTTTTAAGCTGTGCATGTGAACAATTAACGAAGAAGCTCTCCATGCTGTTTTTAGGTCTCTAAATCTTAAACTGCTCTGTGCACCTGTGTGGAGTAGAGACGGGGGTGTGTGTGTGTTTTTCTTTAATGAAAGTTGTTCTGGCTTGTGTCACCAGAGCCTTGTCTGAAGCACACTTGTGATAGATCTGCTATTAGCTTCAGTGGGAGCAAAATAGATGGCAATGTGTTTCCGTTGTTCATAAATGAGAATATCTCTTTAAGGGGACTATTTAAGTTTTAAAGTTAAAATCATATATATGTGTCGCTGCAGAAGCCACAATATTTAATTTGTAATTACGTTTATAGATTTGTCCTTGAAAGTGATCTTGAGTCTTTTGTTGTCATTGTTATTTAAAAGAGACTTGGAGTTAAATTTTGGGCTTAGGTGATCTATTCTGGAGGCCCTCAGATAGTCCATGTGCTATTCAGATTCTCCTGTCAATCCAGCTGATTTCTTATGTTCACCTGGTCTCAAAAGAAGTGGCATCAGAAGTAGAGGACAGACAGAGTGAAAAACTAGAAAGAGTCACAAAAGATGTCACGGGAAGTGTGCTAAAAGTTAGGAGCTGTAATCATGTGTCTTACCTTGCTGAAAGATTAAGTGCTAAAAATAACATAAGAATCTCCATTCACTTTTCCCTGCTGAAGAACAAAGTGTTAGCCAATGGAATAGAAAATGAAACTAAGCAATTAAAGCAGGTGTTTTCCTTGACACAGCAGTATTTCTGAGACCAATTACTACAGTATAATCAATGCAATTTAGCATTGGGAGGGGAAGGAAGAAAGCAAAGTCAAAAAAAGCAAAACCAAAACCAAGCAACTTGAGAATTATGTCATTTCTAAAGAATAAGCCAATATCTATTCAATACTGTCCAATTGGTCTTCTATAATATTATTTTATTTAGTTCCCTAAGTGAACTTGAATCCTTACTAGTGTAGAGGCACGCAGTCCTTCAAGTTGCAGACGTACCCCAGGTAATGTGTGAAACAAATGTCACTGGTCAATGTAGAACAAATATTGCACTAGCTAAGCCATGGGCTCTGAGCTGATATAGGCATCCATACTTCCTTAGATGTCATGTATATTAATGGTTACAGTTTGATAGTTCTCTACATAACCAGCCATCTAATGTTGGGCTTCTTTGCATGGCGGATTAGTTTATTCTTGCGTATACACTAAATATGTTTTAATGGTTCTTCTTATGACTTGGATACATAAAGTCAAGTAAGTCCAAAGCCTGTGAAGAAGCTGGCTAAAATATGTTCAGTCCTTTAAACTACATGCTGGAAGCTTACTTTTTTCTTTTGTAAAGTGATTCACCTGACCTATTTAAACAATTGACTACATAGGACCTCCTATGTTTTCAGTACATTTTAATAGGTGTGACTTTGGCTCCTTGAGTGCATTGTGAAGGTTGAGACTGAAAGCTGAGTGCTTTTGATATAGAACAGCGTAAAAGCATAGGTATCCAAATTCTGTGAAGTATATCAGCGTGTTTAATAAACTTTGTTCTTAACGCTCTTCAAAGTCTAATCAACCAGCAGCAGCACGTGTTCAGCCTGTTACAGATTTTAGATTGTAGTGCTTCACAGTGCATTGTCTTCTGACAAGTTAACAATAACTTATAAGGAGAATTACATCAGATTACATACAAGAATGTGTAAAACTGACCTAATTTAAACTGTTTAAAGCTCATTGCGCAACATACTAGTGTTATTATTAGCATGGAATGCAAACAAACTATCTGAAAAGGGATTTCTTATCTATAATTTAATATGTTCATGCTGGCATGGTCATGACAAATATGACCTTTTATGTTGACAAACGTTTTGCTAGCTTGTTAATTTTTAAAAAATTAAACACCGACCTACAGAGTAAACCGCAGATCGTATTTTTTTACAGAGTGAGCCATAGATCATATTTCTTTCATCTTGTTCAAGCCATTAAGTTATATCTTTTGTTCTAGCTTTGTAAATCAAGAATTGAAAGTTACTGTAGTTATAAGAATAATCCTATTTGTAGAACTGTATCACATTTTCTTATTATATCATTTTGTGGGAGTGGTGGGGTCTTAGTATGTAAATTGAATTACAGTCCACCAAAATTAACAGCAACCTTCAGTAAATTTTTGATCAGTACTAACAGATGTTCAGAATCACAACCTTAGCTAGAAACAGCACTCCGGTAATCAGTCTGCTGTCTTATCAAAAGCACCGGAATGTTGATTAAATTAATCCATCAGAATTTATAAGCAAGCATATTTTCACTGCTGAGATGTCTCTTCTTGGAATGACATTCAGTTGGCCCAGTGGCTCTTATGCATGTCTTGCAATTATGTCTAAATTGGTACCTTTACTCCTAGAGCAGCCTGTCCAATTTGAATGGAAGTATAAGGAGTTAAGGTGTTGCTCTTGTTTGCAACTATAGCACACTATCGTAAAAAAAAAAAAAAAAAAAAAAAAAAAAAAATCTTTAGAGTCTGTAAGAACATCTAGATTCACAATATTTTAGTAATGATTTCTAGAATACAAGATAGGTTGTCTTTAGAGCATCATATTCCAGAGCATTTAACTGGACAAGTGAGCTGTGTGTGCCTACAGTTGGCAAGCAAGTGCAATAAAAGCTTTACTAGAGCTCATGAAAGTAAAACATGTTTAGTAGCAACGTAACAGTCTGACATTTTACAATTCCAGAAAATGTATGCTCCTCAGGACTTTGGTGTATTTTTCTTAGGGTTTGATTTGATTTGCTTTATTTTGGTTTTGATAAGAAGAATGGTTTCCGGATATATGGGAGAAAAAATGTGGGTGGAGTGTGTGTTTGTGAGAATACACCTGTAAAAAGACATTTTTGTTTCTATTGAAACGGTTTATGAAAGGAAGAACTCGCTAGAGTTTTCATGTCTTCACTGATCAAAAATTACTCTGTAGCTTGTAACCCTATCCAATGAAATGCAAAAAGTACAATTAGGAAAAAAACAACCCAAAAAACTAACAAAAAAACCCTCAACCATAAAACCAAACACAAACAAACAAAAAAGAACACAGCTCTTAAACCATGAGGGTGACATTTTTGATTCTGTAAATTTTCTAGCCTATGGATCTAGGTTAGGATAGAATATAAAGCATGGAATCTCATTTTTCCTAATGGAAGCCATTATAGAAGCATTTTATGTATCACTAGTACATGTGTATGCACAAATTTTAATGGTGTATATTTTAATATTGAACTTTGAGGCCTTAAAATAGTACATTGTAATGTACATTTTAAATTACATGAAATAGAATATGGCTTGTTCCCAGTAACATGTAAAAAAAAAACCAAAACAAAACAAACAAACAAAAAGGAATCATAATCTTTCATACCCTAGTATATAATAAAGCAAGTATTTTATGCACACTTTATATGTGTTGAATGTTTTCCTCTGACATTTATTCAAGAAAGTAATTTTAAAGATTCTAAAACGTTGTTGTTTTAGAAAACTCTTGAAATCCATTATAAATAAGCAGTTAGAAATGAACAGATGGGAAAATAGAAAGTATTGAAAATCTCTTCTCCCTCTCTTTTGCTTTTAATCATTTGTTTTCATATGCAGAGTTTTGTTAATCAGAAGTAAAATTCTATTTTCATGTAGCAAATGTTGTAACTATCTCCATTTGTCCTAAACGCATATTCTCATGCAGTTACTAGTCTTTAAGGTAGCCGATACGTTCATACTTCTACAATCCATCTGTCAGCAAAACCTTCACTTTGGCTAGAATTGCACACATTTTATCACAGGTTAAGACAGCAGATGGCTCTCTTGAGTTTTCTTTGCAAAACCTCAAGTTGTAAACAACCGTTCTGCATTTCTGAGATGCAAGTAGAAAGCTATTGTTTTTGATCTCTGGAGTAAGAAACACATTTTCTCTTGTCTATAGGCATATTGCCCGTTTTCACCTTCATTCTTTCCTTTCTTTGCCATCATCCCGAGCATCATATCATTGAGAAATGTCAGTGTGTTTTGGCAAAGGCCCAGTATTGGAAGGAAACTAAGGAAAAGGAACAATAGTAGTAGATCATGTATAGTGAATGGCATCACTGGATAATATAAAGAGGTCCTTCCAGCAAAAGGAAATGTGGAACCTCTTTGGAGAGAGTTTCTCATGCAAAAGTTAGGGTGGTATGTATCCCACCCCGAAATTCATGTGAAAATGCAAGGTAGTGGAGGGCTGGCCTTTATTTCACTCCACTCTTTCTCATTCATTCCTTTGTTTGGAGCCAGGAGCCAGGTCGAGCAGGAGACTGCGGGCTGTGTCCCGTCACCTCCCCGCCGGTGGCAGGGGGTGTCTGTGTCCCGGGGCCGCTCCGTGGGGCTGGAGGCACACACCGACCCGGGACAGGGGTGCCAGGGGCACCGGCACCTGGCCGGGAGGGAGGGAGGGACCCACCGGGGCGGCATTTGGGCGAGCGCTTCTGTTTTGAGATTTGAGGAAGGCAACACCGTGTCTAGTCTGCTGCTGGGAAGTAGGGAAAAGGGAAGCAGTGTGTAAAACTACTACAGGGAAATTTAAATTAAAAAAAAACAAAACAAAAAACTCAGCCACAACCCCCTTCTGTCTAATTGCATTAGTTAAGGTAATTGTAACTGTTGTAAGGAAATTGCTGTGCTGTAAAAATTGCCAGATCCAAAATCCAATGCGTTTTAGCTGAATCTCTTTAGAGACACTTTTAAATAGAATTAAAATGTATTATCCAGATCCGATTGTGCATGTTCTGCTCCTAGATGGTCCAGTATTAATGCAAAATCCCTGTATAAGGGAGTGTCCACCATACACTTTTGCCCTCTGTATAAAAATAGCCCTTTGCGGATTAAAGGATTTAGGGAAATAATGGTCAATATCAGAGATGCTGAAGCCTCTGCTGAAACAAGAACCTACTCTGACCTACGAGGTTCTGTATTGCGAAGCAGTGAATTATTCTGGATGGGGTATTTACAGATCAATGCCTGATCCATCTAATAAGAAATTAGAGTATTCTGAAAACAGTATGAAAATGAGATATTTATTACATGATATTTCCCTGTTCGAGCATGTGCCCTTCCTTGTACAATAACTCTCCATTTTTTTTCTGTGTAGCTGCTGGCTTCCTTTTTCTACTTTCCTCTTGTTAGTTAAAACTTCAGGAAGTTTCCCCATTAGGCTGGCAGAAAGTAAATCTGGAAAACATCAAGCCCTTACTTGAGAAGGGGGAAGACCCAACAGAAAAAGCTGAAGGGAAAAAAAAAAAAAAAAAGAGATGTCGTATTTTACATGGTATTTATTATCTGCAGTGCATGTGAACTCCTCGGGGCAGAGACTCCTCAGGCATTCGGTGTCTAGCGAGCTTGGCAGGTGCTTTCTTGAGTGCTCCAAGACGTAGAGCATGAGAACAATTAAGAAATAATTTTACATGGCACTGCTGATCAATAAATCTACCTGCTGCGGCTGTTTCTTGGTGCCCTATGGCATCCCCTCGGAAACCTCAAAAATCCGTTCGCTTTCCGAGTTAAAAGTCTGATGGTGCTCTCACCATTTTTTCCCAAAGAGCGCGTGTTGGTTTGGGCAGAAGGTGCCCTCAGCCTGGCGTTGTGTTTCTTCCTCGCGGCTCTAAGCCCTTCGCACGCAGCAGGAGCCCCGCTCCCCTCGGGCTACACCCCCGGCCCCGTCCGTTCCCGAGCTGCGGGGCAGGGAGGAGGCAGAGGGGCTGCCGTCCTTCCCCCTTCCCGGCCTCCCTCTGCCCCCCACAGCTTTTCCCCGGCCTGGGGACGGTGGAGACAGGGACAGGTCCCGGTGTCACCGCTGGGTGCGGCGGGGGGGCCGCCCGCGGGCAGGGCGGCGGGGAGCCGCTGCGAGGGAGCTGGCGAGAGGGTGCGGGTGAG
>NW_020799091.1:57695176-57800941 GCF_003259725.1 Athene cunicularia | reverse complement strand
CCCCCCCCCCCCCCCCCCTGCTTCATACTTAAAATAGCATAAATTGACAAAATCCATACAATGTTATTTTTACATGGCTTTATTACTATGAGGATTATTCCTTGTAACTCCTAATGCAGGGTAAATCTTGCCATTTTTAGTTAGTGCAGTGATATTGGGAAGATGAGCGAGAACATGTCGGTGGCAAAATCTATGGTGGCTTATTTTTAGGCAGTCTGCATGTATGCTTAAAAAGAAGACTAGAGTACTTGGTTTATGACAGTGGATTTATATATGTGATATGAAAATAAGTTTAGGGTGATTTGCTAACCGAGCAAATGTTCTCAACCACCTGTGCAGTCTTATTTGGGGGAAAACTCTTTATTTAACTATAGTATGTTTTGAGGAGATGACTGTCTCACAGCACCAAGATGTCAAACATTTTCTTAGGTAGGAAGGGGCTTTAAAGACACTTGTGAACTCATCCTTTGTCATTCATTCATTTTTCATAAGACACTTTGTGACATTCTTGAATAAGAGAACTGTGTTAGAAAATAACTCAGCTGTTAACCCATACCACTGGTACAGACAATGTCAGTAAGAATAGTCAGAACAAGGGCTATTCACTAGTAAAGTCTGCAGCATCAGACCCCCGTTTATTTTCTCTAAGAATCCTTCAAGTTGAGGCATGGTGGTATTTATCCGCTGATTTACATTAAGGTCTCAGAACTACTGCTCACCCATAAGAATTCCTGCTGAAAATAATTAATATTGTACCTTTTACTGTGTATGTTCATGATGCATAAAGTGATATATGGAGTACCTGTGGATTCAAAGTTGAATGCTGTTTAGGAGGGAAAGTGAAGAAACAATCATGAAGTCATTACTTAAACGCCTTATGCATAATAATTTAGAATGAACAATCATTTGGAAAAAAAAAACAACACATTTTATAAGGCTTATTGCTTTAAAAGTACCTTATATGAGTTACAAAATGAACATTTATGAGACATTCTTTTTTAGTTTTCCTAAACTGAGTTAAACAACCACTGAATTCTCCACTGAAATCACACTGTCAAACCCATTAAAATAAGTCTTTGCCAAACAAAATAGCATAAAGGTGCTATGGGATTTTGACAAATAAACCTCGTGTAAATGTTATACAGAGTATCATAAGAGCATTGTGAAAAATGAGCTAATCAAAATGTGATAAACCACCCATAGCATTCTTGTGCAATTCAATGGAAGAGTAGAAGTATATATAAACTATTTGTTATGTAGAGCAGTAAAAGCTAGACTATATTTCTCATGGAGTAAAAAGTGGTTTGCTTTGTACTTACATATGGAAAATAAGCGTCTTCCCATCTTTGAAATAATCAGGCAGCAAAAACTAGGATGAGGCATTTGAAATTAAAAATATACATTTACTCTTGTACATACATGTGTATGTGAATTAGATAAATAGATATACACAATGTGTGCGCATTTACCAACAAAGCAGGTTAGCAAACCTTTGAAAATACTCTTTACTTTCAAACTCTTATTTAAAAATGCCTGCTAGTATTTTTCTTGTTCAGTGGGATTTATTTGTGAGTGAAGTTATTATGAATACATAACATGCTAAAATCATATGTATTCCCAAGTGAATATAACATCTTTCTGTCATCGTGACAGATTTTTCTGTTCATGGTCCTTCCTTTAGGGGCATGGTCCTTCTTTTAGAAGAGTGTTTTGGGAAATAAAATTTAGGAAGGGTAGCATTAAAGGTACATACAGGAGCTCACTCGGGGTAAAGGGTAATGTTTGTATTTGCTTATATATTGGCTCTAATAATAGACACAAAGGTAGTTTTAAACATCTTCTCTAAAACTGATTAATAAATTAAACTGTCAAAGTGATTTATGTGGGAGACTTGTTGGATAATCTAGTGAGTGGAAGAAATAATTTTCATTTACTGGACAGCTTTGATTCATATTGTTTAGTATCACAATATTTCAAATTTATTTCATCTTTATTTGATCCTACCTGTCATCTGATGAAGAAATCACTGTCATTAATTTCCAGGTAGCCATGAAGTCAAGATCTTATCTGACACTGATGCCAGGCATCAATCTGTCCTGAACATGAATCATCCTGTCTTGGATTAGAGGTTTTCAGTTATAATGGTTTAATTTATGTTAATATAATCAAAAATGGGAGAATTGACAAACAAGATTTTGAGTTTTCATGTGAAATAACCTTACATAATCTGGGGCTACCCAATAAAAAGAAGAAAATAAATGTCAGTTCTTCACCTCATGAAACTACAGTGCTCAGAGACTGTCACTAGGGCAAATTCAGACTTCTTAGCCTGTGTTTTCATCTACATATCTAGCTTCTTTGCTAATCTGAAAAATCATCATTTGGATAATTAGGTCCCTTGAGAGTATTCTACTGGAAAATACTCAACATTTAAATGTATTAAAAACCAAGTGTTATGTTTACTGTTTCTGTGTGCTAATACCACATTAAAACTTCTAAATTTATACATAGAGTGTATGAATATTGGAATGACTTGGCCTCTGATTTTGTACATTAATATTTATGAGAAAGAGAGACCTAGGGAACATGTTCAGAAAATGCCCTGATTAGATTTTATTGCATCTACAAAGGTAATTTAATTCTCCAAAGAAAGCATTTTTGGAAAATTCCTCAGTATATCAGCTAATGTTTTGTGGCAGACGTAGGAGTGGCCCATAATCTCAGATGTAAGATAATTCCCCATATACACAGGGCCTTAAGTAGATTTTAGTTCTCCTACTTGTGGGATGATGTAGGTTGAAATGAAATGGAGATCTGTGCATGCGGGTGCACATGCCTAGTTTCCCAAAGCTTAAGAAACCACATCGATTCCCAGTCAGTTAGCTCCAGGCTCAGATGATGTGGTTTCCTCAATGTTTTGGTGGACCAAAACCTGTAGCTGTGCTTTCCCGTGTGATTGTCCTCAGAATTAATTCTTCCTGGCAGTTCACTAAAGCCCACAGCTACTGTATTATCTAGGTGCAAGACCGTCTGTTTTTCTGGGTGTTGCTTATTCTTCACTACTTTCCTTTAAATTAAATTGCTTAACCACAGTCCTTTTGGAACTATATGCCCAATCTTAATAGTATATATAAAAATTTTTTAATTTTTCAAAATTTTCTCTTAATTGCTGATAATCTGTGCAAAGGACTGCATGAGCATCACAAATTGAAAAAGTGTAAATGTGCTGTATCTCATGTAAAATATTCTAAGCATATTTAAAAAATATTTTTGAACATGTGGTTTGCTAGACTCAGTGTCAAGTTTTCTTTCCCATGCATTCAGTATTTCACATAGACCCTCTGCTTGCTAAGAGAAGCTTTAAAAAGGAATGTAACGGCTGGAATGTAATCCTCTTGTTCTAAACTGGTCTTGGTGGCTCTAAAAGTGATGAACGAGATATTTTTGAGAGTAAATGGGGAAAAATAACTTTAAAATGATAACATAATTTTAGGGACTGTTGATTTTTAGAAATAAATGTGGGGGGACGCAGTAGTGGGTACATGTAGTGCTGTACCAATGTTATTTCAGAACATCTATTTTAATGTAAAATGAGTAGAAAAACTTAACTACACCCATTGTATATCTTAAAATATTGTGCTAAAAGTAGAAATTGCAATTTCAGGGAGAAGTCAGTCTTTTAACTTACTTTTCTAAGTATTCTAAGTTTGATACAAGTTGCAAGTTGAGATTTCTTTGATTTTTCTCAAAGGCTTCAAGCTGTTTTGGCTTGAATTCCTTGCTTGTTTTGTCTATAATGTGCTGTGTTTTTTGGGTTTTTTTGGTCAATTCTTTCTTCCTGATAATCATTGGTTTACATTTATTTACTTCAGGAAGTTTGCATATCTGAAGGGTATGTGAAATGAGAGGAACCCAAATTTCACTGTCACTATACACAAACATTGCTCTTCACTATCTTCACTTGGTAACTGGTGATTTAAGTCTTCATCAGCAAATGAACTCTTGATCTTGAGTGATTTTGCTGGATCTCTAAAGTTCAGGAGGTTTCTGTCCACATACAGTGATCTTTTTTTGTAAGGTATGTCAGTTATTGTATCTATTAAATGTCTTGTAGAACTAAATTATCTGGGTAATGGAGATATTAAGGGAGATTACAGTATAGGTGGTTTCTGATTCATGGTGATGGAGCAATAAAATGTTATAGGCAAGGTCAGGTTTCTATATTGTATTTAGACACAAAATTCTAACTATATATAAACTATTAGTAGATGTATTTTTTTCAGGGTACTTCATTTTTTTGATTTGAATTAAACTAAACTGAGTGCTTAAAACTCATTTTGAATAATGTGTTTTCAAGGCAGTAGCTTATTAACTGCAGTAACTGATTTTAATATAGAGCAAACACTCAAAAAGTTTATTACAGAATACTTTGCTGTTAGTCTTTTGATTTAGACTCTAAGCATAATTTAGAAATTTGAAGATACACAGATGTGGATAGCCATTTTTTGTAATGAGTAAACAGAGGTTTATCTTGCTTGGTGATATGTAAGCTCCTTTCTACCTTGGGCAAGTATTGGAGTTAGTGATAGTCAAGCAGATATACCCCAATGGCATGTACTCTTCCTGTGCCATCAGCTTTTTCTGAAACCCTTTGAAACTGGTACATATTTGTTCTCAGAAGTTATTAGTGCTAATTCAGATCTTACACTCTGCCATACACTGAGTGATGTGAAAACAGAAAGACTATATGCTACTACATTCCAGGGTAGAAAAGGATGAGAGAATTAGTAAAGTTCTGAATGTCTTCATTATGGTCTAAAATCAGCCACCTGCTTTCACTGGATTGTAGACTGTAAGTTTTTCATTTCAATTATACAAATCAGATAACGTGATGAGATCAAGTTTAGATCTTCCAATATATTTTCCTATGGGACTGAAAATGAGGCAACCTTTCCTGGTGCCAAGATAGAAACTAGCTGCATTTGGTGCCAGGATTTAGGAATATACAATTGTATTAAGTTAGAGATGGGCAGGAGTTGGATTCTCAAGTTCTGATTCTATGTTACAAACTATAGATTATTTCATCATGTCCTGAAATAGGTGACATTATTTAAATTTACATTTCAGTAAATAAATGGATATATAGCCAAAAAGATGGAGAATTTTGGTATTACAAAGGAAAGCTAATATAAGACTGAAAGAAGCAAATAGTAAAAGTTTGATATAAATAGATGGACTATGGTGGGAAAAAATACACAAACGTTGTTCCCTCAAGGTTTTCAAGATCCCAAGTTGTTTTGGTTTCCATTTCATAAAATGGTGAGTACAAGCTAATAAATGTGATATTGGGTGTTTCAGTAAGATTTTCATAAATGAAGCTAGAGATAGTTGACTGAAATTTGAATGCAAAGTATATCCTTTCTCTAGGATATAAAGTTTAATCTCTAGGATGTAACTGAATTAATTTAATTAAATCTGTGTTCTTGATCCTAATCCCTTGCCCAGGTGTAGAACTTTTGAAAGGCATTAGAGTTGCTGTGCTGTAAAACTGCTGTAAATTGAACCAAGATTGGACTGCTGATTGGCAGTAATCAGCATAAATAAATGATGGAACACAGCATTTGTTTAAAATATTAAATCAAGCATTTTATTTCACATAAGAATAATTCCGTATTGTGAAACACAAGCACGCATTCTTTTTCTTTCTGTAGAAGTAAATTTTAAAAAAAGATAAAAAGGAAAAATACTTAATTAACTGTCATTTCCATTGCAAGCCTGTTCTTTCTGTTTTATTTTGCAAACGTCAAGATGTATCCAGCACACTAAGAGTAGCTGGCTGCTACTCCTGCTTTAGTACTGTAAAGCTCCAGTTTTGGTTGCTAGACTATTTTCAATGTTTTTAAAAAAAAATGCTAATGAAAGAAAGGAAGTAATGATTTTTTAAATTAGCCTCCATTTTATAATGGTTTATTGTACAGGTAAATCTGAATGGAATTTCATGTCCCAGTGAAAAGGGACTTTTCGAGCCTCAAAGCATTTTTGTGACTGAATTTCAAAGTCACTCAGCAAACAAAGATATGTGAGGCTTAAGAAAAGGTCGGCAGGTTTCTTTACAGTGGATGTTCTTGTGGAACTATGAACCTAGAGGTGGGAGCTGGTACCAGGGTCTCCCTTAATGCAGTAATGCATCATAGGTATTTATAGTTTAGTTTTGAACAGAATTTGCACTCCCTGAGTGTTATATAAAGAGCGCTGAGGGATCTGGTGTAGTTGGGAACTGTCAGTGTTAGGTTAATGGTTTGACTAGGTGATCTTCAAGATCTTTTCCAACCTAGATGATTCTGTGATTCTGAGACTACTTTTCTTATTTGCCATATAAAATTAGAACAATTACACTTTTTTGATGATACTAAAATTACTATTATTGTAGTATTTTCTGTGGTGTGAATGAAAGATGTCTTTGAAAGGCAACTATTTACTTTTGATTTCTGTGATCATAAGTACTGAATTTATGGTTTATATATAAACCTTCTTATATGAAAACATTACATACCTATAGTGCCTAGATTATTTTAGTGCTCTTCTTTAAAAAGTATATTCCATAATGAATCTTCACCAATAAGAAGTATATTTCAGTATGATACTTACATTTTCCCTCCAAATGTGTAACAGAGTTCTTCACATAACAGCAAGCTTAATTTTTGTGATTAGAACAATATGTGTGAAGTTTATTGTAAATCATAAAGAACAGTCTGTTTAATTGATTATAAAAAAATAAGTATTTATAGTTTTATTTATTTTTTTCTTTATCCACAAATGTTTCTTCTTTGTTTTGTTTTTAAGAGCAGTCATAACAAATTGGTATATTCATAAATGTGGTGAAGTAAGGTTTTTCTCCAGTAATTTTCCCTTGTAACCTAAAGTCTGTAGTTCACGGATCATAGTTCATAACTGTTCCAAAATCTTGCAACTTTTACTGAGCATTTAGTTGTTCACACACTTACTGTTTTATGCATTGTGAATCTGTCTGAGTTTAAACAGATGCTCCTCTCATTTTCATCTATGTAGTTTACGTATAACCGAGGCTTGAATTCCTCTACCTTAATTAGTGGTTTGTATCTCTTCATATGAAATTCTGATTAGTTGAAAAATTTACCACTGTAATCTGTATACCAGTGACTATAAAATAAATGAACTCTTAAAACTTCATTGCTCTATTTTCTTCTTTCACTTTTCTTGCTGTGTAATCAGAACAGTTCCTTATTTGTAATCAGAACAAATACACATGAAATGTGTAATACTTTGTTCCCAACAGTATTCTACACTGTGTTATTTAAGCCAACAAAAATAAGAATCCAACTATGGAATCTCTTTCTATGGCACTAGAAAGAGACTTGCCTGTCAGGATGGCTTTGATACAGCCTTTTGGATTTTACCAAGGTTCCCCTTGTGTCCACTGCAAGTCTTATCAGAGCTCTGGTCACTTTTGTACTTGGAGGTACTTACAGCATCTGTCCTGAAGGTTACTCGTGCTTGGTCTCATGCATGTAGAGGTATGGTTACAGAATGAAGTCCAAAGTATGGTTGTCTTCCCCTTTTCTTGTGTCAGGACACACACAAGCATTAATAACGGATTCCTCCTGCTATTAGTTCCATTTCATTATCAATTATCTTGGATCATGACTGTGCCAAGAAGTAGGACTAATTACACAGGGTACTTTAGAATTTTTTTAAGAAAATTATTCCTAGGGTTGAAAAGTTGAGAGATGTTGATCTGTGTGGATGCACATAGTCTGAAGAAATGCAAACCTTTTGTTGTTTCTAGTAAATATTACTGATTTTAGCTTGTTTATGTTTTAAAGATTTGAAAATATATATGTTTCTCCTAAGGAACTCATTAGAAAATTATTAATAGTGAACAATGTACATCATCATCACCAGTTCCCACTGCCAAGGAAGTTATTTTTTCATCTGAATAGCTTTACTTCGATAATCAAATTTTGTGTTTATTACAAACTCCAAACAGAGTCTGGTGCACAGATGATTTATAACATTTTAAATCAATATTTACAAATGAAGACCATAGTCTTAACTTCCTTACTAGCATAGCTTTGGCTTGCTTAAAGTAATGGTCTGGATTCCAAGAACTGGATTTTACCTTTTTTTTTTTTTTTTTTTTTTTTTTTTTTTTTTTTTTTTTAACCTCTTAAGATGTTTTTGTGCAGAGATTAGTTTATGGCTGAACTTTTCCAGGCATTAGATTGATAAATCCCACTTCATTATTGCTTCCATTTTAGTTTTCTGACAAAGTAGAAATAACTATCATTGTAGTTCCTGTGTCCATAGACTTTTGCTAAAGCAAATGAGAGACCTGCTTCCACAGAACCTCAGTAATGATTTTTTTGTAGCAATATTTAAGGAAAAAGATATAAAACTTCTTGAATTCCAGGTCTAAAGGTCAGGTGTCCCTAAATTTGCAATTTGTGTACAACTAAGAAATTTAATATTTTAGACCTTTTGTGAATGTAAGTTTATTCATTAAATTATTTTCTCCAAGTAGCTTATATGTGCTAAACAACTGCGAGGTTGTGAAGTTACTACCCTAAAACCAGAATTTTCAGTGTAATGTACATGATTCTGGAAGTCTTTGTAAAATTGATATGTAATGCTCTGTATAAAAAGTATTCTGTTAAGTTCTACGTAAAATGAGGGAAAAAAAAATAAGTCATGCATGTAAATAAATCAAAATGAGTGAATGGCTCAGATTTATATAAATCATGGCATTTGGAAAACCCCCGAATGTTACTAGTAAGCTGTCATCTTTCTTTGGAAACAGTGAATATCACTGCAGAGATAGTTGACTCCGCACTACAAAAAGAAAGACAAACTAACCCATTCCCATTAGCCATACTCGCTAATTCTCTACTTACAGGTAGGTATATCAGCACTTTCAGACATTTTTTGCCTCAAAAATGTGTTTCAGTTAACAACAGATAAACAAAGACTCATCAGTTTTTCCATACAGTTAAAAGCTACTAAAATCAGTGTAGGTTAAGCCTGAATAATCTGGTTGTAGTAAAAGTAAGGTATGAATAGTCATTTGTACCTTTTTGTTGCAATGACAAAGTGGCTGAATCAAGCCAATAGCTGTCTCGAGGCTGCTTATCATAGTCGGTACAATTCAGTCAATCAATCAATCAATCAGTCATCACCCTGTTTACCAGTGTTTTATGTTACAGATGTAATGGTTGAAATGAACCGGGGGCATAAGCAAACATTCCTGTTGAATTACTGGGGTAGCTTTCTAGGTCATTGGATGTCAGTGAGTAAGTCCAATTCAAAATTTGTCATGGATAAACAGTGAAAAATTCAGGATTTGCCTTACTAAAATTCTCCATTTGCAGAGCTCCAATAATAGCTGCTAAAAAACCCATGGTTTGAGCAGCCCGAGTGGAAGTATGTGGAACATAGTGAATCTTATCTTAAAAAATGGTTATGCTTAGAGGTTGTTAACTCATAATTTTGTCAGTTCATTACTGACTTCACACAATATTGATATTTTGGTTTTCACAGTTGGCATTTGTTTTAAATATAGAGAGGGATGTAAGGAAGATAAGCTTGTTTTCTACTCTGCTAAGGAGCATTTAGGTATAAGTAGTATAAGGGTGGAGTATAAGCAGTTAAGTGGGGAATGCATTGCTGGTGAATTGCCAGTGCTGTTATTCAAAAAGCATTCACTACAAATTTTAGCTAAACTTTAAGAAAATTCAATCCTGTTAAGGTGTGGAAAGGTTAAGTTGAATGCACCCGAGCAACCTAACTAGAGAAGTATTTCTAGATTAAACAGACTTGTAAAGACAGTATCTTTTTAAATATTTGTTTCATGACATTAGTATCCATCTAGGACATAACTGGGGTTGTTTGAAGCAGTATGTTTGAGTTTAGGCTTCTTACTTATGTAAGTAGTGGGATTACCTTCAGTTCCTAATGAGAGTAGGGAAAGCAGCCACATTTGGAACCTGAAGCAGCAAAAAGGTTTTGCTTCTTTTTAGGTATTTTTATTGCCATTAATCATATCAAGGATGACACAGACTACTATAGACAAGACCTGACATAGAAAAAGTCTTTATTTACTATTTATTTTTATTCTCTATTTATATGAGCAGCTAGTTTTTGATTGTGTAATAGTTTATAATGATGTTACTTCCAGTTGATTTCCAGGTAGATGTGTTCTATTATGTAGGAACAATTTGGGTGTATGGTGTTTATTTTCCAAAGCAGTTCAGATGTGACACCAGAGGACTAATGGCACAACTCTCATCCTGAGCCCAATAGATTGTGGCATTCCGAGTTCTTTTTTAGGGATATGTCATAGCTGTGTAGGAGGTGAAAAAATGTTTCTTCACTTCTGCCATAGTATCAGCAATGTCTCGCACAGTGGCTCTAATATGTTGACAGCTTGGTGAGTCCTGAGTGCCTCCATTTGGTTATCAGATTGAATTTTTATCCCTGTGAAGGCTTTTATTTATTTATTTTGAAGTAACATGAAAA
This sequence comes from Athene cunicularia, assembly GCF_003259725.1. Taxonomy (NCBI): domain Eukaryota; kingdom Metazoa; phylum Chordata; class Aves; order Strigiformes; family Strigidae; genus Athene; species Athene cunicularia. The sequence continues at coordinate 57,790,390 of NW_020799091.1, read as the reverse complement.
TTACACAGTTCTGGACTCTACTGTCTACTGCCATGGGAACAGAAAAGTGTCTTTAGGGGACAACTATTGAAACACCAGTATTATTTTCTTGTGTCTTGTATCCCTTGGTGATCTTTGAGAGGACATGATGAATTGGACTTTGTCTTCCTGCATACTGGATGCAATTCATCTTTCCGCATTTAGAGTGTGTGGCCAGTTATGTTTAGTCTCTCTTTGTAGGGAGGCATAGGATCAGTGTTTGTTTAAACAATTATGAGGCAGTTGCTCAGTGAGCTAATTCTGAATATGGTTTGTTTGTCTATTTATTTACTGCTATCTAAGCTCCTATTTCAGCAGAAGATGAGAAGATTGAATAGATTTTCTTTATTGGGATCATTCAGAGTCTATATTTGGAGCAAGATAGAAATTTCCCTATTTGCATTTCCACAGGGGAAGGAGAAATAGGAATTTCTATAGTTCTGACAGCCCTTTGCTACCACCTTTGCTTGTAAACTTCAGATGAGGTGCTTTTGAAAGGAAATAAGATTGTTCTCCAACCACCCCAACATGCAGTTGCTCAGTCCTGCCATTTGGAGTCACAGGGATTTATGGTGCCATCCTTCTGCATTGTGAATGGAAGGCTGAAGGAAGGCTAGCCATGAGGCTGTTGCTCAGTCGTTACCGTAAGATCAGCCAGTGCTGGATCTCACCTCTTGCTCCAGTGGGAGCAGTGAAACAGATACCGTAGTGATTATATGCCTCTTGGGTAGCTATGTGTCTGCAAATTAAATCAGAAAAAACAGTAGAAGGGAAGGAAGTTGTTTTGACTATCCTAGGAACAGGATGCAGCTATAAGTACATAATGCATGTAAATCAGATATACTAGATGTTAGGGTTGCTCTGTATATTTATGTAACTTCTGTGGCAATTATGTACGGTGGTGATGTTGCTTTCACAAACACCTGGACTCTTGAGGAGAAGGATATGACTCTCTGCCATAGACAAGGCCATAGCTATCCTTAGCTGTGCTGTGACAAAGCTTAGACTGCTTGGAAAGCATGTTGCCTTAGGCCCACACCTTGAGACCACTCAAACTCCAAAAATAGAGCCGAAGAGGTTTGTGGTCTGCTTCATAAGCAGCTCCTAGCAGAAGGATATAGCAGTGCATTGGAAACTGCTCTGGCTGCTTAAAAGCTTTGGCTTGGAAATCAGAGTAGTAGTAATACCAACAACTTATTAAACAAAGCTGTTCAGAAGATGACTGTACTGTCATGTGGGAAAACAAACCGACAGTTAGGTTTGTGGAGTTTTTCACTGTTTTTTCTGTTTTGCCAGAACAGAATTTCCAGTCAAAGCCTGTTTTGACAGACACATCCTGACTGGGCAGTACTGTATAGCCATATTGGTAAGACACCTGATTACACAAAGAGAAGAAAAAAAACCCCAAACAAATGAGCTATACATATTTTATGTTTTGTTCCATCTAAAAAAACTGTGGTAAGTATACAAGACTTACTCAGAAAGTACTATAACGTGAATTATTCAGGCTTTAACTTTTGTTTTATTAGTTCTGTAATGCTTCTTAGCTGCCACAATTCTGCAGTTCCATGTATTCAAACACAACCAAGGGGAATAACAGTTGGTTTGTGACAACAAGCTATCTGACAGCAATTATATAATTTCGGTCAGTGGGGTGGAGCTGGCAGCAAAGCCAGGCTTTGCTATGGGTGGAGAGACCTTTAAAGATAGAAATACAGCAAAACAACTCTGAACTTCAGGTCTATCCCTGTATCCCCAGTGTCTTTCACTGAGTTTATATTTCTTACAGCTTTCTGCTACTAAAACAGGTAGATAGTTGGAATTAGTTTCAGTTCTGTAAAGGGAAAATAAAATACAGCCAGTTGATTCTGGGACTGCAAGTTTGGAACCTGCTGATGACCATAACCAACTTTTATAGTGGTTTTGGTAAACAAAATCAGAGACTTTGATTCCATTTTGCTAATTTCTGTATGTACAGAAGTTCCATGTGTCTTTCAAGACTGAAATTTCAATTTTAGCACATGAAACTGCAGAACTTGCTCCTCATTCTGAGTTCATCACTGGAACTAGCAAGCAAGGCTGCAAGGACAGCCATTACAGCACATTAGAGGTAGCCCTGGCAGTAGCAGGTACATGAACAGACTTTTGATAAGGAGAAAGTGCACTTAGCGCTGTGCAAAAGCACATTTCTGTGCATTAACCATTGATGATTCTGATGTCCCTCTGGCCTTTTTTACATTTGTAGGTTTTAATGGTATAGCTTTAACTATGGAAACTTCAGCACTGCTAACACTCAGGACTTTTTTGACCCTGTCCTTTATACCTACATCTGACCCCTTTCTACACTACTGCTGAAATGGACCAGTAAGAAATGAACTGGTAAAAATTGCAGCATGGTCCATGCTGTTAATTTTGCTTTAGTTTGTCTAAGCCATATAAAGTGAGTTTAGTGGAATCTTAGATGAGGCAAGACATATGACACTGCCTAAAATCCCCTAATCACATGTAATGGGTTGCCTTTGTTTTTCTCATCACACCTTTCCATTTCCAGATATTTTTTGTCCCTGATTTCTTCTTTCCAAACACACCTGACTGATAACAAAAGAATACTGCATTTCATTCCTGATGGCTCCTGGTAGATGTACAAAGATCAGATATTGCACGGGAGGGGAAGCTGAAGGAGGATGGACAAAACCACGCAAGCTATGTGAGAGGTAGTGAGGGATGGTGAAACCTGTACACTGCATTATGTATGTCCCAGAATTCATATATTTTAAAGGGAAGGTTATGTTCTTTGTATTTGGGGGATTTGAAGGGGAAAAATAATATTAATGGGAATATTTGTATTCTTCTATTTCAAAAACTAGGATGACTTTAGTACTAATTTTATGAACTTTTAGGGAAAAAAAATTGTAATGACAAATATATCTTTCCAAGTAATCTTGTGGATACAAAGTTACTTAGTTCACAGTTTTAAAAGAAAAACAGAAATATTTTCTGCTGCAATTAAAGACAGACATGATTTTTTCTTCCCAAAAGATAAAACCATCTTTGCAAATGCTTGTATTTCTATACATTAAAGTTGAGTCAAAAATATTATATCTGCCTTAATGTTCACATTCACTTTGAATACAAGGAGAGATACCTATGGATTCATTAAACTGCTATGGCCTATTAGAAATAAATGCTGGAAGGTTTCATCTGAATGGAAAATTTAAAAATAATCACAACAGTGATCAAGCTATTATTTGTCTCGTAAAGAATCAGACTTGATTTAAAATATAATAGTTCTGTTGGTGGAAGTTTTACTGAATCCTTACCAAAATGAGTCATCTTTGGCATCCAGACAGATTTCAGTACATTGCACTGGTGTTTGTAGAGGAGTTGCACTATCAAACATAAGCAAATATGCCAAACTTGAGATACAGAGGCACAGCAACATATTAGGTTTACCATTGAGAGCCGTGTAGGTTAGAAAGTTCCAGTCATCATCATAAGAAAACAGAGCTAAGTATGGTACATGGTTTAGCAAAATGAGTTGAGTATGTTTTAACAACTTGAAGAGCTTCATTTCTTAAGGATTTATTTTTAGCATCTCTACAGAACATAAATTTTGTGAGGTTTTGTGCCACTTTGTGTTTTTACATAATGACAAAGGAGTCATGACAGTGATAAATAGGCTTCACCTCTGCTGGAGAGGGTGGAACAGTGCACATGTGTGTGTGCGCACTAAATTTGAGATTGTCTATTGCTGTTGTAGCAGTGGTGAAACTCTGCCCTAATGCGTAAGAGGTTCTTCAGATGATCTGGGTAATTTATTTTGTGACTTGTTCAAGTGACCTCTATTGTGCTATGTTCAGATGCCTTTTACTTTGTTCTTTATGCTTGTAACTATAATTGCTTTTTTTTTTTTAAAAAAAAAAAAAAAAAAAAAAAGTGAAGCAGTTCTTTAGGACTGTATATCATCATCAGGGGAAGGAGAAAAGAATTAACCAAATATCTTATGGTGAGCAAGTGAAGTGAAATTGTCATGTCTGCAGTAATCCTTCTTCCTAAGCATATGAGCTACATTTTTTTCTGACCTTCTGCTAGAGGTTGTGGGACTGATATTGTGATTTTACCTGAAGTAGTTTTATTGTTCTGTCAGGTCTGGTCAAATGTCAAGCTTCCATCAGAACAGGACAGTTTTGTTAAAATTTCTGTTGGGAAAGTGTCTTGAGACTGGAGATTTTTTTTTTTTGTTAAACAACAAAGTTTGTTTTGTTAAACAAACAAGCAGCTCTGTGGCTCAAGCACTTGCCTGCCGATTCAACATTTCAAGTCTGAGTTCATGCTCATTTTGGTTCAGACAAAAAGTGCTTAACCTGAATCTCAAGTGGGTGCTGATTGTCAGGCTGCTAGGTATTCCTGTGTGAGTAACTCTGGTATTGTTTTTCATTTCATTTTAATTTTTCTTGAAGGAAGCTTTGTTCTGGGCTTTATCCTGAAAAAGTATTTCATAACAGGAACATTATTTTCTGCTTAATTCTAGCTGGAAAGCTTTTTCAAAATACATTGCCATAGTCAGATAAGTGGTGACTGATGTTTGTTACTAATGCCAGGATATTATCAGAGAATTTTTGGTGGTGTGGAGCAATGTTAGTTGTAGGACAGTTGCAGAGCTGGAGCTCATTCTTGGTTGATGAGTTTAAAAGAGGATTACTGCAGAGCACAGGAGAATCTGTATTTCATCAGCTATTTTTGAATATTTGCTAGGCAGATAATCAAAACAAAACCAATCACTTAAGTGTCTTAGAAGCATTTTCTGCTAAACTAAAAGGCATGAACTTCATCCCCTTGAGGTTTACTTTATGCATTTTCCCAAAGCCACATGTTGATTTTGGACATCAGTTGGACTAGTTGAATACCCGTGGCACCTGTACACTGGTGTTACTTGTACACTGTGATAGGGAGCTAGATCTTTATGCAATCTGCTCATTGCAGTTGAGGATATCATAAACTTGTTTCCTCAGCTGACTGCATAAGCTATGAAGTAGGACAGGGAAGTAATTTCTCTTCTGGAATGCTGCAGGTGAGTATCACAAAAGCAGTGGGTCTATTCCTTTTCAGGGAAGATTTAATTATTATATTAGGATGTGTTTCCTTAGACTTCTGACTTTAAGGTAGTCATAAGTTCTTTGGAGAGAAACTGAGTTACTGAGCACATTTTCCTCTTCTCCCTAGTAAGAAATAATTTTCTGCTAAGGCCAACTTTGAAAAAGTTCTGCCTTCAGGATGGCATTTCAGGGGGGTTTGATATTGACTGAATTCAGATGACTCACAGCATTTCTCAGAGAAGTTTCACTGCAGTCATCTGTTACATCATTTACTATTTGTTGTGGTTATATGTCATTGGATCAGAATATTTTTCTGGGATATCTTGATTCTACTGAAGTTCCAGGAAAAACAAAGTTTTCCAACCAGTGAATTGGTGGCCATGGAGCTTCTTTACGCTCGGGATGAGATTCACCCAATTGAATGCAAACTCTTGCTATGTAGACACCAAAGCTTGAGCAACTTATAAGTTTATATTTTGTCTGTCATGCAGTTAATGAAGAATATTTCTATGGTGTAATTCATGTTATTCTGAAATAGATGGCTATACTAGCAGTGTAGGGAGCCTAGGAGGACTACATCAGAAATATGCTCCAGAAGTCTTAATGACTAGGCGTAGAACCTACTGTAGAAGTAGGTTGCTTCTGTTTCTTGAGATGCTGCATGGCAGGCCTGAGGGGAACTGAGACCCACAATAGTAATATGGGTCCCAGAACCCAGCTCTCTGCCTCTTGAAAGCCTCCCAGTCTCCAGTGCCTGGACAGGCAGCAGGCTGCCTGGCAGGGCAGGGAGCCTGAACTGTTAGGAACATTCTCTTGCACTGCAGTGGCAGCTCAGCTTCCCACCTCTCAGCAGAGCTGAGGAGAAAACCCAGTTCTTCTCTCACAGAAGTTGGATTTCTAAAGAAGGAGGAGTGTTTTATGGTGGAATAAGTAGGTTTTGAAGTCTAAAATTCCCCAACATTTACCTGCGGTTGTCTCCCTTCCACTTGTGTTGATCCAAAAAATTCCGATTATCTTAATTATAGCTCTCTTCACTAATGTTTATCTTCTTTTAACATGACTGAAGTACAAACATTTATGTGAAAGAAACCTGAAGTATTTACTAGTGTTTGGTTATTTAGGAGATTTTGAGAACTTCAATATTTTAGATTTTTGCTGGTGTCCCAACACTATGTAAGGTAATCTTCATACTGATTTCCAATTTACTCAAGCTTTTAATGTCTCAGGAGTTTAAGAAAAGTCTTAGAGCTATTTAGAGTGTACAAACACTGCTGATAAAATGCCTTGTGGCTTTTCAAAGGAGGTAATTCTACTGAGAAATTATTTATTCTGAACAACACGTATCCAGTAGTTAGCATGAATTGTCCAAAATATAAAATTAAAGCAGATTATTTTGAATTGTTTGGAAACTGTTGACAAGTGTTTCTTTTTTCTTTTTTTTTTTTTTTCCTTCCTTCCAGTTGCATTCATCACTAGATATTAAAGTGCTGGGGAAAGATTTTATAAGCTGTCATTCTTCTGGATGGATAGAAGGCTTCTAATAAGTGATGTCTATTTGTGCTGACATCTGTTTATTTTATTAACAGTGGCATGCCTTTTCCCCTTGCCTTCACTTCCCACCCTTTAAATTCCTCTGTTAAAATCCTTCCATTTGCCCCAACAGTAGGATTAATACTGTCTTGCACAAATAAACACACTCAATTTAATGTAAAACTCAGGGTAGTAATTGGCCTCTGACATACTTGTAAATAGTGGTTTCTGTCTATCCAGTTGTTAATTGTGTCTCTTCCAGTCATATTAAGGCCTTTAGTCTAGCCTGGTAGGGACATCTACATTCTGGACTAGGATTCATTTTTATTGTTGCTTTGGATAAAATGTCTGTCCTCTTTGTGCTTCTGTTTTGCTGTCTGGAAAGTGGGGGTGTTGCTGATCTTCTGTGTTTAGGCTCTGCCTGGAAATCTGCTGGCAGCAGGATCTTTTTATTGTGACTTTGTAATATGAGGCCAGTGCTCATCCTCCTCCAGGAATGTGCCCCCGTGCTCTGGACCAGCCCAGTTCCCCTAAAAATGAGCGTGGCCCACACTCCTCTCCTGACTGAGACCTCTGGGCTTTGCCCCTGGGGCCATCCTCACCTTCTTTGTGCTGCTAGAGTCCCATCATAACATGTTCAGTAGAGTCTACAGAATGTTGTAATCAACAGGACACATACAAAATTTGTAGATACCACAGGTTTTTTAGCCTAGAGATAATGAAAGCAGCTTGTCTTTACTTTGAACTTGAATAATAATTTCAATGAATAAGTGTATGGCCTTTAAAATATTTATGTTAAAATATTCAAAACTAACCATGTTCTAAAAATAATAAATGCAAAGTAGAAATACAGACGCAACACATGATGCAGTTTTGGGCAGAAATTAAAAATTAACTTTGGTTTTCTTTGCATTAGAGCTGCACGTCTGGAGATTTCAGGAAGCAGTCAAGGAAATTCAATAGAGGACACTTGTCCTCTCTGAGTGCATTGACGCTTTCCTAATGGCAAGGGTGTAGCTTCTGCCCTTATGAGAATTTAAATATGGTACTAATACTCTGCTACCTTGGTGTCTCCAAACAGGGCATGTATCTATGAGGAAGTCTTTAGGGTTTAGGTCCTTTCACATACATCAGAATTACGCTGAACTAAGCTGAACTATGCTGGTGCAACCAGAATCCACAGCCTTAGCTGTGGTGTAAAGGATTTGTGTTCCCCTGCTTTAAATGGGATATTTGGTAAGACAGGGCTATTTTTAAAGGTATTTTTCTCTGCAAGCTTGTTGATTCTAAAACAAGAGTCTTCACAGACTTGTTATTTTAACCATATTGCTCTTTGTATGAACATGGAAGCAGTTTGGAATTTTCAGATTATTATTTTCAGATAGGCATTTACAATTCTTATTACTATTATTTTTCCGGTTTTGAAGCAAGTCTTCATTTCAAATTGTCAGTCAATTTGATTTTAAAATTTTAAAATTGCACTCATCTTTGAAATGAAATATTTACCCTTTGAATTAAATATTTAGTTTGTCAGGAAATGAAGGATTTAAACTCCGAGATACTATGATTTTATTTTTTTTGCTGTGACTCACCGTTTTTTCAACTGCCCATGGTCCAACATTGCCCACTTTGGCCTGTTAGAGAAGAATGGAAAAGCTTTTAATCCATCCATTTTTGCTTTTTTTTCAAGGTTTCTTTTTCTTTTATTTTGGTAAACTACAAACAAATTTTGTTGATCTGGGTTCTAAAAACAAAGGCTAGCCATCCTACTTCCAGGCAGAATGAGGGAAATCATACATAGAGCTTCATGTTTCTCCCCACTCTTTCCTGAAGATGTTCAGGATCAGGATTAGATGTCCATACCTGTTCAGAGTAATGTCACTTGTTATGTCATTGGAAGACACATATGATGGATCTCAAATTTGCCTCATTTAGTATTTTCACACATGCAATTTGGCATTTGTAATAAATTAAGAGATGGTTGTAGTCTTGAGAAGGAGTGATGCTGGTATTACTGGTTTTGGCCAAGCAGGCAGTGAAAGGAGGAGCCATCATCATGAAAGTGGTGTGGCTCAGCAAACTTGAGGAATATGTTTCGGTTTAGGGTTTTTTTGCTAGTTTTGTATTACCTATCTTGGGAGAGAATACACATTCAGAACTGCCATGGATCTTCAGTCAGACTCGCTACTCTGCAAAATGTGTGTGATGGCTGATGAAGTTGCTGGTGGCTTTGGTTCAATGTGCTAATAGATGTTTACATGTATACAACTAGAAATTAAAGTCTGTGTATTATTTCTTGGTAGCTATGAGGTGAAGTCTGTATCTTCTGTTAAGTGCACAGTTAGCCTAAATCTATAGAAACCGAGTGTTTCTACAAATTTGTGAAGGAGGATATATGTGACTGATGGCATATTTGTTTTATTTGTTTAAGTTTACAAATGTGTTTGGTTATTAAAGTTGTGTTTGAGCAGCAGGGAGGAGGGCTGCCTTATATACTCTTGAGTGCTCAGCATAGTTGTAGAACGTAGTTGGAGCAGGGCTGGGAAATGATGCTGGACTGAAGAGTTCAGAGTGGGTAGAGAGTGGAAGACAGGATATGAGAAACAGGGCAAGGAGGCCCTATCACCTGAACAGTTTAAAAAAATACAGGTGGCAGATAAATGTAGAGCCAGCTCTCCATGGTGAGCGAGCTGGTCTGGAAGCAAAGCAGGATGAAAAAACAGATCATAAAGTCACTGCAAAAATGCACTAGATAAGTGTTTTATACAAAATCTCCAATCCTATTTTTATTTCACTTTCAGGTTATATATTTAAAACCTATTTGTTCTGGTTTGTGTTCTGTTAAAATTTAGAGATTGAAAGTTCTTTCAGCATTTTTAAGGTATTTTTGGTCAGGTCTCCATCAAAGCATGAACCAGTTTTGAGCTCCTCCAAAACCTAGCAGACATTTGCATTTTTGTGAGACTATGGAATACTTTTGGGTTTTTAAGGGTGAACAGTAGTTTTAGTTCATGGTGCCAGTGGTTAGGGTAGTCTCTGCTGACTGTATCTCCAGCATGCCATGAAAAGACTCAGAACTGGAAGATTTACTCCTTGTTAGTGAATAATCAAGTTGACCTTATCTGTTTCTGCTCATTTTCTCATAGGAGTATAGTCCTGCTTAGTTTCTGGTTCGTAGCTAAATATCTGGTTTAAACAGCCTCTCCAAGAGAGTCAGAGTAATCTAGGTGAGATAAATGGTTAGGTTTTGGTTGCGGTTTTTAGTTGTTTTTTTTTTTTTTTCCTCTAGGAGCATTAGGTGGCATAAAAGGAGTCTGCTACTTGTATCCATTTTTTTCTTGCTAGTGTCAGTCTCGAAGCAAGACCAGTTCCAAAAAAGCAAGGCTGTTGGTGCTGAGGATCCTCAAATAGGATTTGTTGAGTGACTGCCTGTCACAGTTTTATGTGATCTGTCCTGTATCATCAGTGTCAAAACCTACTGATTTCCTTAAAGCCCAGCTCCTGGGTTCACGTAACTTCCTCAGAGTTTGTTTTCTTTCTGTATATTCCAAGTTTTCTTGAATAGCAGAGATGGGGAGAAGACAAAAAAAACCTTGAAGTTATGGCCCAAGTTAACCCTGAACTCAAAGAATAAGTAGGAGCACCTCCAGTAAAGAGGCATGGCTTTTGTCATACTAATGATAGAAGAAATGAGTCTGTAATTCTGAATTAGAAATGGTACGCTGTGTTCTTCAAATTCAGGGCCTTGCACTCTGTAGGCTGAACAGGACTCTCACCTTTCTCACAGGGAGCGTTTGGGGAAAAGCTGATCTTAGAAAACCAAAGCAGCCATGCATTGCTTCTCTTTCTGTCTCTCCATCTCACTGCATTCTGGCAAATAAAATACACAAGTGCTTGTGAGTATGGTGGAATAAATTATAGGAAAATGTCTGCTATTTCTTCAGCAGGTCCCTGGTTAAATAGCATTCCACTTAGTTACACTGCAAAAATGAAAGAACATCTGAAATATTTAGTATGACTTTCTATTTTCTGGTTCAAGTAGTTCTTAATAATCCACTTCCTATAACTCATGACATTTCTTGGGTATATAATGTATTAAAAATCCAAAACCAAGCAGTAGATCCTTGATTATACTTTTTGGGTGATCTTGCCTTGCTTTCATTTCTGTTACTGTTAGAGATTTTGGAGATTAAACTGAAAATAGCAACTCTTTGTTAAAGAGCAATGGAATGTTATAAAAATATTAAATAACAATTAATAGTACTGTATGTATAATGATTTTTTAAATTCTTCTGTAGAGCTTCCATATGAATTAATGCCAGTGTATTCATGCTTTCCTACGCAAATAAATATTTTTTCTAACTAAGTAAGGTATTTTATTTATATTAACAGTGCAAACTTCAGCTTGTCTGATGGGACCTCTGTAACCTTGCTTTATACAGAAACAATAAAGATTGTTCCTAACTAATAACAGATATGGAAATACATTTCCCTTTCACAATGGGATTATCCATTTCTCAATCAATTTTCTTTTCATCCTGGCCACATATTCTTGGAGTCCTGTATCTTCAGTAATATTACTTGTTCATGAAGAGAACTGAAATGTAATTTGTGTTTAACAGTTCTCATTTTGGTGGGATTTTATATCTTTGTAAACAAACCTGTTCAGACAGTGTTGGTGATTGACATGGTTTGGCAGTGAGGATTTATGTTAATGCATAAGGATTAAATAATAATATATAAGAATACATAATGTTCAACTAAGGGAAAGTTTGACTTTTCCACTTTTTTGAAGGTTGAAATTCAGTTTACCGATCCTTATTTTTCATGGTAAATGTTTTCTTTCAGATACAAAGAAAATAAGCAATCCCTGTGTTTTGTATGTGATTGAATAATAAACTAAAATGTAATTAATTTATCAAACTCCTTGATGGTACTTCATTTTCTTTATTTTCTTTTGAGGGTTGTTTCTTTTTTTAAGTATAAAAGAGGTTTATTTGTCTTTGGCCACAACTAAATGCTTTTATTAATCAGGAGTTTACATTTGTGCACTAAATTGTTAGCACTGATGAACAAATCATGTTTCTGTTTGCTTTAAACCTGCACAGATCTCAGCTCAGTCCACTCAACCCAGCTAATGTGAAAATGACAATTTGAGTTTTTCTAAATTTGTAAAATGTAGTAAAATATCTGTTTATGGTAGTGGCAGTGAACATGACTGGTTCATTAGGAGATACTTGGAATCTGCTGGACCTGGAGCCAGGAAGTCCTATATGTTGTTCAGCTATCAAAGAAAACTGAATGTCTTTGCTTTGCAACAAGTCTGTGACATATTGTATGAGAACAAGTCTTACAAGGAGTGGCTGAGGGAACTGGGGGTGTTTAGTCTGGAGAAGAGGAGGCTGAGGGGAGACCTCGCTCTCTACAACTACCTGAAAGGAGGTTGTAGTGAGGTGGGTGTCAGTCTCTTCTCTAACTAGTGATAAAACTAACAAGATAACTAACAAGTGATAAAACAAGATGAAATGGTATCAGTTTGTGCCAGGGGAGGTTAGATTGGATACTAGGAAAAATTTCTTCACTGAAACAGTTGTCAAGCATTGGAACAGGCTGCCCAGGGAAGTGGTTGAGTCACCATCCCTTGAGGTGTTTAAAAGACGTGTGAATACAGCACTTAGGGACATGGTTTAGTGGTGGACTTGGCAGTGTTAGGTTTATGGTTGGACTCAGTGTTCTGACAGTCTTTTCCAACCTAAATGACTCTATGATTCTATATATGGCAATTCCTAGTTATCACTTCATAACTACGTAACATCTTCTTTCTCCCACTTCACTGGCAGTGTAATTCATTTGTTTGCCTCCACTTTTGAAGCTAGTTGGTAGATGAAAATGTAAAATTTCTTGAAAGTAATGCAAATGGCTTTCAATATTTTGTGCCATTGGCAAGGATGTAAAATTAAATAGAGTACACTGTGTTCTTGAGGTGCACATTTCAGAAGTGATACTGTTGCATATCTAAGCAGAGGGAAAATACTACTTAATTTTGTGGGCTTTTCTGTATTCTGACAAGAATTAAATGAAGTTAATAACAAGTTAAGGACCCCTGCCACTCGGTGTTATGGAAGCTTCCTGTATGCAACAATAGAAAATGGAGAGTGGTTTAGGATTTAATACTTAGCATTGCCAATTATCCTGCTATTCTCTCTCTATTGAGCATTACCATGATAGTTTCTAATACTTTTAAAATAGATTGTTTAGGTGCTTTCCAAATTTCATTCTAAGTGTTTGTGAAAGAAATAGAAGCTGACATCAAATATTTAATTGCTTTGTGATGCAGCATGCAAGGAGACAAATAGCCAAGATTGTAAAAATAAACTTTATGTTTAAACATTTAGTTCTAAAAATATGAATTATCTAGGAAGGGGAGAATCAAATTCATTCTTTGGTAAATTAGGTGTTATGTGAAATATATTGTTAGACTTGGAAAGGTCATCTATGCCCATCCTATTGTGCTTTCCATGTTCAGTGACATCTTCAGAGAAATCTTATTCTTAAAACCCATTTATTTACTCATTCAAAGGGCAATGCATTAGTCAAATTTTATACATAAGTTAAATGGTAATAGAATCTGTCACATTGTGATGCCTTTGCATTTTTTCAATGTGACTAAAATAAAGTTTGGTCTTTCACAGGGCCTTTTTATGGGAGACTAACAAAGTGGAGATTGTTGCAAAAAGAGGACACAGAAATTGCTGAACTCCGGCATCTATTGCTTAGTGATTTTGTTTTAAAGAAAAATGTTAAGCAATATGTTATATAATGTTAATGTTTCACTGTCAGAATTCAAAAGCAAAAATGTTCAGGTATAGGAAGGATATAAACAAGATAAACAAAATACTAGAAAATTATTTTATCTGAGTCAAGAAGATTCAGTAAGACAATATATTTTTTAGGCCTATGTGAAATTAAAAGAACAAATAAAACTTGTAATAGCAAGTCTGCTGTAACAGAACTTTAGACAATAGAATTTTTAGCATTTTGAAGTAAACTTTGAGAAAGTGAATATAGTTGCAGAGATGATATTTTTGTGCCAAGTGGAAGATGATGCTTGTCAGGTAGCAGTTAAATGCATTAAACTGTGACTAGTGCTATTTAAGTAAGCCTGGAAGTAGAGGCCAGCTTCTTCTCAACATTCCTGTGGTAACATCAGCTTTAATTTTAGATATTGAGAAATTGGAGATCATAGAATTTTAGCATATTAGAAGGAACATGGGTCAACAGTGGAAAGCCTCAGTACTTAGAGAGTCCTTTCCACAAGAGTGGAAAGCAGTAGGGAGAAATCTCCCAAGAAATCCATGTATTGGAATATCAAAAACATTGAAGATGTACCATATAGTCCAGTAGGAGGAGAAATGCAAATTATTAAAATAAGTTACTAAAATTAAACTACCATACCCATGTAAAATTGTGATGTTGGAAAAATGTGTTTTCTTAACAACTTAAACCTCTTTCTTTTCCAACAAATACCCTCCAAAAATAATATGGCTGGTAAAGGAGACTGTTAACAATTATGCCATAGACAAGCCTATTAAATCCAGTCATCTTGTGAATCTGAACAGATATAAATTACCCCAGCTAGAAGCCAAGTTGCTGTAATTCTATTGACGATCAAATCTGTTCAAGTAAAAGCACGTACCAAGAAGCAAATCTTATGTAGTTCGAAATGTATTGTAAGACCTAGAGACAAAAACTCAGTGCACACAAATGGAAGGGAGCACATTTTGCAGTTAACTTAAAAACATTTGCAAATACAAAGGCAAGGATGCCAGCTCAAAGGGTACGATGCTGTGCTATCAAGAAAAGCAACCATTTTGCAGAAGTCCGACCTGCTTTCATAGTTTACCAAGAAATTTCATAAACGCTCTGGAAGTGCCGATGACAATGACAGTGCAGGAACGTAGGAGGACTCTGTGTCTCTCTTAAATGTGTTCTCAAAGCGAGGTTCTGCAGGAGATGAGCTTGTGATGTGAGGCATGAACGGACAAAAAGTAGAGTTAAAAATAAACACCGAAGTTGAGTGCCCTGTAATCATCATGAGGACAGAAAAATGAGTGAGCACAGAGAAATAGGCTCACAAAGCCACCGTGTTTCAGAATAAGTACTATTATTACTTATGGGAACAGGGAATAATGGAAGCTATTGCTTTTCTGAGTTCACATTATATCCTTTCCCCCTCTGTCCTGAATAGAGCAAAACTTTCTTTAAAAAATATTTTTCTTTCAAGCTCTTAATTAAATCTTGGTTTTCTGGTGTGTATTATGAGATACTGAAAACATTATTATTTAAATCAGAGAGCACTAGCATGTAAATGTCCATATTTTATCACTTCCTATTAAGAATGAAAGTAAACCCAACATGATCAGAAACTTTGAAACACTGAGACACCAGGTGACAGGACAGTCAAAATAATAAAGTTAGGAGTGTATAAAGCTTTTGAATGCAAGAGCTGTATCATAAGAACATCTGAAGAGTTTAATAATGAAGAAACATCATGGTTTAGATGACTATTTAGTATTTTATCACCTTTATCTGAAGTACAAAATTTTGAATTCCCCATCAGCTATGTTCTTGTTTTTGCAAGCTTGCATTTGGGATTGTGTATCATGCATATGAGAGGATCCTGCACTTTTATGTGCTGGAATGATGATGCAAAACTTGCCAGAAACAAGGCAAAATGAGTGTAATGTGATCGTCTGTACTGACTGTACCTGTTAGAGTACTGTTGAGATTAAACAAACAGTATGCTTGAGAAGACAACTATTGGAAACTGGGAAAAATGTTACAGCAGGAACTGAGAATCCAAAAAGGAAATGTCATTTTACATGGAATTTGGTCCCTCCTTCTGGAGATGAATTACCTAGTGGAAAATACTTCTAAAATGCTAGATGATACTGACACATGTTTAAAGTTTTAAATGGTATCCAGTCATTAATCTGAAGCATCAATAGGTTTCTGTGCAGAAGTCAGCGAAGGACTGGAGGCTGCCTTGAATTGTGGTCTAGTGGATGTGCTCTAATCCTGCCTGTGGTGGGTAGTTAATTATTATACAAAATAGAGTGGCTTCAGCAAGAGAGACTGCAAGAATCCCAGTCCAAAACGCCACACAACACTATTGTCAGGGCACTCCTGTCTGAGTAGTCAGGAAAAATGACCTTTTACACATTCCAGGCCTTATGAACTAACTGGGAGGCAGGTCTGGAGTGGCTGAGACACTGTGCTTTGGGTGGATATTTTGCTTCCCAGCTTCAAAAGAAATCTGGAGGTTGCAGCTTTTTTTTGGGGGGGGTAATTTTTGAAAAATCCTAAGATAGTTAATAAATGTTTTTGGTATTTAAAATAAAGCTTAATAGATGATGGAGAAGTTCCCTAACATGCTGATCATAACATCAATGAGCAAGAAATGGCAGTCAAGTCATGGTGACTATTGGAGCACGAGAAATCTTAATGAAAAAGATGCCTGATTTGTTCTGGACCAGCATGAGCAGTACTTTTAATACTGAAATATCCAAAAATAAAAACTGCAGGAGGGGAAGGTAAAGAATAAAGGGCAAGTAAAATGTGAAGTACCTGGAGCTACCAATTGTTAACATGAGTTTGATGCTATGCTATCTGAGCAGAATGTACCTCTAAATACTGGCTTTCATTTGACTTGCTGAGCAGCTCATTTTGTGACAGATTGGTAATTGACTGGATCATTTAGTTTATTCTCCATAAGAATGTGAGTTGATATGAGACTAACCCACCATTAAGCATTTGCTTGTCAGCTCAAACAGGCTTTTATTTAGTACCTCTACTCAAAAGAGGGAATAAGTAAATAACGACAAGCAAAAAAAGCCCTCCTATGGTAAAAACAAAAAAATCAAAACTCCAGTGGATGCTAAGGGATTAATTTTTCATGGTATTAAGATTGAATGGGCATATCCATTATTGTTCTTTTAGCATTGTAAATTCATCTATGTCTGAACACAAAAGTAAAATCCTTAACACCTGTATTTAATAACTTTGTCCCCTTGTTTATTTTAAACCTATAAAATTTCTAAAGAGATCTGTCCTGGCAGCCTGTGGGGGTGGGAAAGGAGATGCTAAAACCATTCTGTTTATGAACAGAAAATATTCTTAATTGAAAACATAAAGTGTCATAATTGTTCTAAAGCAAGAGCTGCGCTCAGTCTGTCATTAATGCCAAAGCTGGTTTTGTAGCCATTATTGGAGGGA
Source organism: Athene cunicularia (assembly GCF_003259725.1). Lineage (NCBI taxonomy): Eukaryota > Metazoa > Chordata > Aves > Strigiformes > Strigidae > Athene > Athene cunicularia. The sequence goes on along the minus strand of NW_020799091.1, from coordinate 57,773,471 downwards.
GAAGACATCTTAATTAAACTCTGCCTTTGTTGAGGACATTAGAAAAGCTACTGACAGAGTGTGCATGCTAACTGCAGTCATGCATCCTGCGTTACCACTGACAAGGGAAAAAAGCAATAAAAGCAGGCTGCAAGTGGTGGCTGTCATGTAGGTTGCTGTGGAAGAAAGACTTGAGAAGCTGTTGCTTTGCCCATTCAGTCCAACGTCTGAATTTGTAGCGTCAACCCCTAATAACAAGTCAGAATAATTTCCATGGTGGGGCATTACAGACTTGTCATGCTCAGCTGTTCAACACCAGAAGTCAAGTTGCAGAATAAGATCATTTAGAAGATTTTGAACTGTCCTTTAATTTTGATCCATGGTGAAGTTTGATGTTTTCTTTTCCACTGAAGTCAAGATGTTTAAAATTTAATACAGATGGTATTTTTCACACAATCATGTTGTGGTGGCTAGGACTTCAAGAGAACTAGTAGCAAAATACCTATAATAAAATCATGAGAGCTGGGAACTTTTTGGTGAGGTCATCTACTCTCATCCTGTTCATTTGTATTTTATTATTTTGCTGTATTCTCTTGCCATTCCCTGTCTCTTTCACGAGGGAAGAAAAAGGTGTGCCTGGGGTGTAAAGGGTAAGAATAATTGCTGGTCTGTCTACCTGTATCACTGTGGTGGGAATTATGAAACATAACTTATCCAGTGCACCTGTACACAGGCAGAATCAGTCTTCTACTGGTGTTTCTGGGCATTGTTGGTCACTCTTGCCTTCTAGCAGACGGTTAAAAAAAAAAAAAAAGTGTTATCAAGAAGGATTTGAGAAACTTTTCTATAAAGCCTCTAATGCTGAGACTGTTCCTGTAATATTATTAAGTGACAATGGGTAGACAAAATGCTATAGAAATGCAGGGACTAGCAGGTTTCTTTTCTCTGCTTGCTGCCCAGGTGTCTCAAAAAGGACATGAAAGAGTCATTTATCTTTCTGCAAGGAAAAGAGATTAATTCTTTGCCTGGCAGGATGGTCTGCTTCATCCTGGAGATATTTACCTTGAGGCTGTATGGAGTAGTCTTTTTGACTGTTTCTTATTATGACTTGCATTGAAATTAATGAGTCATTTCGTAGAACTCCATCACTAAATCTGGGTTGCTTTTTGGCTAAGGTTAAAGAAATACCATGTCTCATTGTCCAGATCCCCCAGTTTTTTGATCACTGTTCTGCTAAAACATTTAGTTGTTATTTACTTTGATTTGTAGATCCAAAGTGCTGTGATATGTATTAACTAAATGTTATGACCAAGAACTATCAAAAAATGAGTGATTAAATTACTTGTCAGGAATAAAAGTTTTAATCTTGCTGAGGACAGGTAGGAATTTAAGGTAGAAAAGATGTTCTTAGGATACTGGTTTGAAAAGTTTCTAATAATCCACAGTAAAAAAGTAAAAAGAAAGTTTCATTTACTACGTTTCATGGGGATAAAAAACCTTTTTTTTTTTTTTTTTTTACCCCCCCATTTATTAGTCTACAGAGGGCTACTTTGCACAATGAAAATCACATTATTAGTAATAAATTTCAGTTGTCAATGAAACATTCAAGTGGAAGAGCCATGTTTTGTGACGGTGGTGTTCAGTTCTCTGATAAATGAAGCTGTTAAAACTGTATACAAGTGAGATAGATAGATAGATAGATAGATAGATATACACACAGTGAGGATCCTCTGGTCTCGTGCTATAAGAGTTATTATTTTGCTGTGTTTGAGTTTGAGTGAACAAATAAATGGAGGATTCATACCCTGTCTCATCACACATAGTCTGAACTGCTAGTTGAATTGCATAGCTATCCATAAAATTATTTTAATTCAGATATAATTTTGGATAGCTGGTAAAGGTTAACTTTAATGCTTTTGGTGAAAACATAGACAAATGAGTGTGCAATTTCTTGTTAGAAAGTATATTTTATCTGTGAAATTAGAAAAATGAATAGAATGTGTATAAAGAACAACTTTGAAAGTCATTTTGAAGTTTCACATTTTTCCCTTGAAGCAGTAGATGTAAACAGCTGGTAATAGTGAGTTGACTGTATTTGCCTTCCTGTGATACTTTGAGCTAGAAGTACTGTTTTTCAAAATACTGATATTTTTCCAGTAAATACTTTTTAAAACTCTATTTTTAACAGTATTTTTAAAATATTTTGCTTTAGTCCTTTAAGATGCCATTTTAGTATGTGTAAAGCAAGTATGTTTAAATTTGTCAGTTTGGAAGTGAACATCAAAAGCATGCATTGATAGGAATAGTGCCTGTGTAAGAGGAACTCACTTTTCATTTTTAAATTATGGAAATATATTTCTGTTGCCTGATGAAGTTGATTGAGACAATACATTCAAATAAAATTCAGTTTATTCTGTTTACAAATTTTTAAAATATTTGTTGCTGAGTATTCTTATATTAAGACAGAGAAATGTTTGCTAATGTAAAAATTCATGGAAAGCAAAATTTGCAGTTAAAAGGAAAAAAAAGTTGTAGTGTGCTTATATGTTGATCACCAAATGTTTCTATTATTTATTTCCATGCCTCAGAAGTCTTACACTGTTAATATTTATAGTAACAGTTTTTATTATGTTTACAATTTAATCATATTTTAAATATAGGTGGGTTTATTGTTTAATATGACTTTGTAATTTGGATACTCAAGAAAAACTTGACATTTTCGTAATCATTCACAGAACTGAGCCTCTATAGAAAACTTCAGAGCATTCCAGTCAGAGCAGTTTTGTTTATTAGTGTTTACTTTCACCTCCCCGTAGGATACTGTAAGCAACCCAGCATGATTGATTGTGAGAGCAATTAAACACAGATTCAAGGAGGATTTTATATTCTGGCCACAGGTTTGCATGGAAATCACTTCTGTCTTCCTTAGAAGTTCACCTATTCATATTATTATGTACATGCCTCAAAGCCTTTATGATTTTATTTCATTATTGCAGACGTAAGCATGATATAGCATAGATGCTCTTCATGCCAATGTCCCCACAATTTTATGTGCTCGCTGCCTGGAGTTGGGCCTAATAGTTTATGATTAACAATATTAATACCAATATCACACAGAGGTAGTGCTGTTGATTTTTTTTAAGATGCAATGTCCTCTTTCTCAGCACTGAACCAGTTCTGCAGCATCTTAATTTGTGATTTGGTAAGGCACCACCCTTGAGATGAATCATAAAGATGTGGCTTGGCAGCCCCTGCCCAGTTCTTGGCATTTTTCATAAATGCAGAGTATTAAACAAGGTAGCTTAACTGTTTAGCTACCTGAATTTCCCATATACTTTTAGCTTACTATGGATTTTCTCAGGTTTTTTCCTCTGTTGAAGGAGAGTTATGTTTTGCTTTGACTGTGGATGTTATTCCCTGGGAGGTGGGAGAGGGCAGGTGAGTTGTATCCACTTCTAGATGGGTAAAATATTTTGGGAACTCTTCAGATGGGACCATTTAAAAATATGCCAGATAAGTTTGTCACTTTTGGTAGAGAGGGAAAGGAGACAGACCTTTTCCTCCAAGTGTTCTTAAAATTTATGTGAAGTAATTGTAAGTTACTAAGATGTATGACACGAGTAGGGTTTTTTAAATGTTTTCTTAGTTTCTCTAAGGTTCTATACTTGTTGCTGAAGTCTAAACCTTTTTGCAGGGCTTAATCTGGTTTAAGTCTTCTGACTATGGGTGTTTGGAGTGTTCTTTTTCTTTCTGTTTTACCTATGTTAATTATAATGAAGGATGTTGGAGGCAGAGAACAGGACACACAACTGGCCTAATAATAATCTGTGGTGAGATTTTTCTCCATCTCCATCAGGACCCATCCTGTTGTAGTACTTACTTTTAAGACGGCAATGCTGCTTCACCAAACTTCCTCCTACAGTGAGAGAAGTAGGGATAACTCTTGGAAAAAGTTTTGAGGCTAGTGACAAAATATGTTTGTCTTTCAGATCCCCAGCTCAAGGGTATAGTGACCAGGTTATATTGCAGGCAAGGCTACTACTTGCAAATGCACCCCGATGGAAGTCTCGATGGAACCAAGGATGACAGCAGTAATTCTAGTAAGTGACTGCCCCAGGGGAATGTCTTAATCTCACACGCAGATTGCATCGCTCGAGTGTGTGTGCGCAGACACAGTGTTAATGCCTTTGGAGGGTTTCTGAATGTGTTTTGTCAAAAGGAGGAGGGTTCTGTCCATTTGAAGCCTGCAGGGTCATGCAGGACATTGGCCTAAATGTATTCCCTCTGAAGGGAAAAGCGTGTCAGTGGACCTCAGGGGTGAGATATTTAGGCCAATGGTTGTCCTCTGATAATTTTATAAAAATAGTAAAGTTACATTTTAAATTATTTTTTTTAAAGCTATATATTTAAAAAAAATTCTTATCTTCAAATAAATAACAAATACTAAAAAAAGAGAGATTGAAGCAAAAATTCCTTGAAAAATCTGGTCATGTAGGCCCTGATTCAGCAAAGCAAATAAATGTATGTCTAACTGTCAAAGTTCTGCTCAAAACACATGCTGAAGTACCTTGCTGAACTGGGGCTAAAGATGCTACAGTCCCTATACCAGCAGGAGTTCCAGTGATTTTAAGAGAACTTCTGCCAGTGTAGGGACTGTGACAGTGGCATTTTTCAAAAATATTCCAAACAAACATGGCCTTGAAAGGCTGCGTGGGTCACTGCTTTGGTGCTCTTTTCCTATGATACTGCCACATATTTTCATTCATATATACATTTGATAACTTCCATTGCAAATGTTAATTAAGCAAACCTATTCAGACTCTGGAAACAGATGATCTTTAATTTTCTGTTTAGCAGAGAACATTTGTATTTTGTTTATTTTAATGATATTTAACATATTTCTGTGTGATCTTGAGGTCTATTTTAAGCATTTTTAATACAAAAGTTTTACCTTATTATGCATATATAAATAAGCCTCTACTTTCATCTAAAATGTTGAAATTAGGCTATAGAAATTAAGGGATTTCAGGTTTCTGCTGTACTTTGGTTAGGTCCCTATTTTATCTGTTAACACACAGTTGTCATTTTTAACACATTTAATCAACAGATAGGATGGTCATCTTTTATTATTCTATTTTTTCTTTAGAATTCAGATAAATAATTGATTAATCTATTTTGATATGTATTTCTCTGCTTGTTTTACAAGTGGGTTTTTCCCCCCTCCTTGTTCCTTGTTTCTTTTCTTCCCTCAGTGTGTCCATCCCTTATGTCCACTTCTGTACTGGACTAGATATTAAGACATTGTGCAGACAAGATGATTACTGCTTTTTATAGAAGCTTTGCCTATATGAGGTCGAAGAAATGTGTCTTAGAGTGTGAGCATGTCTCTCTCTCTCTCCCTCTCCTTCTCCCTCTGCCCATCTCTATTTTCAGTTTCAGTAAGGAGCTGTGTATGACTGCAACAATTTTGGAATGTTTTAATGATATTTCTGTTTTAATGAGATTTTCTTTTTTTAAAATCTTAGAACTCCATGGATTTTGAATCTTTGCAAAACTAGACCATAGTGCCTTACTTTACTCTTTTCGCTGCTGTCAGCTTTACAAATATTTTCTTTTTTTTTTTTTTTCTTGCTCTGTCATTTTCCCTTTCTCTCCCCTCTTCTCTGCCTTTCTGGATTTCTAGAACAGTATGATCTAGATCTCTCTTATTCTTGTTCCAAAATGCAGAATGAATATTCTTTATTATAAATGTTCTGAAATATAGAACTTGTCCGAAGTCAACCAAATACCAGATAGCAGCATTATGTGTTTTGGATAAATACTATTAGACAATATTGTGCTTTACTTCAACATGATAGCAGCATTATGTATTTTGGATAAATACTATTAGATAATATTGTGTTTTGCTTCAGCATGATTTTTAGGCTGAAAGGAATTTTTTCCATAAAGGGATTTTCTTCTCTCTTCAACTGGTGTAATTCTCTATTCTCTAGTCAAATTTTACAGTATTGTTTAGTAAAGACAGGTTAGACCATAAGGATGTAAAATTAATATGTTTGCCAGGAAAGCATACAATCTCCACCATAAATTTGGCTAGTCTAAATAAATCAACATTATATTAATAGCTGAAAAGATTGATTCATTTTGTATATTCATGGATATATTAATATGTTTCTTTTGTGCTGTTAGTCTTTCTCCTCAATTCTTTTCCCTTTCCACTCTTGTTCCCTTCCATTTACTGTTGAACTTTGTTTCCTATTGCTTTTCTTTATTTCAGCATATTTTGTTTTTCCATTTCTGTCTTGCTTTAAAACAATAATTTTCTCATGGATAGAATTCCTATTATTTTGATCTTTTATTTTTGACCTTCTTACCATGATAATTTCTGGCTGAGGCTTACGGGCAAAAAAGTTTTGGCAACTGCCAGTGGGGGAAACTACTGCTTCTGACCATGGAGCTTGAAGGTTGCCTCTTTAATGCACCCAGTGGACAAAGGGATAGACATATATTATCTGTCAATAGGACAGACTGTATTCTTGATAGTGAGGATGACTCCCATTCAAGGTGTGTTTCATAAAAATGGAGGAAATACAGACTGCCGAAGGGTGTGCATCTCTGCCAGCCTTCAACCCATCTTCTGAACTGTTCACTGTCCCTGAAGGCCCTGAAAGACTCCACCTCATGCACTGACTGTCTGAGTAGCTGGGTGTCAGAGCAGACAGAGCAAGTGAGTAGTGAGGGACAGAGAAGTGATTTCTTTTTTGTCTTCATCAAGGAAACTCTTTGAAGCTTAGCCATGCAGCTACTTTTTGTGCTGTTGCAATTTATTCTGTGTCAAGCAGTTTTAAAGGAGTGCTTGAACTTAAAATTCCATCAAGTGCATATATCATCATTTTGTGCTCATTTTATAGGTATGTCGGTAAACATAAATTACACTATTAGAGTCACAATGTTATAGAGAGGTAGATTAAGATGTAGTCCATACAAATTGAGTGGTTCTATTCACACCCATTTTTGTTTAAAGCTTCTTGGTAGCCTCTTTAATGTAACTTTTTGCTTCTATTTGAAGTTGAAATGAGTTTTACTAGTGGTTTTGGTCAGCTGCTATAGTGCCAGCCATTGTCCCAGCTTGCCTTAAGTTTGAGCAAAGGCTAGAGTCTGCAGAGATAGATGGCGAGATTTTTATTGTATTGCTGCGCACAAACCCTTGCATGAAAAAGGTAGAAAGATGTGACTGCTTGTAATTGCATCCCTGAATGTACTTTCATCTGCTCATGTTGGTGGTCATGCTATTAGAACCCTAAATAGACTGATGGGTTTCAGTTCATTATTGTAATTTCTTTTTATACCCTTTCCTAGTTAGCGATGCTTTGTGTCAGAGTATGAATTAGTGCACCTAGTGGTTAATGGTGCTGAGTTTCCTTAAATCACATCATCAGACCAAGGCTGTTAGCTTAAATCCTCTTGTATGTGTAGTCTATATTGTTTTTGCCAAACTCAGTCATCTGTGGAAAGAGACTTTATTACACTGCTTTTCTTCTTTAGGTGGTGTTCTCTTTTTCCTTCCTCTAATGCCTTACATTTCTGGTTTGTTTTGTGGCTTGCTTCTAGTGAAAGCAGGAATGGCTGTGGCTAAACCTGTAGGCTTGGTTACCAAGGTCCTGCTCAGCGTAGCTGTCCCTCTCTAGCTCTAATTTTCTTGGATTTTACAGCAGTTCTCAGCATTACTTGGTGTCAATGGAGCTTGCTTTAGTGTTGTCCATGAACTTCACCATTACTAATTAGGAAACTATAAAGAAATAGAAGAGCTTTCCATGTTGTGCCTGTGGTAAGAAGTGTTACATTCCCCTCTTGACCTCCTCCCCACCCAAACCAGCTCATTTTCAGGCTTTGGTCTATATTCAAATTTTGTTTCATGAATGAAGGGTAGTTTTAGTAGGACGACTAATTAATTTGTGAAACAGCCAATTTTGATTCTTTAATTTCTGAGAGTGAAACCCTGAATCTCTTAGCACTATAATCTGATTCACCTGAAGAGTGTATCTCAGCCAACAACCACTGAAAAAATTCATCATAAAGTATGATGCTTTGATGGGTGATAAAACTGACTTTTAAGACTTTAACGTTGCTATATGTGCCCCTTATGAAATTACTGTCATATTTAAAACAGATTAAAAGACCATTACTCATTTATATCCTTATTGCATAAACTGATAAATGCCAAAGTTAACATTACCCAAGCAACTTTGATTTGGCTGTGCTGTGCACATCTCGCTTAATTATACAGCAACATGCTTTTCTTCCTTCATGGCACTTGGTACCTGGTAGAGTTGCTGTTCAAGAAGTCCTGAAACCATTTAACATTCCTTTATTTTCATATTTTAATGCATGTTCCTAATGTTCTATTTCTATCTTCCAAACTGAATATGCAAGTATTAACTTTATAATGTCTTTCTAACCAAACTTTGGTTTGAAGATATTAATAATATAATCTTCACAGCACCCTTGTAAGGTAAAGGAGATAATTAGACACAAATAAAGCACATGAAGATTAAAAAACAACACCTGCAATGCTGTTAAATTTGGATTATTGAATGTTAAATTTACATTACTGAACTGAAATATTTGCAGTCTGATTTTTGCAATGTTTTTTACTGCAGTTATTCTTCAAAGAATTACACAGGCATTTAGTCATCTATTTCAATCACCTTTGGGAGTTAGGTAAGCCTGTTTCTCCCATCAGTATAAACTTAGTGACAGGATCAATGCCATCAGTATAAACTTAGTGACAGGATCAATGGAGACCATGTTCAGACATGCTAAAAAGTACATTTTAATTACGTCTTTTATTCATCAGGCAGGTAGAATGGATTTGCTCCATAAGAAATGAATGGATGGATTTCTGAATATCAACCTCCCTGCACTCATTGCCCATCTGAAAGAGACGTTCTGATGGAGTTGTCATTTTTGCCTGTAGGCCTGCAGATGGATATAAATTAAAGAAATAGTTGCCTTGATCTGATTGCAGATTTGGTGCTGAGGGAAATTTTGTTAACTGACACCAGGGCAGTGCATATACAGAACAGATAGCAAGTTTATAAGCTTTAAGCAATTGGTCTCTAGCAAGCTTCTGGAGAAAAACAATGATCTTTAATGACAATTTTCTTGTAGCTACAAGTCAGTTGTACCTATTCACAAGGATACAGAAATACCTGATTTCAGGCATTTCAGATTTCAAGTTAATATATTGTGATGATATTACATTAAAAAAAAAAGGAAAGAGAACTGCAGTGGGTTTGTGTTTTGCTCAAGGAAAGAGTTACTGCTTATCAAAGAGTGGACTTTAACTTTAGCTAAAACTTCTGGAGAATTAGAATCCCAGTCAAATTTGTTTCTGCAAATCCCCTCCACGACACCTAAACCAATAATTTTTATTATGACTGCTGTTCCTGTTAACTGCCCCATCCCCATTTTCTTATCTTGTGTGTGTTAGGAATAGGTTTACAGATTTAGGAAAAGAAAGAACAATGATTTGCTTTACAGTCATGGTTAAGATGGAATACAAAGCAGAGCTAAGGATTTCCCTGATGTTCCCACATCTTATTTACAGTTGCATTTGCCAGGCTTTATACTCAAGTGGGCAGCATAGGAGCACTGAGCACCAGGCAGAATTATATTTCCTGGGCTGTTGCAGGGTGCTCCCTCTTTCAACTCATTTGTAGACTCACTGGGCTGGGTTTAGGTACTTATAGATGCTCAGGGACCTCACTTAGTTTTGGATCACTGTCTTAAAGACAGGGGGAAGCTGGCAACATGGTTCTTTTTCATATGCCCCTCAGGCAAGAGCATAGCTTTGGCTGTGCAGACCTGAAATGCAAACAAACTGGAAGGATTTCTGCTTTTCTCAAGGCAGGTTCTTATTAGAGTGGGGATAGCACAGGTGAATCCTAGGAAGGTTTGAAATGTGTAACTGGGCACGTAAGTCCTGCTCAGTAAAGAGTACTGCACAGCCACATTCTGGAGGAAATCAAATTTCCTTTGGCCAACTTCAGAGCATGTAAAAAACACCTGCTGTGCCTTACTGGTGCATGTTTTGCTGACCTCAGTGTGAAGCACATCATTGCTGAGCGTTTATCAATCAATAATTGAATGTAGACTGTCCTGCCTCATTTCACCCAAGTCTGAAAGATTTTTGTGGAAGTTACTGAATATTCTGTATGTGCAGAATCACAGCGTTTCAGACCTCACTCTAAAATTTTATGGTCTTAGACTAATTACAGGAACTCTTATATATAATCTCCAATTAAAAGTCAGTGGCAGTAAAAGATACATTATGTGCCCTCCTCAGTGCTTTCTAAATTCACCAGCAACTATAGACTGCTCTAGTAATTTTATAGGTTGCATTTCACCACTGCCACGTTACAGGCCTTCAATTCTCCTTCAATGGTGTTTGGTGTTTTGTGTTTGGTTTTTTTCTTCCTAGCTTTGCTGCTTTATTTTTATTGGTAATACAGCAAATTATATATATGTTCCAGAAGTTTTGACTGAACCACTATGATTTGGAGTTATTTTTCATTAGCAGTTTTCCATGGCTGACTTGTCTTTTGTGTTCACCTCTTTATACAAGTCTTTTTCCTTCCTGATGTCCCCTCAGTTGTTGCTGCCCTGCCTCTAACATGGTGTTTATATCCAGGTTTCCTCCTGGAATTTATTTTCTTCTCAAAAAACCCAAACTTAACTGCCATCTGAAACCCAGTTTTGCTGTGACAGACTCCCCCTTCATCACCCACAATAGTGTTTTTTCTGGTTTTGACATTGTTTCATTTGAGGGTAATGGCTGATTGGTTTTTTAACTTCCAAATTATATTGAACATTTGAAAACCCACAAGTCATGCAGTGTCTAGCCTATATACTCTTAGGATGTCTTGTCTGTGAGTGCCATATTTCACTGGGTTATGTTTATCTTGTACAGATCAGAGAGGGAACCTTGTCTGTACCCAGTATTTTTCCAGTTAAAAACCCAGTAAGATCCTAGCCTGATAGAGACTTTTGGAAACTATATAAATGAAAATGCTGTATATTTGGCCTAATTCTTGCCTGATGTCATCTTTTCTATTCTTCTTTGTAAACCCATAGAGTATTTTTTGTTCTTCCAGAGCTCTTTTGAATGTACTTTTCTTTCTACAGCTGTGGGAAATGCTCTGCTCCAACAATTCCTAGCTTTATACTGGCTTTATGCTTTCCTAAAATGAACTTACACTATGTATTCTTTTTCTTTGTAACAATGTTGAAGGAAAAGTTGTTTGTTGGCTTTTTTTTCCCATCCGCTTATACCTTTAAATTCTAGTACTCAACCTACTTTTTTTCTCAGTTGTAAAGATTTGATCATCTTCATCATAAAAGATCTGTGGCTTTGTGTCCTTTGACCAACCAGGAGTTTTCACACCTTGAGAAAATGTACTTATCCTCTGCATTTACATGACCCTTTTTCTCTTGATTTGGGCTCTACTCCTGGCATTCTGATTACAGATAGCCTCATAGGGTACACTTTCTGATCACACCTATGGATGTCCTTCCTAAATTTGGAGGAACTCACTGCAAGTGTTACTGTGTTCCTGAGACCTGGCTTGGTGGAACCATGGTCCTCGCTGCTGTGTTGAACACACAAGTTGTGCTTTTGGTACTGATCCAAGGACTTGTGAATCCTTGATTCATCCACAGTGGAAAAATGCTTAACATGGACTCTAGCTTATCCAGATCTTTTCTTCAAAGACTGTCTGATGTGTGCTTTGCATCTGATTTCCTAGTATCAGTCAGTAAACTTAGTTTGTTAGGTGTGTGCTGGCAAGTTTTAGAAGAAGAATTGGTCTGTGTCTCCTACTTACATCATTTTTTCTTCTGTTGTTTTGTGATGAGGCTGGTAAACTCCCACTCTTCACACTGCTCTTTTTTAGACACTAATCAAAGCTGTGGCGGGTTTTGTCATTACAGAGTTATACACCATTGCTAGGGTATCTGCTGTTAGCTGTTTCTTTAATTTATTAGAATTTCATTCTTTGAGCATGTTCTATATTCAGCTCAATAGCATTTATGCACATTTAGAGTCAAACACATATTTCAGTGCTTTTCTGACCTAGAATAAGACTCTGCTGTTATCTGAGATCTGTGTACTACTGCTTATATCAAATATATCATTAACAAAAGCAAACTAATTTTGATTTGAAGTAACAGACCCCCTTAAAGTAATCTTTAATGAGAGCATATCTTAGTCCAAAACCATAAAAATGCGCAAGAAAATAAAAAGATACTTGCCAGAATCAGAGATACAAATTTTCTGCAGCATATCTCGCAAGTATTACCCTTATGCTCAGTCTACATTGATGAAGGAACTGTTGGGCTCTATGATTCTTTTCAGACTGCCTGAGATACTCGTGTCAGCAGTGCTGCATAAATGATTGCAGTCCAGTCTGCTATGCTTTGTATTCGCTAGTTAACACTCTGCCAAACACTGAACTATCGCAAGACTTATTGCTAGATAAATACTTAGGCTTTAATTTTAAGGATAAGCTTTACTAAAAGCAAGATTTTCTGAATTAGTTAAATTTTAAAATCAGAGAAAATTATACAAGGAATAGTTTTCTTTCTTTTTACTAATTATGTTATTGGAATATTTTAATAACCATAGTATATTCATATCTGGTCATGTTTTTTCTTCACAGCGTTATTCAACCTTATACCAGTGGGACTTCGAGTTGTTGCTATCCAGGGTGTAAAGACTGGGTTGTATATTGCCCTAAATGGTGAAGGTTTCCTCTACACATCAGTAAGTACCTTTCTGAACTCTGTTTAAGAGGCACAGATGAAGTTGAAATCTACACAGGGATGAGACACATATTCACTTTTAGGAAGTTCTATCACATCTATATATGTGTGTATATATAGTACACACACCTGTGTACCCCTATATATATATGCAGCATATCTATAAATGGGATACAGCAGAAATTACTGTGTACTATTTATGAAAGTCTGCATGATAGCGGTCCTTAAAAAATGTTCTATAGAGCTCTTTTTCTGGTAGGCTATACTGGTAGTGTGCAGTACACCACAGAGATTATTATTTTCAATTATTTTCTCCAGAATTTTTAAATAAAGACCAGCAGTTATTTTATTAATGACTTGTTGATCAGAGCCCAAAAGCTGTTCTAACAGTTACTTTTATTGACAAGACTTGCAAGTGTAACTTCCATCTAAAACGTCATGAACAGCCTTACAGTTTATCACTTTAATCTTGTAACTGTGTGCTTAGCATCATTCATGTTTTTGTTTCAGTTATCAGGAAAGTAAAGAGTTCTGTGGGGGACTATATCTTTGTAAAATGATCAAAATTTGAGAAAAAATCTTTTGAGTCACAAAGAAGACTGCTGATAAAGTGGTGGGAAAGTCATCAGATTGTTTAAAATATTCAAAATTATTTGATGGTAATCAGTGTGTTGTTGTGAATATAAAAATCCTCATTTTTGTGTAAATTTAGTGTCTTAACCTCCTTTGAAAGGCAAACAGACTTTAATATGAACAGGCAGTTCTGTCAGGTATTAACAAGGTAGCTTAAAGGATTTTTCATTACTATGTTTTTATTGCTATGTTGAATTTATTTACATAGAGCTTTTTCCATTTTTTATGCCACATAGTTCTTAATTCCCCACTGAGCTACAATATACTACTTTGTTTTCAATGTCCATTGAAAGGAAATTGGATAGATTAAGTTTCTGGTGCCCTGAGGGAAAGTATTCTGTTTGTTTCAAATATACAATTGTCTTGGAAAAGCTAATTAGGAAGAAAAAAATGGAACTAATCTTGAATGTCAATGTCAGGACAAAGAGAAAATTCCTCTTCATAAAATGGTTGCTGGAAACTCCATCAGTATGATGATAAGAAATACTTACTTTTTTTCATTTAAAATAAAAAATTCTATCACAGGAATGCATGCAATATTTGCTGTCAGAAGGAAAAAAACTAGAGGCAAACACCTAGAGCTATTAGACAAAATGCACTGCTGGCTTCCCAGTTCCATCACTTTATGTGGGGAGTTCATTTCAGTATGATGGCATGAACAGTGCTGTTTTAATGTGTTGGTACACTTAAGAGTACATTCTTGCCCAGCACTGTTTCTGAAGTGAGTTCTCAGTCCTTCAGAAAGAAATATAAACTTCAGAAAATGTCCCAGTTTCCTGATGGGTAATTCTGCACAGGGAGAGACCCTATATGAACAAATTCTGGCAGATGCTGTGTTTATGTATTATTCTAGTAACGGTTCAAGTTAAATGAATGATGTCATTTGGGTAACGGAAAGGAGTGGAAAGTACAAGGCAAAATAAGAAGAGATGCCTAGATCCAAACTTTGAATAGAAGTGAATCCAACCCTTAAAACATCCTTAGGCTTAGTAAGATATTTCGGTGATGCCAGTGGGAATCTGAATCGCTTTCTTTCTCTATCTTTAGAGCAACGCAGATTACTTAGGTTGTGATCAGTCTCATGGATATAAATAACAGATTATGTATAAGGAAAACATAATGCATGTGTTTAACTTTTGTAAGATTGCTTATTCTTCATTGCCACAAATGGCAAGATTTTTGGACTTGATATACTTGATATACATTATTTCATATATGTCTGTAGTTATTGGCAACGTGTTAAGTACTTCTGAATTTTGTTCTGTGAATGTTGTTGTTAATGTACTTCACTTAAAAATTTCTTGGGAGAGTGTCTCAATCTGTCACTTTACCTTGCACAATGTAAGGAAACGAGTGTTTTTGGAAGGTACTGCTTACTCTTCATGTGGAGAATGAAGTGGCCCCATTAAGTGACAAAGATGGGACACGTTAGAAAGCTCAGTAGAAGCCTTTAGTTTTGGTACATTTCCAAAATTATTTTCAACTTACACTTTTGTCAAGTTGAAAAGTAGTAACATTTGGTAATCTAATGCAAATTTAAAGGTAGTGATTTCAAAACATCAGTGCTGTAATACAGGTTTGATTATTTCATATTAATGTGTTGAAAACATTGACAATACATTTTTGTCTTAGTAATTGCCTGCTTTCAGCTTAGCAACTAATGCATTTGGAAATAAGAAGACAAAGCATCAGAGAGAAGTCTCTCTTCTCCCTGAGGATCAAGATGAAGAAATACTGCGTGCAGAAGATTTTAAACACTGTCATTTGTAGAAAAATAATTTTAACCAATCACTTTCTATTACTGTCTTGTTCGTGGATTTTTTTTACTCTTTGTCACAGTTGTGTATCTGTTGCACCTAAATGCAAAAGTTGCATATTGCATATCATATATGGCTTTCCCTTGGCTATTCAGGGGAGGATGGGAGAAAAAAGTTTTCTGTTTCATATGCCAACTGTCATCACTAAAAAAGTGCCACATAATGGCAATGTTAGTTAAAATTTACATATATTTAGATATATTACCAATTTCTGATAAACATTTTTAAAAAAAGGAAGCTTGCACTATAGACTAAGTAGCATTTATAGTCAAAGCGAAGACCAAATTCCTGTATAGTCCTTCTCTGCAGAATGCTTCAGCGTCCCTTTTTCCATTCACAGTATATGAAACCCATAGCTTGTGAGAATATCCTGTGTGTTGATGTCTCTCTTAGAGACTGAAGGCCCCAACTCAATTAGTTTTATCATAAGCTTCACCTGATGTTGACTAATTAAGAAACAGCACTGACAGGAAGGGTATTATGTGTGATCCTGCTTTTTCTGATATGAAGTGTTTGGTAAGAGGAAAATGAAGATACAGTGACAGACCAGTTTTACATATAGATTATTAAATGCAGATTTGACAAGAGCCTTTTCACATTCAGGTTTTTTTCTAACACTTCTAAGGGTTAGCCCACTTAGAGACTATCCACTGAGCTCATATTTTTTAAGTTTTGGCTTATTGCATTCAACTTTATTTCTGTGTGTGTATGTATACATATACTTATATATGTATATATACATCTCCAGTCATAGTTAGGATATATTTCTTTAGTGACAGCTTCCCAATTCTAGGTGTATGTTAGTGAGCAGTGAGAATTATAAAACTGAGTTGAAATTTATTTTAGATGGATGAATGAACTGTGAATAATTCAGTATTTATAACTGACTTCATCACTGTGTGTTGGAGAAGCTGGATTTTTCCACAAAGAGCCATCTCAGTTACTAGCAGGATTGTGGTGTAATAGTTACGGACTTAATATGTTAAAATCCAAAAATATGTCTTACTCCTATCTCATCTTTGGAAAGGACGTGCAAGAGGAGGTTTTATTTCCAGGGTTCCTGTCAAAACCAAAAGGAGTAGAACTGGCTCCATGCACTGAAAAAAAGAACACAGCCACAGGGATTCTCTGTGGGGAACAGGTATTGCCTGCAGCAGGAGGATGGCAGTGCAGTAGACGGCAGAGGCTTTTTTTGGATTTGATGCTAATGATTTTGGTCAACTCACTTTGCAAAAGATTCGTTGGTTCAACTTTCAGGGGGACTGCAGCTTCATGTTCTGCTTCTAGGATTTTCTGCTCTCATAACAGGATGAACTCAGAGGTAAAACTTATATTATTAGTCCATTTTATTATTCCTATTTTTCTAAGGTGAGAATATGAGAGTCTTCTTGGATTATATCAATTAATTTATCTCGCGAATTACTTGATGTATCTGGGAGGGTTTGGTAGGGCTGTTGATTTGGTGTTTTTTTTTCATCTTAGGAGCAGTTTAGCTGGGTGTTACCAACATTTGGTGACTACCAGAGTAAGAGAAAAGGGAAGAACTAAAACATAGAAAGGAAAAAAATTCTAAATCTAAAATACCTTTACTTGCTTATGCTTTCTTCTTCATGTTTCCTTTTTAACCATTTTTTCTGCCAGTCTTCACTGTGACCTAAGATTTGGACAAAACCAGAAAAGGAAGAGTATGTCTGTGATATTGTCAGCAGCAGATATTAAAGTCATAACAATCCCCTGCATGATTTCTGAGGAAGGCTGATGAACTACAGAGTTTCTTTAAAAGATGACTGAACCTTCAGGGCCAGGTCTGAACTGCCTGGTCACCTCTTTCAGCATGGTGCCTGGCTGGAGTTGTGAGCTGTGCCTCCAGAATTCCTCTTCTGGGTATGGGGCAGTGACAACCCACTGCGAGGGTGTGGAGAGTAATGGAGAGACATAGCGGCATTTCTGAGAGGTCTTACCAGTTTTTTATCAATTATTTCAGAATCAGGAATGGCACACTACTCACTTTACAGAATAATCTTCTTGTAAGATGAGAGTTTGCGTTTGATCTGCCATGGTATGTAGTACAGAGGGTGTTGGAAAGGTGTTGGTTGGGTAGTGTTTCTGCAACAGTAAGATGTCAGTCTGTGTTACAGCCTTCATGAATGAGAGAAAACATCAATATCTGTTACTGGGAAGTGTATTTGTTATATTACTCTGGCAACTCTCACCTAAAAGAAAAGCCTTTGAGGGTTTCTCCTGACATTTCAGCAGCTTCCCAGTGCTGGTGTTTCCACCAGTTCTTTAAGCCCACGTAATTGACCTGTCTGAGGGGAACAAAATTCAGCCTCAAGGAATAAGATAGGAGCACAGGCAGTACAGCCTGCAAAGGAGTGAGAACTGAAGTAATCCGTATTTCTAGTATCTAAATCAAAATCAAACAAAATATAAGTTTCTGGTAGCTTTTCATAGAGCCTCTCTTTGAGTTTTGGAATAACAGCGCTTAGCATGTGCAGTACTTTGAAGGTTCAAAGGTGCATAAAACCTCATAATAAACAGAACAGAAGGAAGTTTAAATTAGGCAAAAGCAAAGAGCAAATGCAACATTTAAAAATTCATATTTTTTACAAGTATAATCAAAAAGAGGTTAACGTGACACCGAGAGAACATTTTTCGGTTGATTTTGTGTTACCACAGTGCAACAATGGTTGCCCTAGCTTTTGTCAGAAATTATTCCCCATTTTGCAAGATACTGTAGAAATAGAAATATATCTGTTTAAAGAGATGTGGACAAATATGAGCTTGCTCTATAATTTTAAAGAGGTAGGCTTTTGTTTAGTAGTTAGAATTATCCTGAATAATAGAATAGTGTAAATCTTGTTGCTCTTGAAGTATCTGTGGTTTTGTTAATGTAAGCACATCAGAGTGGAGTGGCTCCTTTAATAATATTGTGATCAATAGGAAACATGATTTTCTTATGTCATGACTTTCTTTCTTATGCTTTAGGGTCTCAACCTGCTCCCACGCTCTTATCTCCCAGCATACACTTTACTAAGACAGGGATAGGAACTGAGTTCACTTGTCATTATCTGTGTCTTTGAACTGCTCTGACACACTTTGGAGAGAGGAAAATGGGTGAATTTAATTATTTGAAAACCACAGCTTCTAATAAAGACTTTTGAAAAATAGTTATGTTAACAGCGATATTTTTAAGAGTGTAAATGCATAGACCTTATGCAAGCTCCATCAACTAATTTTAAGGGCTTACTACTAAAGTGCTTTCTTATGTATGAATACCTTCTTTGCATAGCCCGTTATCTTTTATTCTATTTGGTATCAGTTGGAAGGTGACCTATATTTGCTTTATATAACAAAAGTTTGTTTGAGAAGGGAGCAAATAGCTCATTTCAGGGCTGTGTTTCTCTCTAAGTTCAACTGCGTTGCTCAAAAGGTAAACAAGTTCAGCATGTTCCAGAAGTAGTTGAAATACACTGACAGGGAGGAAAACATCTGCATAGTTTATGCTTATTTATATCTGTGTTTGGAGGTAGATAATTTGTCTTTCAAATTGCCTGCCAAAAATAAATACAGAAAATTGCTAATGTATTTATTTATTCTATGGTGGCACTTAAGGAACAACTGGTAACATAGCCCTGCTGTATTGTACAAAACAGTGCCAGATGTCCCTGCTACAGAGTATAGTAGAAAAAGAGTATAAAAGACATCCTATCTCTATGGCTTTTTTTCAGTGGGTTAGGTTTTCAGTACATTTTTTGATTGAATGTTTTTTGACACACAAGATAAGGGAAAAAGGAGGCATGCACAGATACATGAGAGTTTTATGGGGCGGGAGAGAAGTGAGGAGGAAAGAGGTGAATGGAATGAGTCTGACATGAGGAGGCTGTGATAAGCCGGGATTTAAGAAAGTGGAGAAGTAGCACAGTTGAGCAGAACAGAAGAAAGCCCTATGATGATATCATCATTGTAGACATGTTTATGATGAGAGCACAATTGGTCGAGTCTGATGCTTGAATTTGTTACTACCTCTCTGAGTCTTTCACACACAGAAGTGGCTACTATTTGAACTACAGTTCATAAATAATACTAGTTAAAGAAAGATACTACTTTAAATACACAAAAATATAATTAGTACTATAAAGATACACTATTTTACTGTGGCTTCTTAATCTGTGGCAGCTCTTTTACCCTCCTGCCATTTAAATGCTATACTGAGGGTAATAACAGAATTTGACTCAAAACTTGCAGTGGTGATTCTTGCCACTTAAACCAAATATGTGTGTCCTGTTTTGTTCATTAATGTCCATGGCATCCTAGACAGGATTTAGCTGAAATTTTTTATCTATAAGAAACACTTTCATATTTACGTAAAATATTTATTTCCTTTCCCGCATTTATCTCACATATGCACGTGCAAAAAAAAAAAATCTCTTGATATATGTGTTCTCTTTCTCTAAGATTACAGAAATGTACATAAATGTACATAAATGCATCAAGGTTAAAAAGCTGTTCTTCCAAACTTCCTGTCAAAGCATGGAAGATCACAGAGTTTAGCAGCGGCAGTTGGGTATTTTTCAACTAATAATTGTATGACAAGGAATAGTAACTGTAGGTAGGTATGCCAAAACGAGGTAATCTAATCTCATGCTTCAGGAAGTAAAATGATTGCCACAGGGATCAAGAGGAATGCTTTCCTCAATATATGGCATTGTTTACTGTAGCTGCACTGAAGGAGGTTTGCCTCTGAACTATTGTGCAATGGTCACAGCCAAAGTCTCAGCACAGGCTTCATGGACCAGCAGATTAATCTGCTCTGTCAAATTTCTACTTATGGCAATTTCGTCTCTCCTGGTAACCTCCTTGTATTTATGTTTGTTTTGTTGTATAAATACAACTATATTTTTCTGGACGTTTTTTATTCTCAATTTAGCTGTTCTCAGATATTTGGGGTTGTCTGTAATCCTAAATATTGAATGCTGTCTCAGTGTGTATTGTAGAGTCTTCCAACGCCCCTCTTGTCTTCTATTCTTTTACTTCCCTCGTAATTGTCACTGCACAAGCAAAAAGATCATGTTTGAAATTTTCTGTTCATTATGGTTTCATCTTATTCATTGCATTGAAGTGTGAAAAGTAGCTACCAAAGATTTAAGACCTCTCAAATTTTAGACAATTATAAAAAACTTCTCCAAAACAAAACTCTACTTTCTTTCCATTATTGGGTAATGAATATTCAAAATATAGAAGACAGTTGTAGATGGATTTTATGGTAAGTTTAAATCCCTGTCATAATAAGTTTGATTCTTATGAAGTAAAGAACACTTCTCACTGCATCTTCAAGATTTCTAGGTAAGAAACAAAAATTAATTCTGTGTGAAGTAGAACAACTATTAAACACATGTGGTGCTGTCTGTCACTGCTGTAACTGCATAGTTAATGGACCTTCTGTTATTCACAGGGCTCTTTCCAAAATATATATGGCTAGATACCACAATAGATAAACAGAGATTAACTGTGAACTTTTTCTGAAAAAAAAGTAGCTCTGGTGGGCTGAAGAATGGCTTTAGTCAGGCAAAAATGTGCTTTCGTTATGCAAGAAAAGTTTAGTATTATCTTGCAGAAATGAAAGCTAAATGCATATTTTGTTAATTTTTAACTAACTGGAATATTCAATTTAAATTCCATAATATTAACATAAAAGAGGAAAATGTTGTATTTACCTATGTAATTAAAGAAAATTGTGCAAGCATCCTATAACTTCAGGGAGCTTGGTAAAGCACCCTACATATCCTATAATAAGATGGCGTGGGCTCAAGAAGTGAGAACTTATCATTGTACTTTTGCAACACAATTCTGTATGATGTGTGGTCCTTAAGATTGAGCTGCAAAAGAAGGACAGTGCATTTAACATGTTATTGTAGTGTGCAACCCTACATAATAGGGCTTTGTATAAAAGATATGTTTCTATAAATACAAAATGTTGAAAAATGCCACAGCAGTCTTCACCACTTATTTGCAACGCAATAGCCATAGATGTCTTCTGTATTAGTGTTATATATGTTAATGACTGATTTATACATAATATCCATTACATTTTTGGAACAAAACAGTTTTCATATTATACTTGGGGGTTTTTTTGGTTTGTTTTTTTTTGGGGTGGGGGGTGTCTTGTTTTACCTTGCTGTTGCACACATTTATTTTCTTATTGCAGCATATTCATTTTTTTTCACTTGAATAGGCAAGTGTGTATCTAAGATTAGTGAATGATGGTTAGTGATAAATTTGTATCCCCTGTAATCTTCCCATATGCCAAGTGCCCCTGTGGAAAAATTTGGGATGTTTTAGTTTCTTCCTCCTTGGTGAAGCAGCTTTAGCTGTGGGCTGGATCCTGCATGGAAACTTGACCATCTGGGCAGGCCTATAGAAATGCTGATTCTGCATGTCCTGACTAATGACCCCTTACCCTGGCCTCTGGCTTGTTGGCAGAGTCTTTTAATCTCGGAGCAGCCCTAGGGTGTTCATGGTCCCCTGTCTTATGTGTGTGTGTTTTGGGGGGCGCTGCTTCCACCAGATTTTCCCTGTTGGATTTTCTGTGGCCAGGAACTAGATATGTGTGACAGTCTATGGGTGAATGTGTCCACATAAGCAACTACATTCATCTCTGAAGCCTTCTTATTCCCATGGGACTAAACCTCTCTGAAAGGATAACGCAAGACTACTTTATTTTTTCCTTTTAGCTAAATTGGCAGTTAACTATTTGCCAATTATAGTTAATTTACATTGTAAATGAGTGTGTTAGGACTGATTTTTAGGTTTCTATACCAAACTGGCTAGGAAAGCAAGCATCCAGTACATAGTTGTAGCAAACATCAAGTCTTCATCTAGCTCTTGGTTTCTCATATGAAATCCCTCAATCCTTCACTTTCTCTGCTGACAATTTTCCCTAACAGTGATGCTTGGCATATTTCCATGGGTAGTCATATATGCTCATTAAGACAAGTATCATAGACATTGCAACCTACTTTTGGCATTTTTCTTTGCAGAGTGTGACTCTTTCCTGCCTTCTCAACTTTCCCCCATTTGGGACACTATTCAGTAACAGTAACCAGAGAGGCAGTTTTAGCTGGAGACAGGTGGATACAGACCTCCAGGAGAAACGTATGAGGTTCATGTGTCTTGTTACTCGACCAAGCACTAGATGTGGTGTGGCATCAGAACAACACCTAGCAATGGTGGGGCCTTTTCTACCCATAGCTTAGTGTAATCGCATGCATCTTTAATGAATTAAAAGTTCCAGTTTCAAATTTGTGAAATACTGTCTGGATATTGAAGGGGTCCAAAATTCTCAGAAGTACTGAGTATTGGCCTAATTCTGATGCTAATTACAATCGTTGATCTCATAGGTAACAGGGTTGGCATAACAGCACTTTCAAAAATCCTTCATGCAAGGGTTAAACTGGAGAGGTTTATGGTGCAATGTTTATTCAACATATTCTGTTCACTGTCAGATGAGAAGCTCTTTTGACTGATTCCTGTTGACTTGACAAGGATTCTTGTTTTTTCGCAGACTACAAATACAGCCTTGGGGACATACTGTCTCTCCTCGAGGGTGTCACGAAAGGAATCATTAAATCTGTAGAAAATCAGCAGTCAAACCTGAATCTTGCACTAAAAACGTTGGAGTAGGAGTGAGTAGACAAACTCACCCCATCGTGTTTGAATTTAGTTGTGATCGTTCTCTACATTTTGTTCTCCTGACATATTTGTCACTAAACATTTTGTAATAAAAAGTGACATGATGCCACTACCTGACAAAACATGAATGCCTGGACTTAATATGCAGGATCTGCAGGAAAACCCTGTACTTTCAGTAAGTGAAACAAAAAGCTGAAGACTTAATTCCTTCTGTGCACCTTTGGATTTCTTTTTCCAATAGTACATCATGTTGTGGATAGCTTTGGCTTATTAACAGGATGATAAAATTTTTTAGCATTGCCAGACGTTTACATTATATTACTTAATCTTTAGTATGATTGTGGCTGCAAAGCTGAAAACAAAGTGTTTCAATATGAAAATGAAATACCAGTACTTTGTGGCTCTGCAGATGTACATAGCTAAAGACCTGGAGTTTTCCACAAAAGAGATGTGATTGCCTGATTCACCATGGAATTGTTTACTTATTGCAGAATTGCCTGATGGCTGGTGAATTTTAGAAAGATAGGGAAAGGGTTTTATACCACAGGCACAAAACAAAATATAGCCAACATTTCAAAAGCATAATATGTTTTCTTTTTATATCCCTCTTGGCCAGCATCTGACTTCCGTGTTGTGACTGATGTCCCCTAAGCAGTTACACCCTGTCACATTGCCATTCAGGCTATAGGCCAAAACAGCACAGTCCAGATCATCAGGAAAGAGAATAATATTATGAAAAGATCTACCCCTAAAAGTATCTTAAACAATCTTAAGAATAGTTAATATATAAGATTTTTTTAAGCTGTTTTCCAAGTACTGTTACTATTTCTCCCACCAGTGTTTGACACTGTTGTCTGAGTATGGCCTTATTTTAAAAAAAATAAGGGTTTAACTCATAAAATTTTAATTAAAAAGTATACCTGCCTGTGATTAACCATATTCTACAATCCTGTTGGTATTTTTTTCTTTATCCTAGAATGGATGTTCCCTGCCAAGGAAAGAGCAAGGGGTATGTTACTGCAATAATGTGAGAATAGACTGGTCAAAAAAAGAGCAAAGTATAATTAATCAAGAATAATCTGGAAACACTATCTCTGTAAATTATGGATGTTCTCAGGGAGATATGAACTGAAAAATGTATTCTCAAAGAACTCAGTCACAGGTGTAATTTCATACTTTCACAAGAATTACTTTTCTTTTTATAATGGCATAGAATAATTTTTGTATTTGGTAGGAATTTTCCCATTCGTTCCAGTGGGACCTGGAGCTATTGAGCTACACTTCAGTAAGTACCAGAAGGTTTTGGATAAGTGTAAGCATCATTCTCATTCAGCTTCTTCTTGAACAAAGTGTAGCAGGGAGAATCCCTCTGTTTAATTCAACATGTGAATAATGTTAGTAAAAAAGTATGTTTGATTTCAACTTGCATACCTTGTGCTTTTTTCCCCCCTTCTGTTTTCTGGAGAACCACTGTTAAGGTTTAGGGTAAGATAACAAGATAACATTTCTTTTTCAACACTTGCATTGCTCATGAGGAGGACTGAGCTCACTATTTTCTTCTTGACATTTGGAGATCAGGAGTGTGCCCTTGTCTCTTCATTTTCAAGTATCTATTGGCACTAGCAGCAAAGGAGATGAAGGAATCGACCCTTCAGGCATTGGAAGTGACAATTTCAGAAGCATCAGCTGAGGCAATTCTATCACCCATTTAGCATTCATTTGAGCATTGAAGGTGGCTGAAGAATAGCGGCTGAAAACAGAATAAGAGATAAAATTGATATTTCCCCTTAATACTTAAAGAAATTTCACTGCATCTTTGACAGGTGACAGCATCCTGCCCTGTGCTACACTACTCAGAACTGTGAAAACCACTTTTCTTCAATTGACATGATTAGAGTAGAAGATAGATCAGCTGATTTTTGATTTTAAAAGATTATTGTATGGAGGTGCACGTTCTATAGATGGCATGTGAGGAATACAGAGATAGTGTCTAACTACGGTGTCCAACTCACAGCTTTGGATGTATGACACTGAGAAAGAAGGATGCAGAAGAAAGGATTAGGACTTGGATTACATGATTGACAGGTAGATCATAGTAGGTTCACTTTAAACTTTGCCAATCATATGAAAACAGTCTCATTAGTAAATTTTGCCTGAAATTACTCAAGGTAAAAATAGCCTCACTTGAAATTGTTGGGATTACCTGTTAGGAAATGTGGAGACACTGGTCATGTCAGATGCAGACAAAATGCAAAGTTAAGACAAAAGTCCTTTTATTCTGGCAGATCACAGATTTTGTTAGCTGTGAAAAGGCATGTTCAGTTTCATTCATCTGTAGATACACTGAACTCAGAAATATAGCATGGAGTTCTGCAGCCCTGGCCTTAAAAATAAATACACCATAAGCTTATGACTTCAGTAGACATATTTTTGTGTGAGCCTACAGTGATAGAAAATTCTTGTACAGATTTCTGGAATGAAACATTAGTCATGAAAATGTGAATAAAACATTGGTAGATTGTTTAACTCAAAAGACACAAAAGAAGTCCATGAGTATAACTGTTAACTTATGGTATTACTGAATAAAGGAATGATGAGTAACAGTTGTGATACTGTAGCTGTTCACAACACTGATTCCTCAGTGTTAATGGGAGCAGAGGAAAGTTGACTGTGCTCAAGTGTCACCTGAGTCACCAAATTAAGTGTTTTTTCAAAAAGTTTAATTGTACCTAATACAAGGTAAAGTGAAAGACACTACTTATCCTAATAAATATTGTCTGTTGTCTACATTAATGGAATTTAACCAGACTATTGCAAAATTAGTAGCAAATACTAGAAAATTTTGTTGCTTGGTTAATGGTTTTGCAGTGCAAAAATTAAAAATGAAACCTCGTGAAAATTAAAATACTTTTATTTAAGATATTAATGAAAAAATAAAAATATTTTGAACTACATATTTTAAAATTATCCAAGTAAAAACTTTACTTAATTTCCTGAAATAATGCCTCAAAATTTTTTTTCAAGACCTTGAAATTTGTTTTTATTTAGGCTTGGGCAAAATTCTGAGATCTTTCTCGAATTTTTAGTCAAAATTCTAGAAAATCACAAGAAAATAACAATATAAATACAAAATCATTTAATAACACCCCTGTTGCTTATATGTATTATGGGCTGTGTTAGTATATACCTCCTACACACAAATAAAAGTAATGTAACTTATACATAAAGATGTCATTTAATCACAAGCATTAAAGTAAAAAAAAAGAAACAAAAAAAAGAAACAACAAACCCACAAAACTATTTTGGGAGTGAGCGTATTGTCAATTAACACAGCTTGAATAATCCAAATTATTATCCAGTTTTGAACTGGTGTGTTTTGGAGATTTAGAGTATTACTTTCGTGCTTCTATCAATAAAAGGGGAGTGATAATCAAATCAGTAAGTATTGCATTGTAAAGTATGTAGCAGTAACTTTATAAAAAAATCAGAGAAAATTAGACAATTGTTTTGCCCTCTTAGTTATTACCATCTGTTGGTAATGTCTAATCAGGCTGGGTGGTATTTTTGTAAAAGAAAAGGGCTTCAGAAGTTCAGTAAATATGTTTGTGCATATGTGATATTTTTTTCTTCAAAAAGATGAAACATCCTTTTTTCTTCGCATTTTTCCATTCAGCAAAGCAACAAATGTTGAAAAATGTCCGCATCTATTTTCTCTGTTTTGTCAAGTCCTGTTTGTTAAAGTAGTGTTGTTCTCTTTTCCTTTATCTCTGGATGGAAGAAGGAATTTTATTTGCCATTTCATGGCCTGCTGCTTTTTCTAAAGGTTTCCAACTCAATTCCCCTCACTGGTAAACAGCAGGGGTTCTCCAGCTCGTGCTTAAGATTGTTAGTAGTATCTTTCTGTTAATGTCAAATTGATATCGCTCTGTGATTGGAATGACCTGGAAAGCAAGCTCTGCTGGATAAGCCCTTATTAAGGTGACATATTGTTCCTTTATTCTGAAGTAAATATCTACTTCCAACTGTATAAACCTCATCAAATATATAAATAGACTCATTTGTTTATTCTACAGTACGAATAGGTAAAACAGGTAGACATAAAAATAAGCAAATCTTTTCATTAACAGATTTTTCTTTGCCGTATGCATTCTAAACATCAGCGTTAAACCATTGACAGGAAGGCAGGTTTTTCTAGGACAGGTTATTAAAAGGATAATCATATTATGCTAATTAAAGAATATGCCAAGGATTTCTCACACACATCAGCAGTTTCATACTTTTGGGTAGCATCAATGAGGGGGGAACTCTGCTGCTTGCATCAAAAAAAGCTTTGTGAGACCAGAGCCTAAGCAGTGCTAACAAATACCCATAATACCATGACAGAAACATCTTACCTTACTTTGTTAATGGCTTCCACCTGAGGACCTGACATGCAGGAATGAATGTAGCTTTGTAACTCCCATATATGTTGTGTAAGAAGGCCAGTAAGCTTTCTTGTGTTTCTTTAAAAAAAAAAAAAATCTAAATAAAAATAATTAGGAAGCTGTTTAATTGAGAAGACTTTAATTGACCGTGGTAGCAGAAGTATATATCAAGTGTTAAGTATATAGCAAAGATTTGAGGTATGTGAAAATGTAACAGTAGAAGCTAGTCAGTACAGAGCCCCTAGTTCATACTCTCTGCTGTTTTTAAACTGGGCTCTGACAGCATTAGAAAGCAGGTACTTGAATTTCTCATTGTTTTTTTGAATTTAAAAGTCATGCTAAATTAATCATATCACCATAGTATGTGGCTTGAATGTAGTCACAAAGCCTTCTGTCACCTGGAAAACCTCTACTAAAGTGATTGACATAGATTCAAATGGTTTGAGATAACTTTACAGTAGAATGAATTTAACAAAACTGAAATTCCTTTTACAGCAAGCCTGTGTGTAGATTGCAGTGTGAAATATCCTAATTCCTGCCACCAAACCGTGGCAAAATTGCATTGTGCCTCCACATCCTGTCTCCAGAAATGTCTCTTAAGTAGATTCGGTAAAAGTCCCATCTTTTTATAATTTTAACAAAATGATGAACACAGTGGCAGAATAGTGAGAAAACAAGTATGTTTTTATCATACAGTTTGTTTGCCATGGGCTAAAACCTCATGTTCAAAGTAGCTGTCTAAAATGAGCTTTTTTGCTTTTTGCTTTTTGTTTTTTTTTCCCCTTTTCTATTTCTGGTGATTGTTTCTTACCTCAAGAGTGTTTTGTTAGCTAACTGGATTAGCTGAATAATGGTATTAAGATGTAATTTCTCCCAGAATTTTATATAGAGCCACTTTATCACTGTACAGATAAAACATTCGCAACCTGATCTGGCTCATTTCATTCTGACCATGGGAATCTCCTAGCTGTGCTACAGAGTAAGACAAAGCAGCAGTACCAGGAACCAAGCTACAGCTTTTAGTATGTTTTACTGCCTCTTGGAAAAGTTTTGCTAAGTATGATTCTATTATCTTCTATATTTCACGTCTGCAGTGGAGAATAGTAAAAGAAAAGTATTATTGAACAGATCAAACATAACTGATTATTTCAGATGTCAGATTAAGCATACAAATTGAACAATCCATAATTATTACATAATCCCATAGTTTAAAAATATAAACCCCATGTTTTATGGGTAGCAATTAAGTGAAATGTGGTGAAATGATGAGCACTCCAGGCCACAATCCTGTTAATGCTGCTATTAGATTAGGCCCCTACTTTTTAAGAGCATCAAAGATGATTTAAATATAAATATCACTTAGAAAAATAGCTATGCTTTTATACAGCTTTCTCTACTTAATTAAATGATATCACTTGCAAAGTTTTTATGCTTGAAAGGCATTATGTCAATAAAATTGGACAAGGTTCTTTCTTTTTGATGAGATGTACTTAGTAGTTTCTTTTTTGTCTTAAAAGTACCATAAAAATGAAAGATATTAGGTTGAAACTGAAGGTACTCCTTTGTTTCCATTTTTTAATATTAAAATGGATTTATACCCATTTTGTACAAAAAAGCTAATATGACACCAAAACATTATTTTAGCATTAAACTACTATTTTTTTAAGATGCTGACAAATAAAATTAAGTAACATTTGTGACATCTAAAGAGACATGTCTTCTTACTTGTCAGAACTTCTGATCGTGGGGAGCTTAATACAGGTCCTTGAACGCTTTGCTTAAGTGTAGCTCACCCGTGTGGAGAGTGTATTACATGATTGCATTTACTTTGGGCTTCAGAAATGCTTCTCAACATTATTTACTTGTATCCCTGCATAATCTTTTTGGGTCATTTTTTCCACTCTCTGTATTTGCAAATGCTGCATGCCTGGCAATACAATACATGAAAATATTTCATTTTGCATCTGTCATCCCTTTCACTTTGAAAACCAGCTTCAGATGTTTTGTGGATTGTATGTAAAAAATTAGTGGTCTAGAAGACAGGATGAACATTTATTGTCCTAAAAATGGCCTGCTAGTCATGCTAGTATTAAGAAATTCAAAGCAAATATATGCCTTTTGCCAAAAAAACATTGGAGTATAGAGGAGCAAAGGGGAGTATAGGACCTGGTTTATATGTGTTTCCTTTTTTTGTCCCTACTTTGCTTAACAAATTGCTAAAAAAGTAATGAAAACAGGAACATCACCTACATTAGTCAGAAGAAAAAAGTCAACTTCAGAGCCTAATTAACAGCCTTTTATTTTGAAGAAAATGTGGGGATAAATCCATCCTGCAGTATTACTGCGGTTAAAATTACAGGTGCTTAGTGCAATGGAATATTAGGCTGCAAACAGTATGCCTGAGCGGGTCAAAAATCAGTATTATGCAAGTAGCTTATGCAAAACCCAGCAACAAATGATTTTCCAAGAAAAGTGCATGTGTAACAGATTCTGGCATCCAATTTTCTATTTTTATCCATTCCATGCTTCCTTTTCTGAAGGATACGGAGGGTACATGAAAGGTCACTATACATTTCATTCTGTGTAATCCTAAGAATGGCAGAGCCAAAGGTAACACATCCTTCTGTAACAGAATTAGCTAAATGTATATATGGAGCTAGCAAACTGTTAAGCAAAGGCATTTTGGTAAGTTTTTCCCCTTTTCCATTATGTATAATCATTTGCATTGCTGCTCAAAGGAGGACTTTTGTACCAGTTTTCAGGGAAAAGAAAAAGACTTTTCAAAGGAATGCATCAGGACATACTGTACCACTCAGCCAGTAGTGCATAGTATCATGCTGACTACTTTAATAAAGTTTTTGTAGTAAAAATTTCCAGTTAACTTGGAAATGTAAGATGGTAATATGAATGAATGCAGTTTTCTAATGCCCATCTCTGAGTGTCTCAACAGGACAATTACCAGGAGGAGGTAGAAAGCAGACAAGTGCACCTGAAACCCCACATATACAAAATAGAAATTGCTGCAGAGATTGTTTTGAAATGAGAAAGACCCACATGAGTAAAAGGATACTGAATCAAATCTGTTACTGGAGGTAAATTATGTGAAAACCTGTGAATAATTATATATCATACTCTCTACTGTTGAGATCTGAAAAGTAATTCGTGACTTCAAACTAGAGTAAAGGTTTATTATGTAAACATGAATGCTATCCATAGCATAAATAGAAGCCTTATTAATATGTAATGCAGGTTTTCCTTTGTTTCTCCCTCCCTCTTTACATACTGATTTTCTACATTCAGGGGGCTGTGTTCCTTCTCCCTTGGCAAGAAGGGATTTTTGGAGGACCTTTTGTTGATGAGAGGTTTTCAAATGGATGGTTTTGTGATTTTGTTCTACTGTTTGGAATTTTTTTACATCTGAAAAGGTGGTATTTGTTCTCCTATTGGTCCTTAGCTAAGAATTAAGTGTTACATTGCCACAGTATTCATCATTTACATTATTCGCCTTCATTGCCTGTCTGCTTTCAGTTCTTCTAACGTGGTTAGAACATGCTTTTTTATCTTGAAAACGTATGTATAACTTACCTTATATCCTCCAGCAATAATTCTCTTGCATTAATTAAAAAGATGATGAGTAATCCTTAAAGATTAGTATAACTATAAATACATTAGTTTTGAAGACTTGAAACCTCTTTTCCATTGTATTTCTTTCTTAAGTGTGCTTCCAGCTTAAACTTTTTTTATGTAGAAATTAAATCAGTCAAAATATTTTTTAAGGTAAAACCTTAGAAAAAAGTTTCCTTATATATTCATGGTGTTTGCAGGTCTGCTTCAGAGATTGAAAAAACCTAGTAGACTATTTTTAGAATTTCTGATAGCATAAACTTTGGGTTCATTTAATTTAGTACTTCCATTTTAATGTGACACATGCTAATAAGGTAAGTAAGGCATTTTAGTATTTTTTAACTGTGGCATAGGGTGAAAAAGGAAAACTCCAAAGAGCAGGATTTTTTCTTTTCTTTTCATCACAAGCACTTCTTAACAAAGACATAAGTATTAACTACATACTATATTTTTCATTTAAAAGTGCAGTTAATTACAAGATAGAAATTGTATGTTAAACAGAAAGAAGCAAGTGTTTTCAAAAAAACATAGGAGATTTTTTTAGGAGGAAGTAACACTTACTATACAAGTTAATCTTACACATGTTTTGTTAATTCAGTGATTGTTTATTGATCATGATGCATGTGATAGAGCATATTATTCTCCCCTGGAATGAAAGCTGCAAGTGCTGATAGTAATACTGTGTGCCTGTCATTGGTACTGTAGTCCTTTGGCTTTCCTTCCTTCCTTCTCTCCTCCTTTGCCCAAATCAATTGTCTGTCAATTTTTTTAAACAGACCTGTAAATGGATGTCCCACTGCACCTCAAGCAGAGGCACATTAATTTCAGTGGAGCACAGTTTGGAACTATGCATCAGCCGCATCAATGTGCAAAGGGGTGAAAATGTGCACAAACAAATCGATATCCCTAATATCTTTCAAGCCCATTCTTTCAGTGCATGAATTGGAGTTGTAGGTTGATGGAGTTGGGGAAAACCTCAGTTTGGAGGCTGCTATCATGGAAAGGTGGTCACAAAAGATGGAGTGAAAACAAATGAGCTGTTGGATTCAGGAGAGCTGACAGTATTAAAAGATATAAGGTTAAGGACAAAACAGCCAAAGCCAGGACAGACCCAAAATCCCAAAGCAAGACAATTACTGTGTCTAGCTTTGAGGGATGGGATGGGATGGAATAGGAGGAGGAATTAGAACCTAGGAAACAGTATTTTTCTAGATATCATAGATAAAATATTAAAAAATATTCAATTTTTAAATATAAAAATATTAATATAGTAAGAAACAGCCCATATAAATTTTTCAGGAGGTTGTGCTGTGAAATCAGTCTCGTTGCTCTCTTTGATAGTGTAGCTCACCTAGTGGTAAGAAGAGGGCTTTGTGTATGCTATATCTTGAATTTAATAGGGTTTTTGATGTTGAGAGAACTGGTTTACATTAATCTGTACTGTAGAGGGTCAAGGAAAGCAATCAATTATTTTATATTCATCTAGGATTGGACAAGAGGTAATTAGTTTAATTGTCAGTGAAGACAATGTCAGCAAGAATTCTTTACCTGAGGTACTGGGAAAAGCTAAAAACCTATGAATCATCTCACTGGAGGTTTCTGTGAGTTAGACAAACTCTTGACAGCATGATCTAGACAGACTTGCTTCTAATTCACAGCAGGCAACTTCAGCAGGGTCTATAACCTTTCCAACCAAAACCTGTTTTCTAGTTCAACGCTTGCATGATTACTCTGATTTATGTTAGTCTATGACTCTTGGCCATTGAGAGATAACGCAATGAAATAACTACTAACTTCAGTCTTCTTTGCTTTGGATGTATTGTCATTTGGACTGCAACACTTAATCAAGCTGTCAGAACTGAAAAAGAAGTAGTTAGGGAACTGCCCATTTCAGCAAGTCTGATAATAAGATTTGAAGTTGGGCTTTTTCCTTCTAGTAAACTTCTTAATTTTAAGTGTAAGAAGTATATTGTCATTTAGGAAAGATAGGAGCCTGAATTTGAAAAAGCAGTGTCTGCTTTTATTTCTACTCAGAGCTGCACTGTTCTGAATTTTAGGTCTAATTTCACAAGCTTGATGAATTTCAGTTAGTATTTGGTTTATTTTCCATAGATTTCTTCAGGTGGCATGCATGCGCAGGCTAGTTGAATTGGTTGATATAAGTTCTGAATCATTTTGGAGTCCCTTGGATACTTCCCACTTAAATATATATGAAAAAGCAATCTAAAATTATGCTTTGATTGCTTACTTTAAAGTAAATTCAGCCCAATTAACTGAAGACTGTTGGAATCCTTGTGGAATTCAATCTGAGAAGACAAATCGAGAGTTGCTTGGGGTTTTTTTTGTGAAGAATACTTTTCCAGGGTCAGTAACATCTTGCAGTGCCATGGGAGTTTGTTTTTGTTTGAGAATTTCCCATAGATGTCTCATTTGTTCTAGGGGGCTTAAAGGATAACAGCGAACTTAGTAACTGGGGATGTTTCAGAAGCTGATGTGATTTCTGAGACTGCTCAGTTCCATGTGTGTGACTCAGTAGAGTTTTCAGAGAAAAATAGTGTCTGCTTTTGAAGAACTAATGCTGTCATTACATAGCACTGGCTTGTACAGAGTAATAGCAGACTGTCAATTTTGTGTATAATACAATTTTCTCTCTTATTTTTACATGTAGCTAGTGATGGACTGATCTGCTAGGAAGGAAAGTTAACTCATGCTCCCAAAAGTAGTGCAACCCGCTGTTGTACTCTTCTTGGCCTCCTGGTCTGCAAGGCTCATCTTCCACCCTCCTTCCATCCATCCCTCCCTCCCTCTCTCTCCCTCAGTTTTAGCATCCTAAAATATTGCCATCACAATCCAAGATATTCTGGTTTTGTTTCATCTTGCGTCCCTAAGTTTTCATAACCATGTCCTACATATAAGTGGTGTGTTTTATTCCATTTGGAAATTTCTATACTGAGGGAATCACAGCTAATTGTTAGAGAAAGGACTGCACTGCATCTAGTCTCCCTTGAGAGGATATCTGTAATGACCCTACAGCAATTAGCAAAAAAATAAGGTACACAACAATCTTGTTATTGTTTATTGTGGAGGTAAGGCAGTCTTCCTGTAAGTCATCAGGTATACTCTCTTTTGCATGTGTTTTTCATGTTTAACATGCATAACAAGTTTTATACTACTCGATGGAATATGAGAAGGAACAGTGTTTTTCCTGAATTCTGAAAGCTGTGTATCAAAATCTGCTCTACTTCATTTGGGTTTTAAACTAACTTTAGGGAATACTGTGCATATATGATTATATGGGAGGCTAAATTTACTCTAAGATAGTAAGATGAAGTTGTCTGATTTGTGTGATATTATTTCAGAAAAAAAATCAGTCACTGTAATTGGTAGCTGTCATATCATACAATATGGATTTAACATATATCATTCAAAGGCAATATTTATACAGTCCTTTTTAAAAGGAGTTATTTGTTACATGACAGGGAAGCTGTTGAATTCAGTGAGTCAGTAAACAAAACCTAGTGCTGTGGAGATCTGCAATGAGATACTTACAGCACTCAAATCAATCCCCAAATTTCTTATCCTGATCCTTCCTTACAAAATACAGCTAGATCTTTATTTTGAATGGTAACACAGAGAAAGAATATAGGAAGTGAACTAGGAAGGATTCAAAATAGAAATTAAATCCAGTTAGCAGCAGAGAGCATAGAAAATCCTTCCATAAATATTTTGTCCACTTCCTTTCTTTTTTTATTTGCTTTTTTTCAGTGGTTCATACTGGTTGTTTTGCTAGTTTCTGACCACTTTAGTATTGTAGCAGAGGTTCATTTTTATTTGAGCATGAAAAGCTAAAAATAAGCCCAGAAAAATCTTTACTTGCAAATGTTTTGAGATTGAACACACTGTTCTTCAGTGCTGTTCTTTTTTACATTGAAGTCTATACCTTCGTTTTTTGTCTTTGAGGGAACAGAATGAAACAAAAATATCTAGTCTAAATTATTTGTCAGAAACCAATGCATGCAGTGGTCTCCGTTTGATCTCCAACAGAGCTCAAAGAAGAAGTAATGTGTGGCCTCTGTCCCTAGCTGAAATCTAATGGAACGGCAGCACAGCTTTGTAGATACAACGTAGGTAATACCTAACCTTCAGCAGCTCCAATGGCCTAAGCATAAAAATGTACCTTTTAGCATAAAACTTTCACTAAAGTCAGCTGGAGCAAAACCCAGAAAAGAGTGAGTAATTTTGAAAACTCAACTCCCTTTTTCAATAAGCAGAATGTTGAAACAACTGCCTGTTTTCTGGTGTAATGATGTTATCACAGAAGATGAGATACCATGTAAAAGGGCTCACAAGCAGTTGAACTGCTAGCACTTTGAAAAAAATGCATTTTTTTTACTGTGATTTACATGGTCATTTTCCTGGAATTAGTTTCTTTGTGAGGTCTGAGCAGCTTTGATGTATTCTCAAGAGGTGATATTTTTATGAAGTGAGAGAAAATAATAACAACTCTTAATTGGTTTAGCAAATTGCTTAAGAATAAGGTTATATTTTTATTTACTGTTTTATTTACCCTTTTATTTACCTAGTGATAGTTCATATTTTTTTCAAGATTGTCAGCAGCTTTGCTCTGTGTTGTGCTGTGTGCATTTTAGTTTGAGTTGCTTTCCCCTGTAAGGAGCAAATAATGTTCAGGAAGGGAATGGCATGATGACCAGATGACAGTTCACAAATGGCATAATAATCCTATTAATAATACAATATTTCATGCTGTTGAGAGGGGAGAAAAGTTAGAAAACTACAGGAAAACAATTTAGATAAGCTGTGTTAAGCATAGAGAAATATTTCACTTGAGTCATGGATGAAATTTAAATGACCCTTTCATTCATCCCCTTCTTCAAAAAACAGACGTAACCATTAATTATCAATAAATGAAATTTCATCACAAGTAAGCAGTAAGCTGAGTTCCAGGAGGTTCTGTTAGTATACTCTGTAACAGTAATAACTGAAGTTTATATTCTTTGAGGAACTTATCCTGTAAACATGACTTTTTATTACATTCTAAAATGTACCTTCATAAGAAGCTTCAATTTAAGCTTGTAGTGTGCACCACTTCTTTATCCTCCTTTTACTTACTTTCCAACAAAAACTATAAATAGTTTTAAGGCCTATAAATTCTTCTTGAAGGCAGTTTAATATGAAATGGATGTGTAGTAGGGCACAACCTTTGAGCTTGCTGTGAAGGTAGAATATACTTCAGAAATACTACAGAGATTAGGAAGCAATCCGACAGATGCTTATGGCTACAAGACGTAAAAAGCCTCCACAATACAAAACAAATAAAAACTTGAGTGTTTGACCTTTTTTTTCGGTTGACCAAAATGTTTCAGATCAAAATAGTATCATGTCAAGGAGCTACCTGAATTTTGGATGTATGCACTAAAATATAAATATCAAAAGTTGGTGTTCAGTCAAAATTTTGGAGCAACATAAACCTACTGCACCAATCTGATAATTTTCTTCAGCTACCATTAAGTAGTCAGGAAATACTTGGGGTAATGCAATATATTATTATGATTTCTCTCGATTTTTTAGATTGCTTCAGTAGTAGGTAGATATAAAAGATTTAAGAAATAAAATTGTGTAGGCATTGGGCATGGAATATAGCTACTGCCATTGTGAAGAGGAGTCTCAAACCTCCTTTGGTTCAATAAGCTAATAGATAGTGATGATGAAGGCACCATCTGACCTTACTTCCTTCAAAATACATGAATATTATTCAATAGTTTTCACAGACCAGGTCCAACAAGTAATGACTGAAGGAGTGTGGCGGCTTCCCTGCAGCTTAATTATAGAGCACAAGGTTACCTTGATTTGGTTTGCTTAAGGAAAAATTCTAAACTCCTGCATTTTTGGGGTGCAAAATGACTACTGACCTGATTGTTCTCTGATACAGATATAGATTAGGAGATACGTTACTGAAAATAAACTGAATTAGTGGTGGATTAATCAGATGGCTATTATCCAGATAATCAAGCTCTCTTTGAAATATGCTAAGTTTGAATGAAGTCTTCTAGGACAGGTAATTCTTCCTACATTATAATTGAGTCCTTCATTGAGAGATTCACCTGGTGTCATTTTTGTTTTTATTTAGAATACAAATTTTCCTTATATGATAGAGTTTATTTCTTGGTGCCCAAAATTACTGAGTGTCATGGTGGCATTGTTTTCTTGATTGGCTTGTAAAGTCAGTTCATGAGAGCTGCATGCTCAGTGTATTAAGTGATAAACATGAGGTTTTAATTAAGCCATATAGTACAGCATTAGCTAAATGTTTTGAAGACTTTTTTTTTTTAATCAGAAAACTATAGTGTAAATGGAGTCATCACGAAAGAAACAAATTATATAGAGATTATAGCTGTCTGTGTGTAGTTCAGCATGCTAAATTCCCAACCCTCCTTCTCCATTGGTGTATAGCAAATTGATTTAAATGTTTAATTGAAAATGTGAAAATTCCACAATTAAAAGTCCAAAGCCAAATTATAATATCACTGTATCCTTTATCCAGAACTAATCTAGATTATGCAAGTCACAAATAAACATGGTGCCTAGTGTCTTCTAAGACATCTGTAAAGAAACGTGTTCATGTTCGAACAGTGGTCATCTTCACTGAAGGAGGTCTGCCTCCATCCTACTCCATCTCCCTTGTACTACATACAGATGTTCTTGCTATACCTCTTAGAAGTTGGGAGGCAATGCAGTATGCATAAGCAGCTTTCATTTTATATAGGCCACCAGCATGCTAGGAACATACCTGAATATGACTTAGAGGTTTGGGCTTTTTTTTCCCCCCCTTTTTTAAAGAAAGTAGTCACTCTGATTCTCCATGTACCATACACTTTCTATGTTGTTGTTGTTTGGTTGTTTGTTTTTTTTTTTTTTCTATTTTTGGCCACTGCCTTGTGTTACAGGGCTAAATTACTTTGTTCCAGTGTGGCTCTTGCTCTGGAGCCTTATATTCAATGGGACTGCAGTCAGGTTTACACTGCTGCAATTCTGCTGTGTGCTGTGCTGTTACTAACTACACAGCATGAAACAGGTAGAGTAAAGGCATTATTTAAAGATTTTTGGAGGCTGCGTCTAAACCTGCCGTACCTCTCTGTGTTCCGTTTGATGTGTCAAAGAGAGTATTTTTTTCCTATTTTTATGTTCCCCTAAGTCACATCATTGTTATTCTAAGCAACAGCAATATTCCCCCAGATTTTTGTGATGGTAAATCTTTGGTAAGAATCAGCAACTGGCATCATGCTACATATTACTCCTTGATGGTGCAAAGATATTTATCATATTTTATAGGTACAGAATTCAATATGAAGGCTTAAATTGTAGCTTCAAGAGGCAGGTTTGTAAAAATTCACTTTCTCAACTGAGTAACAGCCACCTGTGCTTTTTGCTCTCTGAAGGAAATATCACTGCTGTTATTTATTTATTTTACAGTAATTAGCTTAGAGCTGTATTGGTGTATAATTTAAGAGAGCCTGTGTCAAGGTGATGCCGTCTTGGCTGTTTCCTGAGCTTTCTGAACCTGGCGTCGTTCCTGGTCGCAGAGGTCCCGGGAGACAGGCCTGGGTGCCTGGGAGATTTCTGCCTCTTATTAGGATCTATGAATACTTATTATTCTTGCAAAATGGAGTCGGCATGTGGGGGCCTAGCTGTGGGCACAAGGGGTAATGTAATCATCCCGCAAAGAAGCTGTGCTCACTTCTGCAGAGCGTTTATTCTGCTGAGACCAAGACAGGAAGGTAATGCAAGAAAGGAGACACAGGCTGATGTGTGGAAAGCTTACTGCTGCCTCCCCACTCTTCTAGGCGGTTCCTGGGGGGTACCTGTGGAGTGCTGTGGTTCATTTCTAGGCAAGGACTGCGCAGCTGCACCTTGAGGTCCCTGTTACAAAACCTCTTTCTGGTAGGATGGGTGTGCAAGTCACCACTTTCTATAACCAACCACAGATGGCTGCAAACAGCTCATTTTGCTTTTTACTCCTCCTTTGGAGGAGTCAATATACCACTGCCATGCCTGATGGTGCTACCTTAATACAGATGAAGCGTGTCGGATACTTAGTTATTCTTCTCTGCACTAGGTCAAGGAAATTCTGTTACTATTACAAATTTTGTGTATACGTATTGATTAGCACAATTTTAAGAGTGAAATACCTGGTTTTGTACACACAGTTATGCAACGGAAACGCAGTAATTTAGTTCTAAGAGTGTTTTGATTTTAGGTCAAAATGTGACTGAAGAGTGCTACTGATGTAGCACTGACAGTGGCTGTGATTTTATTTCTTTCTAACTAGAGCTACTTGTTAAAAAGACCGTAAAGGAGGCTAGACACGTGTGAAATATGTATTGTTAAGCTTTGTTCAGTTCTTGATCACTGATTCATATAATTCTTTCTGACACAGATTTTTGGTTAAAAACATAAAACAGGGATAAAAGAATTGAGATGAAACTTTGGTTATATTTTTTTTTTCCCCCACATACAGAAATAGAAACAATTGCTGTGCAGTGAAATATATAA
Source organism: Athene cunicularia (assembly GCF_003259725.1). Taxonomy (NCBI): domain Eukaryota; kingdom Metazoa; phylum Chordata; class Aves; order Strigiformes; family Strigidae; genus Athene; species Athene cunicularia. The sequence continues at coordinate 57,733,909 of NW_020799091.1, read as the reverse complement.
TCCTAAAATATATTCTCTTTCATTAGTATGAAATATTCTATCTTAAACTGGCAAACACAATTGGAATAACAGTAGGTGTATATAACCTATAACAACATGTGAAGATGTGACTTAAGCAATAAAACCCCAAAGTCATTAGCTCACAGAAGAAGCAACAGCACAGTTAGTATTATGGAACTAATAAAAATAAATGTTTGCCTTCTGTACATATGATAAATCAATTTTTGCTTTTTGTATGTACAGAAATCCATGTACTATAGTGAGTCCTTTGGATAAGGAAAAGTCCCTCTGACTCTCAGTTTGGGATTTTCAGATGCAGCTAACTTTGCTGGGAATCAGGAATACTTTATTTCTGATAAAAGGACAGATTTATTTTATAGAATCTGGAACAGTTTTCTGATTTTCTTGTGGTTTAATGAGGGTACTGTGTTGGTGAAGGAAACCATTATTACTTGTAGTGATCACATTAATTTCAAATGGCTGAAGCAATGCAATTCAGTGAGCAAAATTTGCAAATCAGTGCTATAAAAATGATTTGTTGTGCTTGAATTGAACATCTGATATGTCTGTTGCCTATAAAACTGAGATATAGCACACAGTGCAATGATGTGTAAGTGGATATATAGTAAGTACAGATAGTAGTTATTACTCCTTTCTATTCTTTTCAGCACCTATCGAGGATGCATCTGTGTTTTCTGTAAGACAGTGCTTTCAAGGATATGTTTTAATTAATGATTTAATATTTCAGACAGATTTAACTCAAGCTAATGCAACAGATTAATGTGACATTTAATAACAGTCATTATTAGACATAGTGACATAACTGATTTTATATGTTTTAGAAGTGAACATAGGTGTAAAATTGATGTCCTGAATTATTCTGTGTACTTGCGGACACTGAACTCAATTGTTTTGCATTCTGTTCATACCTTGCCTTGGCTTTTGATTTAAATTACCTGTTTTCACGTATGGTAAAGTTAGGTACCCTTGCAATTTCCCTTTTTCTCTTGAGTTTTCACTGCAATTAATAACTAATGGCCTTTTCAGAAGGAAGACTAGCTATTTTGATAAAATTGTAGCTTTTGTTGTTGCAGACTCTGTGATGGTTCATATTTGGCTTTTTTAAGCTGCCTGATCTTTTCACTTCTATATAGGAGAAAGTTTCACTATTTTGTTCTTGAAAAGCATCTGTTCATCTCATGACTGAAGTTTAAATCAAATTCCATTTGTAATGGCTTATTTATTTATTTTACAAACCATGAAATTTGAAGATTTGAAGAAGCAAGAAGAAACACTTTTTTTTTAAATGAAAAAAAAACCCAAAAAAAACCCACAAAAAACAAACAAAAAAACCCCCACAAAACTATTCAAAGCAGTTCTTTGATATCCATTTGGCTTATTATACAGACCTCTATAACTCCATGTATTTGTGGGTTTCCAAAGAGTCTAGTTTTGTCATCAACTCTGGCTTTTAGTGACCTGGATATCCTTCACAATTCAAAACTAAACTAATACTTCTCCACTGTGTACATGTGAACATTAACTGGTCAGTTCTAGCAGTGGTATTACCACCTTCATCATTTAGCAAGTACTGTAAATATTATCCTTGCATTTTGAGACTTCAGACCTGGTGAGACTTGCGATTACAGACCTGGATCACACTGGATCTTCAGGAGAAGGAGGAGGTCTCCACACAGCCCCTGGTGCTGTGCTGTAGAGTGCACTCTGCTCTTCTGTACTGCACAGCTCTACAAGCTTCCAAAAATTGAGTTTTGCCAAAATATTACATTACTCCTTGTGAACAGACTGCAAAAGAAATTAATTTGGGAGATGGTTTTAGTCTGGAGGGAAAAAGATATTAGTTCTCATTCATGTGGTCAAAGTGGATCCAAATTTAATTTGTAATACTGCTGACATCATGGCATTTGATCTCCACATGTCTCACCCTGTGTGGTGTTAACAGTTTTCACCTCTGACTTCCTATTTGATCTTAATCCACTCCTTGGCAAACTAGAACAAATATGATTTATCTTAGTTTTTATTGCTTCTGTATTCCAAAATATAATTCTAGCCCAGCCTTACTTCCCAGGTTTAATATAATACTAAAAATGGTTGTATTTTTTAATTAAGAATTATAAATAGGTGAAACAAAGAATGGTTGCACCGGTATGTTTCTTAATAGTTCATGTAGTTTTGGTCATAGATGCAGTGAAGTTTCCTATGTATCTTTCTTTGTAGGGCTCTTCAATAAGAAGAGTAATATGTTTGTAATAGTTCTGATTCTACATGCCACACCTTCAATAAGTAAACAAAGCAGGATGTTATTGACTTTATGGTGTTCAAATCTCTGTAGCGCACTTAAGTTTATAATTTATAAGCAATCTTTAGGAATTCTGTGCACAAATGTTGAAACAAAAAAATTACCACATTTAGCATTTTTCACGTGAAGTTTCACATTCTGTTTTACAAACCCTTTGTAAAAAGGTCTAAACATCTGTTAATCCTTTTATCAAGAAAAGCTTTATAGAGAATTTATGTGTTTGGTAGGGGATCTGATATGCTGACACTTCATAGCAAAGTTGTATTCTGGAGATGTCTGTAGAAGCATACAATGAATTGCACAGCTGCTCTTTCGTGCATTGTAGGTATTTCAAACCTAGTTTCAACAGTCTTCTTCGGAGCTTCTAGGGAGAGATGCTGCCTCAGGTAGCTGGATTCCGCACCAGGATATTTTTAGTCACCAAATCCGTGGCCTAGTGGTCATCCTTAGAACTTCAACTGAGTCGCGTGTTCAGGGCTGTACCTAAACCTGGATAATGGATAAGCTTGAGTTAGTCTCTTTGCTCATGGAATTAAGCCCACTGCATAGTTTGTGAAAGGATTGAATATGAATAGAGAAATGTGAATAGTAGATCTGTTTCCAGTGATCACTTAAACTACAATTTTGTGACTTGCATTTCTGTTTAGTTAGTAATACACACACTTAACAGCATTTCAGCTACAGTGAGTGGATTTAACTTCTGAAGGCTAAACCAGTTGGCCTTCTCTAGTCGCTGCTCTGATGTACCAAACATCGGTTTATATCAGGGCCATGCCTGATGGGAAAATTCATTCCCCAGGTCACACTTATCATACCCTCACTGTGTCCTTTGCTCCTGTTTCATTTTCAGTTCACTCTACATTTTCTGTATTCTCTTCAGATGTGTTCAAACCGGGTCGTTAAGTCATGTTTTATGACTTTCCTGTAAAATGAAAAGTTTAAAACTGTAACAATTTCAAACAATGGGAATAAGGAGAGACCAAATAATTTTCTGTCAAGAACTTGATGCAACTATATATTTTTGCCATGTGTTTATTTAAAATCTCTCATGCCATATAGTATTGTACATGTCACAACACACCTTGCTTCAGTAAATGTAGTTGACTGCTAAAAATCAATAAATCTTTTTACAGTTTGCCACTAGGGAACATTATACGATGTTTATTAGTTGGCATTTTTACCCTTCAGAGGTAAGAAATAACAGATCTGTTCAGTTTTAGCCTATCGGACTACTCTGCTGGTTGACTGTGCAACACTGCTGGGAAATGTCAGCATGGCTAACATGAGCAGCAGCAGTCTAGCCGCAGTGGTGAGGCGGCTGCAGTAGTCTAGGTGTGGCATGGGACCTCTTTTCACAAAACATTCTTTTGTAGACCTTTTTTGATTTTCACGCTTCCTCAGCTGAAACCTCTGTGATTTGGTGCTAAAACCAGCCATTGCAGAAGAGGAAAGCTGGCATTTAGGGCTTGAGGCGGATCAGCAGGCACGTTTACTGCACGCAGCTGTGAGGGCTGCTTGCATCTTCCTCTCTCTTGTGGGTGGAAGTGTGAGGAGCCCCCAGACCTGTTTTAATCTTAGCATTTCTCAGCTGTCCCCTTGTTACCAAGGTGCTGCCCCCTACATCCAGATCTGATGATCAATGCACACAGTTCAAGCCCATATGTCTGATTATATCATTTTTATACCACCACATAGGTTAATGAAAACCATTGCCATCAGAAATTCTGAAATACAGAAAGCTTAAAGTGCTTTTCTCATACTTTTTTTTTTTCCTCTTTTAATACTTCCCTAAGGTTTCATCTTTGGTTTTGGCATTTGTTTTAAAACTCTAGTTTTACAAACCATTGGTAAGTGACGTGGATTAAAGAAATCGTATTTAGATATTTTATGAACAGTGAAAACTGACAACTTCTTAGTTTAAAATAGCAGTCACTAAAAAGTTTTTTAGTTAGAAATTCATACAAATGATGTAAATGTGAAGGAGATACAACATTTTATTCATGCTGGCAAAAAGGGAGGTAATTTTATTGTTTTCCTGTTCTTTAATCCCTGAGCCTGGGGGAGTCCAACACACATTTTGTCCTAACAACATGTATCACAAAGGAAAACTGGCTACATGTCTGTTTTCTTAAATGACAGTTTAAAAGTTCTTTTACATTTGTAATAATTTCAAGTGCTGGTCTTTTTATAGGTTTGGGAAGTGGTGGGCTGGAAGCTGTTATCAAAACCCAGTAGTGAAGACTGGAGGCAAAAATCTGAGTCAAAGTAGGCAAGTGAGCAAAATTAAAACAGAAGTTAAAAATGGTCCTTGTTTCAGCTATTCCCTGCATACTGAAGAAGCTTCAAATAGATTTTTCTGTTGAGATCTAGGCCAAAATAGACAATCTGAAGTTGAGATTGTCACCACTAACCTACACTTTTCCTGCTTATTGCAGGTGACGTTTACAGTCTTAAAGTTGTTTAAACACGTCCATCTTCTGTACAGATTTTTAAATGTGCAGGAGAAATTGGTATAGAAGACAAAGCTATGATAGTATCTCATTATCCACAAAAGTAACTGTGCTTTCACATAAACCTCTCTTTAAAGAAAAGTGATTTTGCCTTTGCTTTGTGATTGTATTAAAGCTTAATATCTTTCATTCCTGTAATATGTTGTGTCAAGCTTCGGAAACATTAGGCTGCCTGACATGTTGTTGCTACTTTCTTTTTGACATATTATCCCATGAGGCAAATGAGCAATCTGCACTGGCATATTCTCTGGTGGCTTCGTATCAGCATAATTAACTCATAACTTAATTCCCTTTGCATGCTGTTCTGTATAGAAGTAGTTAGATGGAGCAGGTGTGCTAAAGGGCTAAGGGAAGTCTCGAAGGCAAGGTGATGAGTGAAAAGGTTAAGGTACAAGAAGTAGCTTTGTTTCTAATTGCAGTCAACTGCAAGCACTGCTATCAGAAACAGGACGTGCCCTGAAGTAATGGGCAGTCAAGCAGACCCGGCAAGTCCCTGAACCCTGCGGTAACCAACCTGTACACCAAACTGGAAAAATCCTGCGAGCAGGATCCTTAATCCTTAGCAGTCACCTGCACAGGTGAGAGGATCCCAGGGGTAAGAAGGAAGATTCCCCAGGGTGTGCTGTGTCATCCTAGTCCAGATTAGAGACCCCTTTTAACATCTCCTATGCACTGAAGCCCATCCTGTTTTCGCCACTAGTTTATAGATGCAATACAGGAAAAAATCTAGTCTGTTCACTTGTCTGTCAATACAAAAGGGGAAAAAAAAAGGTTAATGGTTCAACATATTTATTACCTGAAACATTCCACACCCTCTTCTGCTTTTTATCTTTATTCCTCAACCTACCTGCACATGTGTTTTGCTATCATGCACCCACTGCATTATTTCAGCACTGCCTGTCAGTGATGTTGGACGCCAAGCAGTGAATCTTCTCACCTCCTGGTTCTGCTCACCCTGAACAGGGCTGGATCTGTTTGGTGGCAGTTTACACACAGACATTGGCTATGGCAACGCTTTCTGCAAACACCTATTGGAATTTTCAAATGTGGGGTTTCATCCAAACGATTCTTTGTTGGTTCTCTGATTCCCATCTTTTCATAATTAAGCCATCACATTCTGTAATGTATTGTCTCCAACACAGCACTACAGAAATATTTCTTTTAGAAAGCCAGTTTGAGCTGATAAAATAGTTAAAATTTTAAGGTAAGTTTGGGGAGGAATTATTTTAACACACATAAATATATCCAGATTTGGGTGTGGTTGTCTAGTCTTGATGAATTTTTGTTACATAACTTTCATCAGACACAGATCTCCAGCATGAAAGCCTTCTGAAATGAGCTCTCTAAGAAGATGGCATATGTACTAAAGCTATAGAGAATGGCAGTTGCTAGAGTCTCCTCCTCTCTTTCCTCCCTCCATCCATGTGAAACAAAACTGTAGCAGGCTAGAGAGATACACATTACCCATTTCATGTCATTATGATCATTCAGAATCCCGGAGAGGCTGCAGAACAACCACATTTTGATTTTGCTTTTTTGATTCTGTGAGAGAAGCATTTTCTGCTCATATCCCAAAATATGGATTTAGGTTTGCCTGTGCCCTAGGGCAAGCAGCAATCACTTTAGGGTCAACAGCAGCTTTTCTGTGTGTTAAAATGTCATCCGTTCTAAGTGTTGTATTTTACTACCTTCGAGGAGGGGTTTCCAGATTCTCACTGGATCACAAGCACTAAATTTAGCCCTTAAAGGCATTCAATGTCATGATGTTTTTAAAAGCAAAAGAGTGTTGGGGTTCCTGCTTAGAGACCTTTTACTGCTGATAGTTTAGATGTCTTTGAGAAGGATGAGAAGCACACTTCTAATACTTTTACAATCCCTAGTACATTCTTTACATATTTTTCCTCACAACAAGATTTATGCATGTCAGCTCATACAATTGCAAAGTATCAATATTTGGATTAATACTTGTGTAAAATGACATATATAACTGACATTGGTCCATCAGTCCTGAATTTGATATGGGTATATGACTAAATTGTAGTGATCATTGAGTTTCATTTTTTTATCTCACATTTTTCTACCCCTTCATCTTTCAAGGAGTAGAGTTGGCTTATGCCCAAGGCAATGAGAAGGCTAATGAAACACAAAAGGAGTGTATTTTCCATCATCAAACTATCTGTGAACCATGAAGCGATGAGTCAAATATTGTACTACAGCTTAATATATTTATTATGTACATGCTTGTAACAGGAATCTTGTAACCCTAGTGAGTTCCATGTACATGAAGTAACTGGGTAAAAGCTGTAATCCAGAATTATTTCTCAATGACCCTAAATTTGGGGATTGTACAATCCCTTGAGTGACAATTAGAAACTGCCATTGCAAATCTAGGATTTACCTTCATATTTTACTGGCACTGTGATATCTTAGGACACTCAGTAGAATATATCATAGTATTCCCTAGTAATTATGCTATATTAAAGTCTTCATTCATATTCCTGAGCAGCCAGTAAGTAAATAGACTTTTAAATCAGTAGGAGTCAAACATGCTAATGTACCTTTTTAAAGTATTTTATTTTGTGATAAGCATTTTTTATGCTACTTCAGGTTATATAATGCATCATGTTACATAATAACTGGATACCTCACATTTATTCTTCTAGGATTTCAAAAGATACAGCCTGCATTATTTATTTTTAATCCCTTGTGTGGATGCAAAGTCCAAGCACTGCCACCTGCAAGTACTCATCAGTGCACTAAAATGTACTAGTAAAATTTCTGAGAGTGCACGACTTCTAACTTTGTTATGATGCTGGATTTCTTTCATATTTTAATATTTTTCTAAGGCAAGCCTTCCTCACAAAGGTGTAGCAGTATGCAGGCACCCTACTCTCCTAATAATCCCTTCAGGTATACAGCATTGTGGCATGCTGTAACAGAGCTGCTTTCAGGTTATGGTAGGTAATGAGGATCAAACTCCATAAATTTTTCTATCTTCTACCTTACATGTTTTGTTTAAGCATCCAGCCACTATCTCCAACTTGTTTCCTAACCACTGTTTCTCAAACTGACTTTCAGTCTTTTGCCTACTTCCTCAGCAGAAGCTTTTATTTTGGAAAAATGAGCTGAGATAGTTTATTTTAGAGTATTTGTGTCCAATCCTTTTATATTCCTCTATTCAAAGTAACTACCAGAGCAGCCAAGGATGCTACACTGGAAATTAGATCATTCAAGGGATGCATGATGAAGACAGTAAATACAAGTCACCAGAGGATACAGCCATTTATGCACTACTTGCTTACAGTGGAGTAGTAGTTGTGAGCCCATTAAATACCCAGTGGCAGATGTGGGAATGTGCAGCTACTTGTTGACTGTTGCAGAACTTTTATATGGGGGAATATCATTCCTGTAGTGGTCCATCATGCTCTTCCTATCCCTGCAATGCAGTCAGCTGTGAGACCAGCAAGGTCTGGTTTGATAATGGAAATAGAGCTTGCTGTCCTGCCTAGGATTAGACAACAGTAATTAGTTTGGCATCAGAAAATCCAGAGTAATTATCGTCCACTGACAAGTTGTAAGGCTGAGCAGGGGATTCAGTGCCATTACTATCCAAATAGCAGCTCTTGTGGGCCCAGACTGATCTTTGCCTCATAAAATTGAAAAAGAGATGATAAAGAATTACTTACTATTTGAGGAGGCACAAGTTGGTTTGGAGACACTGAATAAAATGATACAGGCAGCAGAAATATCACAAAACTAAGCCAGATCATAACTCATAAAATATTACTGCTATTGTTGCAAGCTACCTCACAGCTACCAATGTTCACATGTGCCACCTGCTTCTTCACAGCGGTGACCTGCTGGAGCACAGCAGCCAAGAAAGGCCAATACATACTGACTGTAGCACATGTCTTTCCTCATTAGAGCATGAGCACTTTGCATGGCACAAAAGTTTGGGCCAGCACCTATTCTACTGCCATCTGAACAAGAGGAGAGTCTTTGCTTTGCTTCCTCCCCATGTTAAGAAAAAACTTTTTTTTTTTTAAAAAAAAAAAAAAAGGTGAGAGAACAAAACTGTCATTACTCCAGGAAAATTTAAATAGAAGTGTACTGACATCCAAAGCTAAACTGAATCTCAGTACCTACAGAGAGGAACTGCTGCTGTTGTTTAGTTCTTACAATATTCAGTAATTTCTACCAGATTATTGAACTGAGGTGCAGCATGCAAGCAGTTTCCTTTGTACTTGAATTTTTGATCTTGAATTAAAAAAATATATATATTTAGTGAGTAGAACTACTACTTTTGATGAATCCTTATTGGTATGTTTGCAGTGTAGTAAGTAATAATATCAAGTATCCAGTTGCTGAATTCTTTCCAGATATACTTTGATATCTTCACCACACTTAAATTAACTTGAATCAGTACTGTCCGTATGCATTTTTGTTTCCTCTGTTTGTAAGCATTTTTACTTTTGACTACATTAGAAGCCTCTGATAAATTGTTTTCTTTGGGAATCCACAGTTTTTGGCTGACTACTGCTTTTTTTTAAAAAAAAAAACAACCTACAACAAACACCACCACACACTAGATTTCAGGGACAGATTTCCTGGGGACACAATGTTTTTGGCATGCTCCTCTTCACAGGTTGTGATTGATTAACGATTTGTCACCCTGTGTACCATCTTTTACCACATACATGCCCCAGAAACAAATTGGCTACCTTGAATTAGAGTGTCTTTTTTCCTTAGCATTTACAGGGGGGAGAGAAGTGTTTGGACATCGTGATGGGACATTGGGAATGAAATGCTGAGGCAATAAAGACTGATGATTTTTCTTCTTTTATTTTTTAATGCTTGTGCTGTGGAGAGTTGTAAATCACTGGTTTCCTTTTCCATCATTCTCTGGGGTTTTGTTGAGTCTGAAAGATCTCCTGGGTCTCTCTGGGCTCTGCATCTTTTTTCTTTTCCCTATGAACTCTTCCTTGCCTTTCCTTGCCTTGCAGGGAACCTTTCTCTGGACATTGCAAGAACCTTCTGCATTCCTGGGATGGTACCGGCTCCCTGTGCAAAATGGCATTAAGCTCTACATAGTATCTGAATGTGGCAGCACTGCCTTTTGTTTATGTCCTTTGTCTTCTTGCTTCAGAACTCTGCTTTCCCCATGTGGTGAAGAGCATCTTCCGTTAGATTCTGTGTCTTTTTTAAAATATCCAAAGGGACATTTAAAAATATCTGTATTCCCTCTGATTTCTGGTAGTTGGACTTCTGTGCTGTTTTATTTTACTTGCAAGGCTGAAAAAAATCCAGGATCCCTTTCCTTATCTAGGGCACTAACATCCACTTGTGCTGAGAACTTAGGCAAAGAACAGACTTTTCCAAGACTTGGTGACATCTTAAAGCTTATGAATGTATCATCATGTAATTCTTGGGCAGCAGAGGTAGAAAATCTGGCCAGCAGAGACAGTGTTGCAGAGACAATGTCACTGTCATATTGACATCAGAGCTGTTTGTGCTGACAGACACCTACACAGACTGCCACAGTGGAGAAGTGTCAATCAAAGGCTCACATAACTCCAAGGATTGATATTACTTTACTTCAGAAGGTCAGGGTTCGACTGTTGGGACTGAAACTAGACAAGAATACATGTATGCCCTGGACTGCACTGGTAGAAAATTCTTTATAGTGTAAACCATGTCTGATATATTTTCTGGAAGAAATCTCTCTCAAGATAATTCCTCAAATAGTTCTCAGCCTAGATTTCTCTCTTTAGATGTCCTTGGTTGCTTCACAATCTTTCTTTTGGGGGACTGTTTGATACCAGCCCCCAGGCTGCTTGTGTTCCTATCTCACTGATGGCAGCTCTTGTTCAAAGGACATTTGTAGCAGCTATTTAATTCTGTGTGGGGAGCAGAAGCCTTTGAAATGGATGCAGTTGTGGTGAACTGTCAGAAAGGAGCATTAAAGAAACAGTTTTCCTGTATTTAGAATATTGTTAGCATTTTACATAATTTAGACAGTTGGGAAGTCATGTTTTACTTATTTGAATGCTTCTTACTGTGACGGGTCTTGCAACAGAGCTGTGAAAGGAGTGGAAATATTTCAAAGTAACCCAGCTTACTTGGGCAATACTGAATTCTGCAAAAAAAGAGGTGATCTGAAGGGATTAGGCGGTGCTCATACATTCCTAAAAGTATTAGAGAACAGCAGCAATCAAAAATATTAATTTAAGAAAGATCTGTTTTTTTCCCCTCCTTCTTTCTTTACTATTTCTAGTAGACAGGTCTGCCCTCACACCACTGCGGGGGAAGCAAAGGTTGTCATGGTTTGGAGGGTATTCAGTGGTTTTGAAAACTGCAGGTGAAATTAGGAAGAAGGAAGGAGTCACAGGAATTTCAGTGGTGGATGTTTTTGCTAGAATTAGGAGTAAACATAAATGATCATAAAACGAATGGACAGTTTCATAAATGTAGCTGCATATTCTGTGGAGCCTGTTCAAGGTTATTCAGAGTCTGACATCCTAGGGTCCTCAGTTGTTTTTCATGACTCAGTATGCTGAAGGTATTTATATATGGATGGATAGGGAAACTCTTGCCATTTCACTGTTTAAAATAATTTTCTAATATTTACCGCCAAAAAATGCCAAACAAGCCACCCTATCATCTTGTTGAGTCATTACTAATCCTGCAGATAAAATTAGGGAATCTTTTCCTTGGTTTCTGATTGTCTGGTTTTGTGCTTCTTGAAGAACTTGGGCTCCCTGAGGAAAACAGTGACTGCTTTCGTAGTTCTTTTGGAGGAAGTTGGTTTAAAGAGAAAACCTGAAACATTTCTACAAGCCTGTGAATTGTGGAAGGACCAGCAGTTGTATTTACCAACACAGTATAAAAGTATAGAGGGCCAGTGACAATCGTCTATGTCTCTTCATCTGTTAATCTGCTAGGATGTTAAAGCTGGGAATTTACTGTGCAAGGGTGAAACAGGAAAAGCTTATGTGTGGGAACTGGAGAAAAGGACAGGGAGGGATTAGTTATGTGATTATACCCTGTAGAGCATCACCTGAACTCAAATCTGTCATCCCAGATGTCTTGGTTACCATCATGTCTGATTTCAGATAAAAGCCAATAGTGAGCAAAGTGTGTTGCTTTTTTCCTCTGATTATGCAAAGCATGGTTGTCATGTCTTGACACTGAGAAACAGCTGGGATAATTCCCAGGTTTGCCCCAGCCTTCAGGTATCTAATTGGCATGCTTAACTCATTAGTTCAGTCCTCCTATCACCCTCTGTAGACAGGGGAATAGAGGACAGGGGAGTCACCAGGAAGTCAATTAATTAGGCTAAATTTGTTTCTGGAGGTCCTCGTTTCTATTGACAAGCCTTTAAACTACAGCTCCATTACTGGACATCATTGGTACGATTAATTCTGGAATAATCAAGCTTTTTACTAGGTCAGGACATCAGTGCTGAGATGTTGAGGCACACACACTCAACCAGCTTGCCTTTTTCCCTTTCCATTTGGATAATAATGCTCTTGAAATGGTAAACTAAAACTGTGATTTATTTAATCAAAATTAAAAATTTGAATTCTGACAGAAAAAATCAATTTCTTCTACCAAAGATTTAGCATTGATTATATTTCATTTCCAAAAATAATTTTAAAAATCATGTTAAGTTTATTTATTCAAATATATTCAAGTATTCAAATATGTATTTTTGCTTTTTTTCAGTCATCAGTTTCAGTAAGTTACACATAAAAAAACAGATATACTCTTGGCTTCTAGTGCTTTATCTTTGAAATTCTTGTTCCTCTTTGTGTACTGGAAAAAAAATGCAGTCAATGGGTTGCTGTGCCATTTGGTTTGACAGGGTCAAAAGCTTCCAAATAGCTGAAGTCATGGGTTGCCACACCTCCACTACCTCCCTTTGTGGTGGCATCCACCAGGTGACTGTGCAAACCCCTCAGGAGTGCTGCTCAATTACTCATACATTGATGCTCATTCTTTCTCCACTTCTTCAGAGAGCTTCAGTATGAGGATTTACAAATAAAAGTTTGGTTGTCAAGAAGTGAGTTGTCTTAGAAAATACTACATCCCTTACTGCAGAGAGCTGAGTTACCTGGCAAGGATGTGTGCTTATTCACTGCACTTTGTGCTGGTTTTAGCGTGGGCCAGATTACATCATGGCACACAGTTTAGCACAGGAGAGGAATCAAGTCAAGACCCTGCTGTCCTTAGCAGTGAGCTAGGTCTAGCTGTGTTTGTCTGCACCTGACCAGTGGTGGGTATAAATGACGCTAGTTTCTTCCCCACTTTCCTCAGGTGATATCCCCCAAGAGATCATAGCAACAAATGCTACACATTTATAGCTGGAGTGGACCCACACACATTAGAGGTGCTTTATATTGTTCTACTGTGATCAAGCGTTGTTCTATGTTGAAGTGAAACATCAGAATATTATATTGATTTTTTAAAATTTATTTTGAATACAGCTTAGTATCATCACTGGAGTTTCAACAAAAGCATGAGATTAATGTTACAACAAGGTATCAAGTCAATGCAAAGCTATCTGTACGTCATCAGGCAAAATACATGAAGTCATTTTAAAAAATAAAAGCAAAATGAATAAATAGCATAACAATTAATACTTCTGAGAAACTATTAAAAATTTTACAAGAAAATTTATGTTAAAATAACAAGACCTACATTGTCTTCTAGCTGGTTGTCATAGTCCCATTTCAAAATATCACCTTATAATAACAACTCAGTCTTCCATCATTGCAACAACACTTCCTTGATATAAACATTTAAGCATCTAGTGGAATATGGAGCACATTTTAAACTTTATCCTTTAAAGCCCTTTAAAGGATAAAATGGATTTAACATAATCTCAGTTTGATAGATATTTATGATCTAAAAGGTCTATCCCACCTGCTCTTCTCCTTTGTTGAAGTAGGATTATTCTTTGTTATTTGATAATACTTTATTAAATGGATTGTGTTCATTTAGATATTTGAACTCAGTTTTCTTCCCCAGAGTTCTTTGCTTTTGTTAGTGTTTGGCAGCAGTGAACGGATTAAATATATTTAGTATACAAAATTTAAATAAAATAGGAATGGCAGCTGTCCAATACAGCAGTGTATCTTAGCATAATCAGCATTAATAAAGAAGATAACAAGTCTATTAGCTAATATTAATTCTTAGACAATGGGTGCAATTAAATGTAGCACAATACAGAGGAATTCAATGCTTGGAAAGACATTAGTCTGGCTAGTTGATCATATCTAGTTTTATTTTTAGAAATGTGAATACTGTTATTTTTAATTATGCCTGATTCTATCTCATTGAGTACCCCCTTTTCTACATGCACATTTGGATGTGGAATTTTGGATTTTTTCCTCTCCTCATCAACCTTTCTAATGTTTTTGGTTTTTAAATAAATGAATGAATGAATGAACCTTTTCAACCAGTTCTGTGCATTTCCTCCCATTATGTGCATTGCTCCCATCCAGCAACAGGAAGAAGCTTCAAACTGCATATGTTATTCCAAGTGTAGTATCAGCAAAGTCATATGGATTAAGAAATCAGTTCTGTGAATACAGCTGCATATAACCAAAATCTCAGATTCCTAATGCAAAGTTGTACTAGACTTACCTCTCTAAACATAGCTTTCAATATGTCAAGTCTCTTTGGTAGGTACATTGGGAAAAGTGTCATTAAAATCCCCTACTCCGTGTGTTCCAAGTTGCTTTCTCCAAATATTTTTATTTCACATTTAGTGTATGTAAGACAGACTCTCTTTCTGTGTCTGTGTTTTATCATTATTAGTGCTTTTTACATCAGAGTGCGCACACTTTAATAAAATATAGTGGGTGATGTTGAGAACTTAAAATTTTAACTTTGATTAGCTGTTAATAGAGCATACCAATATAGGATGATCCTCAGGTCTGGGGAGGAGTTCCTCTTAATAAGATACCATCCCTTTGTGTTATATCCCTAATCCCACTAGCCCTTACAACAACTTTCAATTTAGTATCTGTGAATTTAATTAATGTTGTTATCCCATCAGATTACTTATGAAATTGTTAATTAAAATTGGAATTAGCACTGTGTTCTATACTTCCCTACTGAAAAACTAATGCTAACTAGGAACGTGTTAAATCACTGAGCACTAAACACAAATATATTGTTATATTTTTATTATCTTGAATGACCTATATGAATGACCTAGACTACGACTTTTTATTTTAAAACTTTTTGAGCAAAGGCATGAAAACTATTTTTTACACATTTTCATTGAATAATTTCTTCTGGCTTTCTCTGTGGTGATACAGTAGACACCTTGGAGGACATCTTCAGTGGAAAACTAGAGTTATGATGATACAAATCCTGAAATACTATAAAATGCATTTAAAAAGTTATAGAAAAATGTAAAGGAGATAAATCCAAATGATAAGGACATTGTAAAATTTGGTGAGGTTGATGGTTGCTTTAGGATGCAAACAGATTGGAGAGGCTGAGTTTTTCGCTTTATAAAGTTTGAGTTGTTTTTTCCCCTGAATTCAGAATGTTTTAGAAATGATCTGTGACAGTGTTCCTTCTTTTCACCCTTCAGACTTCTGTACCCTCTGGAGCATAAAATTTATCTTGAGAGGCTTCTCTCTGTTAGACAGAATTCTGTATCCTAGTTGTGGTTTGTTCTTTCCTCTCATAAGATAACCAGAAATAAGAACCCATTTCTGGTGGGTTTACACCCTTTCAGGATTTAGTAAAATTAAAGTGTTTTGTTGAATTTTTGCAGTGGTATATTTTTATAGCATACTCTGTCATATCATGTTATTTCTTGTAAAGCTGTGATGTGCACTGTCTTCCTGCTTGAGTTGCTACTGCATGCCTGCTTGAACAGAGTTTTATTTAGAGGGTATACCTCAGTGGACATGAAGTCAATTGTAGAAACATTTCCTGATTTCATGGTATAATGTATAATGATAAGTCATTTTACTATAAATTGGAAAGAATATTTTTCCACATCCAAATGCTTTACAGTCTTACACTGGAAGCCAAGGGTCAGCATTCATGCCTTCAAAACTATATATTAGAGATTTTGCAATGATGGAATAGATCATATATTTTTAATTATTATTATGATATTGTATAAAATAATAAGAAATAAGGAAGAATTTAATTTAGAGTTGTTCAGTGGTTTTGCTAGGAATACTTCTTTATCTATCCACATACAGCAAGTTGCTTTTTATATAGATTTCTTTGAAATTTTTTTTTTCTAAGATATGCTCACCAAAAGGTGCAATAAATGAATTCTAAGCTCTTCTGTACAATGAGTATTAGTTTTATATTGGTATGGACTACTAAATAATGGACATGTGTTACCACCAGTATGTTGTGCATTTGTCTATATGGTGGATGGTCAGTGGTCAAACTTGACCTGTATCTCAACAAACTAGATTATGAGCTATATCTAGTTCAAAATTCATATATTTGCATAAATACTGTGACATGTACAGCCAATATACTCTGTTTCTCAGAAAACCTTTGAGTCTGACCTCAGAACTGTGTTATCACAGAGCTTATGGACTGGAGCTGTCTTGTGCCCCAGAGCACAAGGCAAAACTTGCTCAAAATTATTCAGTCTGTGGTGTAGGCACCCCTTTAATGTAAACCTGTAATCTAATTTAATTTTGTATTAGTTCATCCTTTTTATAATAGGGTGATAACAGTCCTGTAATCACCATGGATATTGAGGGAGGGTGAAGGGAAAATCAGTAACATTTCCTCTAAGGGTAGGGCACAGCCTGTGACACATAATACAAAACCATTCAGGCAGCCAAGCTCGATGCAAAGGATCTGGCTCTAGCACAGCTAGCATCGTTGTAGCTTCATCATTTTAGCACTATGCCCATTCTAATTAATTTCTCATGAGAGTAATTAGTATGGGTACAAAAGTATGCTCATGATGCTAGAAGTTACCTTGGTTATGACTCTTTACATGGCATTGCATTATAGGATGTTCCCAAGTGGCCCAAGGAAAGGAATCTTTGTATAATTATCTTGAATATAGATTGTGGTGGTTTATTATTCATGCAAACTACATTTTGATGCACCTAAATTTTCATTTCAGTCCCCCTTGTAAACCTTCCTGTAAATTTAAATGATGGACAGCATACACTAGGAGATACTTCAGAAGGAGCTTTTTTGCAAAGACAGTCCTGTAGACACTAGGATACAAAAGAAGCCAGTTTAGGATGACTAGTTTATTTACCAGCTTTCAAAGTTTCTACATATTAAGACTAGACATCCCACCATTTTTAACAGTGAACCTTGCATGAGTCCTCAAAAATATGTAATATACATCTTCCAAAAAGAACTCTGATGAAATAACTGATAAATGCAACTCCAGCCAACTTCACGGCTGTTTATTCACATGACTTCAAATTTAAAAGAATGGGTATTAGAAGTGTAAATACTATTCCATCACTGACCCAACTGTGCTGTATAGAGAAGTAAAGCTGCCTTCTCTGAGTATTAGCTGGTCTTTGGTTCATCAAGTACAGGCTACTGTAAGCCCTTTTGACAAAGCACTGGGCACTGAGAATTCATGCTGTTTGTCTCTTGTGACCTTCTGCCTTTCTTAAAGTTAGTATTTTCCATAATTCTCCCTCCTTGTTTTAGAAGTATTACTTGCATCTTGACCCTAAATGCCTGAATCTCCATGTGGCTGTATTAATATGTATTTTGTCTGGGTTTGCCCCTCTTACCAAGCAGTCCACCTAGTAACTGCCTTTCTCATCAGCTAACACTTAATGGAATCATTGATAAATGAGACATGTCTTAATTTTTTTCAGTCAAAATGCTGTAAAGTATCAAGTAATATGCTTTACCCAATTGAAATATGGTGTATATAAACACATTTTCCTTTCTTAGCTACCAAATTTGAAGTCATCTCAGGGAATGAAACAATATTTCTCTGCTAAAATGCATTTTCCATAGTATCATGTTGAATTGCCTAATTGAATTCCTAATTTTTAGTTCTCTACTAATTAAATACAATATAATCTTTTTTTTTTTTCTTTTTTTTTTTTTTTTTTTTTTTTTCTGGGATTGATGCTTTATTAACTGATAAGCAGTCAGAACATTTGCCCTCTTCAAATATTGGCACAGCATTAGAACCAGAATTTCCCCACTAATTCCCATTTGTTTTGAAAATGAACATGGTTGTTAGAGATTCTGCTTAGGCAGCTCTTTCAGTTTTGAGAAAAGGAATACATGTTGAGTTCTCTGCTTCAATACCAAAATATTGTCAGCTAGAGATTTTTGTGATGATTACTGTTACCTACAGAACTTTGATACTGTAAAATAGTGAAAACAAAGAAGATGTAGTACTTGCCTCAAAGAATTTACAATGTACATTACCTGTCAGTCATGCATATTCACGCATACCATGTATGTCATATCTACAAAGACAGTTTTTCTCATCTATGGGCAGAAATTGTGAAGTAACATTATCTCTCACACAAGAGATAAAAAGGGGACTGATAATAGATGTCATCTGCTCCTAAAGTAAATGGCACGGTGAGCAGTATTTCAGCAAACCTGGAATGATCCCTACATTTTAGTAGCCTGAGAAAATGGTCTGGTTTTTTAGTATTTTTTACTCTACCATATAACTTAGTTTCCAGA
Source organism: Athene cunicularia (assembly GCF_003259725.1). Lineage (NCBI taxonomy): Eukaryota > Metazoa > Chordata > Aves > Strigiformes > Strigidae > Athene > Athene cunicularia. The sequence goes on along the minus strand of NW_020799091.1, from coordinate 57,715,390 downwards.
GTTGTTAGATGGTTTCTGTGCCACTGGAGTCGGGACTTGGCCCACACCTTCTCCCTAGCTGCAAGTCAACAGAGACTAGCAACTCAGCATCCCATTGGGAGCATGTATATTTTATGCCTAGATGAAAGCAGACTTATGCATTTATTATGTGCTTAATTTGGTGTGACAAGTTGCATTCATTTTGCAGTTGCGAGTTTTGAGAAAATGAGTTCTTTCAGCAATTGCCAGTAAGCTTTACGTTTACACTGTACCATGTAGAGCTTGGTACAGTTAGTCCATTCAAGGATTGGTCTCGCATATAGTGCAGAAACCAGCAGAAAAATTGGATCCAAATTGAATGCAATATCAGCTTTAAAAGGTACCAATATATTGTGTCTAATGTAAGAGCAGAATTAAATATCCAACAAGCAGTAGACATGGTTATTAGCTATCCAGGTGGTGAACTATTACTAGATCCAATATTGCGTACAATCTTGAAAGTATTTCTAATTTAAATGATCAAATGAAAATTTCTTAAAATAAATTTATACAAACCCATTAACCAAATACAGCATCCATAATAATTTCTGTTGCAATTAATCAGCACAGTGTCATATGGTCAATTTTAAGGGATGATTTAGTGATGAAACTGATTCTTAGAAACTGTGTTTGAGGACATCTTTACTTGCATTTCTTCTAGGAACTCCAAAACCAGTGAGATTAGATCTTGCATCTTACCATCTCTCTGAGCTTTTGTGTGTTTAGTTACTTTGAAACTTCTGCAAGCTTTATGTAAACTCTGAAAGAGGAGGAAGATAGAGGAAGGGCAGGAGCATGTGTACAAAACTTTGTCATGCTGAGTCACCAATATGAATTTTGTGATCTTTAGTCCTTGGATCCATGGTATCTGTGTAAAGTGGAAGCTGGGGGACAATTATTTGGTAAGAGTAACTATGAATGCATCTAAAAGACTGTGCAGATTCCAAACAAAAAGCAGAAAAACCTTTACAAAATTAAATATTATTTGCATATTGTAGTTGAGGATTTTATGACCATATAAAAGGAGAGGTTTCTTATGGTCACAAAAAAATTTCTGGAAAGTGACTGGAAGGTATCCACATTTCTGTCAAACTTAATCAATTATATTTTGGCACATACATTGTAACTTTATGCCAGTTTCTCCTCATCTATCTGAATAAGAAGCAAATAATTTCTTGTTGAAGTTCAAAGAAATTATCTGGTATGTTAGTCCACAAACTGCATCTCTAATCTTTAAAAAAAGAACAGCGTGGGCAGATGATTTCACCTAAATAGAGGGTTTTTTTGGAAAGTCAGGGGACTCCATGTGGGTGTAATGATCTACATTTATGCACCTGTAGACCTCAAAACTCAGGCAATTTAAGGCGTTAAAAGCTTTATTTGCTTGAGTACTTCCATTAATTTTGGTAACAGTATTCATGGTAATAAGCACCAAGCTCAGAAGCATTTGCAAGATCAAGCCCTGTAGTACTTAAATGACTGCGCATTTCTGGCACCTTCACTACTGAACTTTCCTCTTTTTTTTCTCACGTAAACAAATGATGTAGCTGCAAGTGTGTCTGAAAACAGTGGTCATCTCTGCAGTAGGAACATCTGTGGAACTTACTAGTCCTTAGATTCTGTATGTGATTCTGTCATTCTTCAGTTTTCTCCTCTGCTTTGGGAAAAGCCCAACAACAGTGACAGCAATACCTGTTGGTAAACAGATGATCTCTGAATGCTGACAGCTGTACTGTAAAATCCCTATTACGGATAACCTTGCCATGCTATTTGACTTTGCCAGAAACGTCTGTCCTTTTCTAAATTGAATGATTGGATGGAAATTGTCATTCTTAATATGTTTACCTCCCATTTAATGAGCAATCCCATTATGAAGGCTGAAGACAACGCAGCCTCACACTCGGGTTTCGTTACAGTTCATCAAAGAACATACCCTTGCAATGTCAGAGCTCCTCTGTGGCACACGGCACCAGGAGCTGCTTAACAACCCGCCGTGAAAGAGCGAATTGTTTAAAGTCAGTACAAAAAGATTAAAGAATTTCAAACTAAGACTTATCTAAGGCCAGGAAATGCCTCAAGGTAACATCAGCAGAATTTCAGTATTTTGTACTATCTGGTAATATACTGTACGAGGTCTTCCAGTAATCAGGGCTTGTCCTCCCCCGGCGCCCTTGCCCCCCTGCTCCTATCACCAAGGCTTCATTGTTGTAACAGTCTAAAGACAACAGAAAGACATTTGCAGAGATTTTTTTTTTTTTTTTCATGAAAATTCTTTGACCCGTTTCTGCCTTTCTATTGAAGTTAAAAGTGCTGGCAGTGGCAGGATTTGTATTGCTGACTGCAGTTTTGAGTGACACACATTTTATTTGGCTAGTCAATAAGTCCAAAGATAAGTCAAACAAATGTAAACTATAGACAAAAATCTGATATAAAACAGCTGGCATATGTGTGATATGCCATATCGTTGCCTGTCTTTTACTATCTATTACTCCAGTGGATGATTTGAATTGATACAAATGCTTCCACCAACTTCAAATTCATTAGTAAATGAACAGTAGACCGTAACATGGCCATAAAAATGGGCTGGCAGAGTTTGTGGCGTAGTGTGTTAGGCTCCATGTACGTCTTGTGAAATGCTGGTTCTATCTGTCCTGTCAGTTTCAAGGGCCAGCCAGGTTTGATGAGCCATTCAGCAAAGGTCAACTCTGTGATTATTTTTCATCTCCTCTCATCTGGCATTAGCAAGATGGTTAAAAAGCCATGCTTGGTTTAAATGTTTTCACACTGGCTATTTACTTCCTGTGTCTCTGACTTTCAAAGAATTTCCATGACTGTTCAATCTCATTTAATTCCTGACCCATACCTTTTTTTTTTTTTTTCCTGTCATGTAAAAATATGAAATCAGTGCTGCATTTTATAGTGAAAAAGATGTATGGCGTGTGCTTTTTTAGTTCTCTGGAAATCCCTCAATGTGTATTATTAAAATGGCACTTTCCACTGCATATTAATAAATGGGCAGATCATTTTTAAAGGCATTCTATATGCTTTTTCTATCTCATTTTCTATACATTTTCTGTGTCCCAGGCATTCTCATCTTCCTGATTATACAGATTATGTTTCTAAGCTTTTCTACAGCTTTAAGTTTAATTAGAAGCATAAGATAGTACATGAGCAGCAACACCATAAAATCATATAACATCTAACTATAGTAGCCAATTCACATATTGACTGGAAATACCAGCACAGTGCTAAATTTGAAGCTGTATCTCAGTAGAGTCATAGTTTCCCCATAGTTAATGTTGGTAATATAGAGATTCTATTTTAACAAGGGTAATCAAATTCAGTAATATTGTATATATTTAGCTGCAAAGAAAAACTGAAAAAAGTGTAGATGACTTAAAAATTCTTTTCTGCTGAGTTATCACATACACAAGGTGAAATTAGGTACTATAATTAAGGATACTTTGGGACAGAATTTTGTTATTTATGTTTGCATATTTTAGACAACTTTCAAACTCTCATTATGAACAACTGATTTTATTTTCATTCCTAACCCTTTTAATTTGAAATAAATAAGAGTCTCAGAAATAATCAAAATTTGAAACGGAAGTTGAAATGATTGTAAAGAAGTAGGATGAATCTACTGAGAGCAAATCATAGCCATTTAACAAATGACTACTTTTGTTTTTAAAGTACAGATTTAACGTTTACTAGGAGCATGCTTTTTGGTTAAGCACAACTAATTATATGTTAAGTTGAAATAGTATCTTTTTACAGACTAAGGAAATATGTTGCTTTCTTGGAGGTGATACTGGAAATAGCAAGTACTTTCTGTATTTGTTAGGGCTACTGGAAATAGTAGAGACAGACAGGTAAGGATATTAAAATAAGGATAAAACAATTGCTTGATGAATCATGATACACACACAGAAAAAGAAATAGGTTTTTGCTTTATCCAGTAGATCGAAGCAGTTTCATGTTCAAGGTTGGCACGGAGAAAATCACTTAGGGTCAAGAAGGGGTTTCTTGCATTCTAGGGAGAAGATCAACATTTTAATTTTTTTCCAGTTTACTCGTGGGAAAACTAATAGAACTGAAACCCTTCGCTTTTAGGATACCCAACTGAAGTCTGATGGGCATTATCTGAGCATGTGCATGTGTGTCTTTGTGGTGCTACCTAAATAAGTCATGTCAGTCAGTCTTCTTCCAACTGAAAAGTAGATGCACAATAATGGCTATATGTAATGGTCATCAGTTGGAAACAGCCTGCAGCCCCAGAGCTCAGAAATGTAAAAGGCTTGAAGAAGGACCTGTTCTCCCATTCTCCCATTCGGAAGGAAAAGCCAACTTTTCCTACAGTTTCTTTCAAAGACAAAATTTGGCCTAGTAACATAAGCCACTGTTGACCACCCTTTGCACTCTGGACTCCCTAAGACTGTTTTCCAAGTGTGGTTTTCCCTTGCACTCCTCCTGAATTTTAAATTCACTGTACTTTTCAAAGTTTCCTTTTTTTTTTTTTCTGAGGGAGTTAGCAGTAGACAGCTACTCTATGGTGGTGGTGGTCTCATGGCTGTATTTGCTTACTTCACTGTGTGGAGTAACAGTGACATCCAGTGGTTGGATATTTCAGCCAGATGTATAAATCACTGTACCAAGAAGTATTTCAGTGAATGTTCTCCTGCCAGTGATTCGGTTAAAACCCTTTCCATGGTTCCCATGGGTGGGAGGTGAGGGGAAACACAAATAAACCTTACTGCAAAAGAGATTTGCTCTGGGACTTTGCGCAAGTGTTGTGCTGAAGTGGAAGAAAATTCTTTATGATTTTAAATCCAAAAAGCATTTTTCTTTGTGTTCATTTCTGTGGTTTAAAATCTGTTCGTGAAGAAGTGGAAGGTTGTTACGCATCATGACTTTTTGAGTTTTACTCTGTATCTGAAGTTCACCAAGTAACTGTGCAGCTGTGCACATAAAAGAAGACATTTTCCTTTGCCATCTGCGATTAATATTCTTGGAGTTGAATAAGGGAGAGAGAGAAGATAATGGGAAGAATTTTTCATTTCTTTTCTTTGTGGTATGACATGTTTATTCTAGTGACTTGTTAAACTAAAGGGTCTGTTATTACGTATAAAAACCCCCATCCCAGTAAATGCATTCATTCTATACTGTGCAACTTGTTGGGTAATTTTTTGGTTGTCAAAGCTTGAATGAAGATCTTAGACATGAAAAGAAACTTTTATTATTGTTCATCTGAACTATTCACATTGGAAAGCATCTCAGACACAAATACTTTCCAGGGTGTTACTGTGCAATTTTTCTTGTAGGCTTATTGGCTTTCATTCTCAACAGATGATCTGTCAGCTAGCAATGTAAACCTAAATAGCTTTTATTATATTAAAAATGTCATTTATTTTCTTATCTCAAGTTCTGTAATAGTCTCTCCATAAGATTTCAATAGTAATGATTTCCCTGGTCAGTAAGAAGAAAGAACAGTGGAAGTACCCTTCTGCACCTTCATTGCTGAATGGTAAAGATTTTGTGGTCCACCCAGTAGAATCTTTGTTCTGAAATGCAAAAGCATTTGAGCTAGAGTCTGAGCTTTGAAAAGGTCGAAGTGCTGGTGCATTACTTATGAGTTATGGTAGTGGACAGTCCTGAAATAGTGCTCAGACTGATTAAGATAAGATAGATAGCAATGCCTACAGACTAATAAAGAAGAAGTGTTGCTTTATGGTCCCCCTTGGTGATGTAACTGAAGAAGTCAACACATTGCAAATCAAAACAGGCAATGTCCCCATAATTTCCAGACAAATACTGGGAAGCCTATGAATTTTATCACCAGTTAAGGAAGTAAGAAACTGATTTTATTTTGAGAAAGCAGCAGTATGTTTCTGTTCTCTCATTTTTGTGTATTTTCCTGCTTCTCCATGTGCCCTGCTGCTATTCGTTCTTGAGGAAATTTCTTGTTATAGGTTAGGGAGAAAAGCTTTGAACACAGAAAGCTCTTGTTGACCTTTCAAAATTTGGTGATTTGTCACCAATCTGTTCCAGAGTTAATATGAATGATACCTTTCAGTTAAAGGCTGAGAAGAGATATACTTTGAAGTCCCCCTAGGCTGGAAATAGTGGTTTCAGCTGTGTGTGCAGTGAAGCCTTTACTGTGGAAGTGTCTGAGAAGACATGTCAACGGTTATTTTGGGGTAAACTCGTGATATCCAAGCCTTTGTACGTGTGCAAGTAGGTTTTTTTTTTTAAAAAAAAGTTTATTTTAGCACTCAGATTTGAGAAGTTTGATGCTCAGTTTAATTTTATAGCTACCTTTCAATTCAAAATTTAAGAAAAAAGCCGTTATTTGTTGTCCTTCACTTCAGTTGTCATCAGGATGTAAAACATTCAGTGAAGTCAGGTAGTTGAGCTTCTGGGGAGACACACTTTAGGACTGATTTCTGACATGTTGAAAAGAAGAGAGCTGATTGGCTTGCTCCAGTACTTTGGCTGTAGATGAAGACATCTGTCTAATGAAATTCATTTGACATGAAGTATATAAGTTTCTACAAAAACTAATTCAGAGCATATAATGCATTGGGGGTATATTCTGGAAAAACACTTTTCTCAATTCCAGTTAAAGTAATACTTTGAATAAAAGGGGGTTTCCATTTGCATTTCAGGTATTGCTAGTTAAGATTATCTTCTGTTCATAATACTATCATTACTTTTCTTCTGATTTGAAAATCAAGTATGCAAGTATTTCCTTCAAAGCAATTTAATTTAGGTTATGTAGAAAGAAAACTCCTCTTGATAACTGAAAAACAAATTATGCCAAGTGTACAAGACAAAAAATGACTGAAGATGATCTAGCTTCTGACAGCTTTACTGTAGACAGCTTTGCTGTAGCAGCTACAGTCACACATTTTCTTCAGATCTGTAAAATAAATCCTCTGTATTTTGAAGCACAGGAGTCAGGTAAAGTTCTTGTGTGAACAACTTCTTAACAAAAGGCTAGAATGTTTCTAGCCTTGCCAGGCTAGAAAGATGATATACAGATGGGGAACAGTACCACAAATTGCTGTTCAGGCAAATCATCCATCATTCTTAGACGATGAGATCATTTTAGGGGTGCTGTATGAAGTGGCTTATTGTATTGCTTGCTCTTGAAACAGCAACAAAACACACTGAGCAGCCCAACATCTATTGTAACAATTCTGAAATGTATAACCTTAGCACCTCTAAAAGCTGTTCTCCTCTGATCCACGTAATCCTGTCCATAATCCCTCCTTCAGAGACTGGGGAGGCATTGGCTTCCCTGGTGGAGTGAGGACAGCACCCTGACTGTCAGGGATGTTCTGAGCTACCGTGGGCAGAGTGGAGACTGCAGGGCTTCAGGTGGCCTAACCTCAGAATTGCATCTTTTTTTTTACACAGCTGGACATTTCAACCAATTCTTTCCTCTATTTACTCTGCAAAAAGTGAAGGCAGTGAAATGTAAAAGGCTGTTGATGCACCAAGAAATTATCCTGTCCTTAGTTAACAATGATTGTGAAAACAGTCACTGAATTTCAGTATATTTATAGAATTCTGATTTGGCAAGCAAGAGCTCTTGCTAACCTTTTCCATACAAAAATTGTCTCATCCAAACCTACAGGAGATTAATAAGCATTCCTAGCACAAGTCGTAATTTAATAAACGTGTTTGGTGATAAGGGCCTTTTTCAGGGCTTCTTAGGTTACCTCAGTCTATTTAACTGGGTTTTCCAGACTTCTTTGCATCTCTGTAGAGTACAGCCTGTTATTGATTCAATCTGTTTCAAAGTTAGCGTAGCTAAAACAAAGTTCTGCATTAATGTTTTCGGGGTTTTTTTGTCATGTTAAAAACTTCAGATATCTGTTTCTTTCTTATTTTTAACCTTGAGGTTTGATCTTTAGTGACAGTTTAGATTTAAAATCACTTCCTACTGTATCACATCAATAGAGTGATTGAAGGGAACTGGAATCCAAGCTGTTTACTCACTTAGCTGTCAGAAAGTTTCCCTTCAAGGGAAGCATTTCAATTAATGTTATACAAACCACAACAGCAGTGGAGACCAGCCTGAAGCCATATGTATGGGTGTCAGTTAAATTCAGATGTCGAACATGGCTTTTAATTACAGACCTACAACTGCAAGTCAGTGATGTTTGAAGACTGTTGGAGATTTCGGCTTCACTTCAGTAACCCATGATATCTGAAAGTGAAGCAAGAATCTACAGGTCAAGGTACACACATGGGCTCTGTGTGCTATGAACTGTGGCTACGAAACGCCAAATAAACACATGGGATATACGTGTTCATTTGCTCAACAACTAAGAAGTCTAACAAGTAAACAGACTTTAGTTCCCTTCACCATGTCTTCAAATGATGGAAATGGCATTCTGGAGAGGCTAAATGTGGGACAAAGGTATCTAAGAGGTCTTCCAGCTCTTCCAGCTGTAATCTCCATATATCCTGCCTGAGACCAAAAGTTCACTTTTTGGGCAGTCGTTTGGAGAGCATGTTAATGTTTGCGTGTACCTCTTTTCATTATTTTTGTAATTCACCTCCTGGCTATTCACATATTTCAGTTTCATCTGTAGATGCCCTCAATTCATCAAGACAAATGTTTCTCAGATATTTTTGAGGCACTTCTGAGTCAGTGTTGAAAGAAAGGAGGACCATCATAATTTCCAGACAATGGTGAAAAAATTGTCAAGTTGGCATTAATATGGTGTTGCGGAATCCTCTAAAAATTAATTATTTGAATAGTTTGAATAAAATAAAAGAATTGAAGTTCACCATTCAATTCAGTTGGAGATAATATTATTCCATGTATAAAAAGTATCTTTCTCTCTTATTGAGTGTTGTGCTCACTCTTTCAGATAGCAAGCATCGTAGTAGCACACCACTTGGTTAGCTTAGTGATATATACTTTCTTTAACAGTATTCTCAGAACTTGTGAGTTTGACTTTGGAAAGCAGAAGAAAAGTTTTTGTTCAACAGCATAAATTTACAGATAGAAATCTGTAATTTCCAAGTACAGGCAATTTTCAATTTTTGTGTTCACAGCCAGGAGGCACTTAGATGTCTTACTTTTTCCAGATTTGTCCCCTTCACTTGTCCAAGACAAAACCAATTTCTCCCTTGAATTCTTCCTGCAGTTCTAGGATCACAACAGCAATGCACCTTAAATATTTAAAACCCACCATTGCTGAAGCAAAGCTGTGGCTGAAAGCGCAGAGCAAAATCAGCATGACATGCTGCCCTGAAAATGCACCTTTGGAAACATGGGAAACATTACTGCAAAGAATGAGGTGAGTTAGCAAAGACTTCAAAGTGAAGGGTGCTTAGCCACATAACATCTAGTATGCACAAAACAGTACTGCGAAGTAGCTGCTGTAGATTTCATTTATGGTGATAAAAAGATTTCTAAGGACAAAATTTATAGTTTTGTTAAAATTTTGGTGGTCTTATTCCCCTGCAGTGCATGCTTCATTCATTTCTACGGCTTACCACAGCAGAAATTTGGATAGTAGTGGTCGACTTTATCCCAAAGGCTCCATTTCTGGACAACATACATAGAGCTAATATTTTTGGTTTTTTCTGGGTGCATTCTTTCGAGCACCTATAAATTAAGGGAAGAGCATTACACTTACATTTAAAAACACAGTACATAATGCTGAGTATCCCATGAAAACCATTCTACTATTTGTGTAGCTTCGGACATATATATGTTTACACAAATGTTTCTCATCAGTGAACTTACCTGCATTTATCTGGGGAGAAATAATCTTTTAAAACTATCAATTATTTCCCACTAATAATAGAAAAATACTTTGTACTATTTAACTTCCTCATTATGCACAGCTGAACATGTTTTCCTATTTCCTTTTCAGAACTCATTTGAAGAAGGTGCTGATAAGGGTTAGATACAGTGTTAATTGGGTTACATTGTATTTGTGAGACAGCTGAAGAAGGAAGACAAAGTCCTTGCTCTGATAAAAAGAGTGGAAGTGACTGCATGTCCCAGACTTTCTCACTGCTATGATAATGTCATTTATTCGAAGTAGTTACAGGACATTTCACTTACAGGAGACTATTGGCTCCTACTCAAGCTCTTTTGCCCTGCTCTGATGACAGTGTCCGCAAATGAAGTTTATGCCTATTGAACTGGGTGTTTCTCAACTTAAGAGCAATCCCTACTGGCATCATGCTGGGATTCAGCTGCCTGCCACTCATTTTTGCTACTCGGCCATAGTGGCTTTGGAAGAAACTACCATGATGTACAGAGAAAGCTGCTGGACAACACTTAGGTTAGTTTAAGCTAAACTGTTCTTTAGAAAGTCTCCAAATTCAGGCACTTGAAGTCCTCATTTGGGTCTTCATTTGGTTGCGTGAGGGGTTTATAGCAGCACAAGAGCTGTAAGGTCCTGTCTTCTGAATTGCCACTGAGCTGTTGGAATTTATTTTATTTATTTTAAGTAGGGATGTTAAATTATTGAACTATTTTAAATAAGTAGCTTACTTTGACAGCACTATACTGAAAAGAGAATTACTGCAAGGAAAACATTACTTCTTTTTCGTACATAGGTATATCTATTAGGGAAGCATTTCTGAAAAGTTTATGTGGTATATCATACTTAAGAGAGATGCAAAGTGGAAAGGCTCGTAATTCGTAAGCAAAAATTACTTTCTTCCTCATGTTTCCATTTAGCTAAACTGGTTTCCATTTGCTGATTAAAGCCCCTTCCTGCTTTCCACAGGCAGCTCTCAGTGAAAGAGTCTAAGTGAAAAAGCCAGTTTTAACTCTGACTGCTATTAATGCAGAGGCTTGCAGCTGGAAATCTGAACTAAGGAGGGAGAAGAGAGCTCTGTCCACGTGTCTTTTAAAATGTGTGCTCATGTTTATGTACCACAGTCTGTTATGGTATACTTGGCTCTGGCAGGTGAAACAGTGCTCCACAGAAAAGCAGAAATAACCCACTCTTGCCACAATAGTCTCTGCTGGCAAAACCGACATGCCCTTATCAGCAGAAAGTGTAATTGCTCCTCACTGATTGCATGTTTAGATTAACGTACATGCTCCCGTTGCTGTAGGCTGGAGATGGATACCAAGTTGTGTTATCTAAAACAGTCTGCACAGTGATTAATACAGACAGGGGCCAGGGCTTAGGTCCCTCTATGAACTGCTCACCGTAGGTGTCAAGACACATTAGAGCCTACGTTGTGTCTAAATTTAAGGAGAATAATGAAGAGTGTTTACTACTGTAGACCACCACACCCTGTCTGCTGCTGCAGCCAAAGGTGAGCATGATGGGCACCATTCAGACTGCCAGTTACAGATGGTTCATTGAAACATCACACCCGAGTCTAGATGTTTGAATTTCTAGTCACTGGTGGGAATCTTGACCCCATTTTATTCTCACCCTCATTTGCAGTATTGTCAGTAAACTGTATACTTTTACACTATTTCCTAAAATGCTATTGCTCCCATTTTTTTCTGTTTTGTTTTTGAAAATATTGACTAATTTTACACAATTAGCTATCAGATGAATTATAATGTGTAATACAGAAACAACATTATTGGAAAATAATCATTAAATATTTTAAATCCTGTGTGTCTTGGCTACTCATAAACTACTTCACTATAATGGCACTAAATAAATAATTCTGTTACTCGCCAGGATTTTTAATAACCCTTATTATATCTCATGCCTTCAAGAGGTACCTGCTCAATCTGCTTTAAACAGTGTTTTTCAGCTCCATCACAGGAAAGTCCTTTGCTGACCAGCTCTGTCACCAGAAAGAGGCTTCCCTCTGTGATAAAGGAGGTTTTTGGCACTGCAACTTGGAAATCTGATGGTTTACTTCTCCATCAAGGGAATTTCAAGTTGTTTTTGTTTGATATGGATTAATCTTTCTTAGGCAGTTAAATTGGGTGTTGTCTGAGGGTCAGTTAAATGAGAGAATTATGAAGCCTGTCATCTGGAAATGGATGGCATTAACACAGCCTGCCTTCTGTAACCATTACTGTTTACTCTGTTTTAGAGATTGAGAGATTTCAACAAAAAAAGGCATTGGTTCACATTTGGACTTGCTAGAAATTTCATGATCGAACTAGAATAAACATTTACAAACAAGGCATTAGATCAAGGGATACTTAAGAGCTTTATGGAGAAAAATGAAGCAACAGCCTCACAGACATGGCTGATCTAATTCATGGACTTCCTAGCCCAAGTGGCATCCAAAAAAAGAAAAAAGCATGGACAAACACACATGTGAAATTTTGTATGTGCTTAGGGACAACTTGCACATTGTGTAAAGTTTTACTTGATACATTTAGTTAGGCTGCAACTGACTAAAAATTAAGTAGATTATTTACTCCCCAGTTCCAAAAAATGTTTGGGTTTGCAGTGTAAGCAAGAAGAGGGTCATTGTGTTTTTATGTGTGTAACTGTGCAAATGTTGTCAGTCTTCCATATGTAACCCACAGATGAAAGGAGTTGCTTTAGTTCCTCTCCCCCTTGTGTGTGGTTCCCTAAGTTTTGCTTTAAGACACATGAATAAGCTGAAAGTGAATGGGGTCTCAAGTTCCCCTTTGTCTCCATTCTTCAGCCAGCTGGAGGTCACTTGGTTTATGTGGCCTGGGTGTGTTTCCCCAGCATGCCCACTATGAAATAGCAAAGCTCTTGGCTGTAGAAAATACAGTATGCCAAATCTGTAAATTATTTAAATCGAGATAAATGGCTTTGTAATTTGATGTTGTACCACTGTATGAAGATACTATTCTCCCCCAATTGTCAGTATGCATGGACAGTATATGGGGGGGCACCCAAACCAGAAATGATTTGCCTAATATCAATGTAAAATGCACCCTATGCGTTGATCCTGGGTCACTGAGGCGTTCTCAGCTCCCGTGCAAATCTCTTACAATGAATTAATCAAGGACGGACTCCTGAAATTTTCAGAGGGGGAGATGCAGTTTCCAGCTAAACCCACACTGAGATTAGCTGGAATTTGTCAGGTGAAGCTGTGACAGTTTTGCACCTTGACCAGGAGTGCTTTTGCATCTGGGCTGCCCTGACCTGTGATCTGAGAAGCTGGCTCAGGAATCAGATGCTTTTCTATAGGCTCAGGTTCAAAAACTTTATCCAACCTCATCCCTCCTTAATGAAAGGCTGAGATGAACAGGAATATTTTTCAATGTAAATAATCAATTGAAGTGGGCTTCTTGATTGCTGCTTCAGTGTAGTCCCACTAGTCTGCTTCTTATGCTTGCTATTACTGTAACCTTTCCAATATTTCCACATTTATAAATAACATTTAAGAAAATGTTAGCAATGGTGGTAAAGTAGTAAGTATGTGGTGAAAACTGCCTACTGGAAGAAATTAAAAGGATAAATGAATACCAACTGAGGGACTAGCACTAGCAAAACACTGTGGTAAATTTAGGACCATATTACCAGGGTCTGTGAAGAGGAAATGATAATAATCACAAGTTCCTCGAGTGGTTAGCTCTGAAAACTGCAAGAGAGGAAGGGAGAAGGAGTTTCTAGCAATGAAGTAAGGTTACTAATGGTGATGAGATGTCAGGTGAAATAGAGCTTGCAGGAAGACTGCAGTCAGATCAAGGATGATGAGAAGCAGTTTGAGGAAAAAAGCAGTAGTTTTCTGTTGATGCCAGCTCAGAGGTTACCAGGACGAGTCAGTGTCACAGATTGTAGAAGCTGCCCTTCTTACAGGACATGCATGAGTTGGTTTTATGTACATTGCCATTTCTCTCTGCATTTTACTGCAGGAAATGCACGTTGAAGAGGTGCAGTGCTCTGCCTAAAGTTTCACCAGTAGCACTGGTTTCCAAGTTAGGTGGCTGTGAGCCAGGAACAAGTTGGAGATGAAGAGTATGCGTTTTTTTATAAAATGCATAAGCACCCAGGTGCAGCATGGAGAGCACCAATAGTGAAGGGGGAACGATGAGGAGGAGGGAGTTTCCACTGCAATTGGATTTTCATGAGATATTTATGTTGGTCACTAAATCTCAGTCTCTAGAAAACCACATGTACTTTAGAATGTACTTACTAAAATTAGTTTATGACCATTGTGTTATTCACCCTTCTATCTAGAAAAAAAAATGTCCAGAAGAAACTCTTCCAATGAAATCACTTGCTTGTGTGTCTTGATTTCCAAAATACTGTGCAGTGTGAGGGGATGATTAATAGGATGTTTTGTCCCATTAATATGATTTTTTTACAGGGACAGACTTCTTGTTATTAAAGCCAGTGACAGATTAGAGTGGTCTTCAGCTCCCAGAGCAGAAATACTGTTGTTAATTCCGCTTTGGTTGCTGCGGGTAAGCAAAAGCATTAGTGATGCCATACAACTGTGGAGCAAGCTTTTTGTTGATTAATGGTTTCTTTAGATAGCCTGTGGTTGGGAGGGTGAGGAGAGACCTGTCAGCTCGGGTTGTTCTAGCCCATGTGCTGCTGCCTGTCCTGCTGGAAGCAGACACTGTCTGGTTTCCCCATCACCCACAAGCAGTGACCAGGCTGCTCTTCAGCCCTTCTTATTTGCCTTGGACCAGCTCAGAGGTTTCCAGTCCCCATGAACTGAGCACATTCTTCTCTGCCTTCCTAAAATTTACCATTGCATGCATGTAACGTGTTACTGAATAACAATCTTAACCATGAGTAAGGGATCCTGGGAAATAACTCATGTTAACAATTGTATTTGGGCTCTTGGGGTACTTGGTGCACTCCATCTAACTCCTTTACAGAAGAATAGGGATACTGTTTTGCATCTCCTGGAAAATTAATTGCTCTTAGAGTCTTAAAAACACCTCCCAGGCTGCAGTTGCTATAGTGATAGATGTAGTATAGAGATGTAGATAGATTGCCTCAGCAATCCTAGCCAATTGTCTTTTAAACTTCAATTTTTACAAACCAAACAACTGTCGTTTGTTGGGTTGTTTGTTTTTCGGGGTTTGTTTTTCTCTTCTCATCTGCAAACTGTAGTAGCCCTGATCCTATAACTGAAGCTGGGTGGGCTGTATCCATGAGGTTTGAGTGCAAACCCTATGGTTATGGACCCTACAGTCCCTCTGAATGAACACAATTTGGAGGACAAGCCAATGATTGTTAAATATACTTTTAAAAATAATTAATTAATTCAAATGTATAAGAATTGTTCTCGAATGTACATGCCATTTTGGTAAGTCATACTAGCTTACAAAAAATGACAGTTATGATAAAAGAATCAGATTTTAGTATTCTTTATGTACGTATCACTGAAGAATCCTGAACAGAAAGTAATTAAAACACAATTTTCCTGAGATACTTTCCTCAGCCTGTTCAGGCAAGTGGGAACGTGTAGGATTTTCAATTTGCTGGTTTTTAGTTGCTTTGTTTTGTAAAGAAAGAGAACTCACCCTTCCTGTTCCCCCAGTCCACATAATTAAGCTTCTGAGAGGTCAGAGAGGTCAGGACAGAACTATCTTCTAATCACCTGTGCAGGCTTTTTTTTCTGTAAGATGAGAAACAAAGCAACTCAGGTGTGAAACACTGTTCTGTTTTTTCTTCTGTTGCAGTGTGCACTCTGAAGCTCCGTGGTAAACACCAGCACCACTTCAAACCCTGAGATTCCCTGATGCTAGTTGTGTTCAGAGGTGTTCACCTAGCATTTGTTTTAGAGAGGTATCTGTGCTAAGTACTGATGGGGTGCTGGCAGTGTAGATCCCTGTGATACTAAACAGAAAATAAGTGAAGTTAAACATTCATTTATATGTTATTAAAGGACATGCTGCTTATGATCATAACACTCAGCCATACTATTAAGTATTTTTTCTGCACCCAATGGTTTTGTTTAGGTTTTTTTTCCGGGCTTCAGCAATTAGCATGGGAACAGTCTCCTAGATGTTTTTTAGGGCCAGTATAAGAAAATAAATGCCCTAAGAGGGCAATTAATCCTACTTATTTTCAACATCATCGGTTGCAAGGGGTCACTCTGTGAAGGTACATCTTTCTCTCAGCTGGCTACATCAGAAGACTTGATAACTAAAGTTACGCAAAAGAGATCCTATATATCCATTGCTACTGGATATATATACTGTAGTGTAAAGTATATGTCCTGTGTTCCAGGAGTGTGTACTCACGGTAGTTAAACCCTAAACACACTTGCATATATTAGTGTATGTACCATTCCTTGGGTTTTTCTGTCTCTCTGGCATGAGGGGAGCATTTTTCAGTGACAACCTGTATAAAGTAATTAATTCCTTTCAGAATAATTCCCGAGGATTTATTTTTTTTTAAAAAAGGCTTGGGTTATATCCTGGAAGACGGGAGGGGTGCGAGAAACTTCACATGAGAAACAGCACTCAGAGCTGGAGCTCAGCAGGGGGGAGGCTGACACGACACTGAACGGTGCTCCCTGCGGCTGCGGCAGCCAGCCTGCCCTAATGTAGGTCACTGCCTGGGATGAAACTCTTCCTCAGGGCATCTGGGGAAAAAATGACAAGCAGGAAAATTTGGCTGATGCGAATGTGGTCTGAGGAAATGTGACATTTACAACCACTGTCACTGAATAGCACCATCCAAGGCTACTTGGCAGCTGTCTAATATTGTGGTATAAGCAGTATATTAAGTGAATAAATATATCCTGCAATGATTGTAGTTAGTGGTACATGCATAAATATCCTGCAAAGAATGCAGTTAGCAGTACATAGAGGCAAAAAAATCATTTGGAGCAAGGACCTAGAGTGAAAGCTGTGTAGTCGTAATGTGTTTTTGATGTCTTTGCTGCCAAAAGCTTCAGACAGCTGGATAATGACTCATCAGAAAGCGATTCCACAGTCCTGTGAACCCCCAGATTTGGACTTTCTTTTCCCATAAAAAATTCCATCAGCTATTCAGTTTCACACTGGTTGGCCAAGCAGTATGGATTAGCACAGGGAAAAGTCAAAAGATGAGACGTTTTTATTTTGCCAACCACTCTTGAGAATATAGGGCAGCTCACAAAACGTGTCAGTGTGTGATTCTTTGCTCCAGGAGTCCCGCGAAAGTATCGCTCGGCGCGCAGCCACACGGGCACTCAGTGCTCCCTCTCATTGGAGGGCCAGACTCATCTGCACTGTGATGGAGGTTTCAGGGAGAGGATGCTGATCCTTTCCGAAGCCCACATTTCGAATTTGTGAAATTGTTTGACTAAAACCAGCAGGAAGCCTGCTGGGTAGTACAGCAGTTCATTTGCAACTCTTAGGGTCTGAACAGTAATTTTCACTTCAGTTATTTACCCTCGTCTGCCAAGAGTGAGATCTGAATGATCTTTAGCACTGTGAACCAGACACAGGAATGTTATTCTTGCAGAATGCACTTTGAAAGTGTCCAAAAGCCCCAGAAAGAAACCAATTTTTTGTCTTCATGGAGTTAGCAGCGTATTACCCACTTACATTCATTATAGGTTAGGGTGGGAGAGCTCAGAAATTTACAGGACAAAAACCTCACTGTGCTGCTTATGTACTTTGACTAAGAGTGGCTCCATTTTTACAATGGCCTGCTGTTCTTTTATTTCCTTAACTGTAAATTGTATACATCTGCACTCTGGTTTGCTTCTGACCTGAGAATTTTCTCCTTATGTGCTCCACAAAAAGAAGCTCATTTTCTCCCTCCCACACTTTCAGAAAAACAACTTTACCACTCCGTCCCCTTTTTTTTTTTTTTTGTAGCTAAATCTGCTCTCAAGCGTTGTGGGGTGATTGTCTCCAAAACAGTCATTTTTATGCACTGAAAAATTATAATAAAGATTGGCAACAGTCCTAGTCTCTGACTGTAAGTCATTACAAAGCTTATTTCTCTATCTACTGGAAATGCTGCACATATGTTGCAAAATCCTTGACAGGCTTCATATCCCAGGCTCAGAAATTATCAGAGTAAACATTTAGGTTTTTGGCAGTGGAAGAGATGTCAGGAAGGATCTCGCACCTTTCTGTCCTGGTGTTTCCATTTATTTGTTGCTGTCTGGACAAATTGATGGATATGGAAGAAATCTGTTTTTTCCCATCCATTTTGTTATTGAGTATTGCTATGGGTAAAAAGCTGGGTAAAATAAGGAAATTTTTCTGAGAACCATGGAAATCACAGTCTGCAATATAGCTAGGGCTGTGTCTATACTGCTGACTAAATGTGGGCAAAGGCTAATCCTCCCTCCCGAAGGCACAGAGGGTTTGCAGGTGGCTGATGATGAAACTAGGGCCCATGAGCGCAGGTGTCTGAGTGTCTCTCTTTTGGAGTCTGAGTGTCTCTCCTGAGCCCCAGGCCCTGCTTACGCGCTCACCCAGACCTGGAGAAGTGCAGAACACTGGAAGTGACATTAAGCAATTTGATGAGCACAGGGTGGGCAGGTTGATGCAGGCACTTAAAAGAAGCAATAGTGGTGTAGAGAAAAAAGTAAAGGTGAGTACAGAGTGTTTGGAAGATGTAGAGGGCTTTTTCTGAGTGGGTATTTTGGAAGATGCAAATATGCCTTTGATTTTACTTGCCATGGGGTTGTTAATCTTGGGATTTGTGTTTGATGGTATTTCATCAGTGTTTGCTCAATTCTGAGAAGCAGCTAATAACATAAAACACAAAAACCTACCTTGGTGGTACACATTTCTGATTGAAATGCTTTAGAAGGCTACTGATATATTTAAGTATAATCTTGATCGAATTTAAAGGAAAGATTAATTTAAGATGCTATTAAATTTTGCTAAACAAACAGAATTCTCAAAAATGTGTTCAACCTCAGCCATATGTTGTTTTAAAAGTGGTAAGTGATTAGAAGTGGAAGAGTAGGTTAATTCTGTCTCTTATTTATTATGGTACTATAAAGGGTATTAACAATATGGTGAGTAGGAGTCTTAAGGCTGATATACTGCAAAAGTTTATCACAAATCAAAACTAAGTGCAGTGTACAGAAAATTAATTATTTACTATTCTTTCCACTAATTAAATATTTTTAAAATAATAATTTCTTTCTGAAGCTATAAAATTAATCTGGAAAACAATATGAGTAAAAAGAGATGGCATGTCTTTTTTTGGCTGAGAATCTGGCTTCTGATCTTCAGAAGTAGACTGAAGAGATGTCTATAGACATGCAGAGTGTATGCATTGCCACTAAAATAAATAGTTTTCAATTTATTCATTAGTATGGTTTGGCATTTGTTTCACTGAGCATTGTTACCATTTTTCATAATATCAGATCTCTCTGATTAGTAGATCCTGCTTGTTGGTCTTTCTAGCTTTTCCTTTTTTGTTTGGTAAGTCAGTTAAGATGGGCTTAATTGTAGGAGGAAATTTCCCATGTTTAAAAGTGAAGGCTTGGAATTTAAAGAGTTTGGATTTGTGATACAGTAATTATCATCTGATAAAAGCTGTTTTAAATATGGCCTGAGTGGAAATGCCTTAGAACGTTGTTCGTGCATAACCTCTTGTCATGTCCTGCTCAGATGAGGGAGATGAGTGACTCAGATTTGCAAGTCCCCGATGGAGTGGACAACAAGTCTCCAAGTCCAAACATTTATTAACTACCCACAATATACTAATTGAACACACGATAATTGCCTAAGTATATAGCAATTGATGTAATATGCCTTGCATTTCTTAATGTAAAAGGGAAAAGAGGGAGGTAGATAGAATAGGGAAATACAGATCACCGGTCTGGGTTTCTACATTGATCCCACCAGCAAGGGTTCCAGGATGTTTTCCAGTCTTTTTCGCTTGCATCCATCTTCTTTGCTTCACTGCACTCTCCAGCCCGCACACCCCCACCCCTTTCCCCCTTGATTTATATACAATTTCTTTGGATCCATCTCTTAGGTCAGAGAATCACAGAATCGTCTGGGTTGGAAAAGACCTTGAAGATCATCCAGTCCAACCAATAACCTAACACTGACAGCTCCCAACTACACCAGATGCCTCAGTGCTATGTCGACCTGACTCTTAAACACCTCCAGGGATGGGGACTCCACCACCTCCCTGGGCAGCCCATTCCAATGCCTAACAACCCGTTCTGTAAAGAAATGCTTCCTAATATCCAGTCTAAACTTTCCCTGGTGCAACTTGAGGCCATTCCCTCTTGTTCTATTGCTTGTTATTTGGTTAAAGAGACTCATCCCCAGCTCTCTGCATCCTCCTTTCAGGGAGCTGTAGAGGGCGATGAGGT
>NW_020799091.1:57663743-57695126 GCF_003259725.1 Athene cunicularia | reverse complement strand
CCGTCCCCTCAGCCTCCTCTTCTCCAAACACCCCCAGTTCCCTCAGCCGCTTCCCGTACGACCTGTGCTCCAGAGCCTGCACCAGCTCCGTTGCCCTTCTCTGGACACGCTCGAGTCATTCAATGTCCTTTTTGTAGTGAGGGGCCCAAAACTGAACACAGGAATCGAGGGGCGGCCTCACCAGTGCCAAGGACAGGGGTCAGATCCCTTCCCTGTCCCTGCTGGCCACGCTATTGCTGACACAAGCCAGGATGCCATTGGCCTTCTTGGCCCCCTGGGCACACTGCTGGCTCCTGTTCAGCCGGCTGTCAATCAACCCCCCCAGGTCCCTGTCTGACTGGCAGCTCTCCAGCCACTCCTCCCCAGGCCTGTAGGGCTGCTGGGGGTTGTTGTGGCCCAAGGGCAGCCCCCGGCATTTGGCCTTATGGAAACTCCTCCAGTTGGGCTCAGCCCATGGCTCCAGCCTGTCCAGGTCTCTCTGCAGAGCCTCCCTGCCCTCGAGCAGATCAACACTCCCGCCCAACTGGGTGTCATCTGCAAACTGACTGAGGGTGCACTCAATCCCCTCCTCTAGATCATCAATAAAGATGTTAAACAGGAGTGGCCCCAACACCGAGCCCTGGGGGACACCACTCGTGACCGGCCGCCAACTGGATTTAACTCCATTCACCACAACTCTTTGGGCCCGGACATCCAGACAGTTTTTTACCCAGCGAAGTGTGTGCCCATCCAAGCCACGAGCAGCCAGTTTCGCCAGGAGAATGCTGTGGGAAACGGTGTCAAAGACCTTGCTAAAGTCAAGGTGAACTGCATCCACAGCCTTTCCCTCATCCAATAAGCAGGTCGCCCTGTCGTAGAAGGAGATCAGGTTTGTCAGGCAGGACCTGCCTTTCATAAACCCATGCTGACTGGGCCTGAGCATCTGGTTGTCCCGCATGTGTTGTGTGATGGCACTCAGGATGAGCTGCTCCATCAGCTTCCCGGGCACCAAAGTCAAGCTGACAGGCCTGTAATTTCCTCGATCATCCTTCCGACCCTTCTTATATACGGGTGTCACATTGGCCAATTTCCAATCTGTTGGGACCTCCCAGTCAACCCACAGACCTACAAATCCCATGTATGGGGAGGGGTAAGGTGTTTCATGGGATGATGTAATTAGCATGATCATGTCAGCCTTTGTTAGCATATTGTGGGGTGTTAACTTTAATATGCATTTTGTGGATAATAAAGCAAAGGTCATTCACCAGACAGATGGCCCTTGAAATTTGCCCAGGTGCCTCAGAGCAGAACTGTCCTGTCTCCACAGGTCTCCCTCCACCAGCTGCATCTTGTGTTACTTGGGCAGCCTTATCAGCTTCGACCTCCACACTATCCACCCTGTGACCCATAGTATTGTCTTGCAGGTGTTTGAGACATTTCTTTGATTAGCCTCAACATTTCCATTCTCTCAGGCTGTTTTTCTTAGTTTCTGGAAGGCCTGGTTTCTCCTCTCTCACACCTCTTTGTTGCTGGTACAGTACTGCACTATTCTCCCACAACTCATTGGAAATCATTGATTTAAAAATTACGATATCTGAAAACAGATAGCAAATATCAAATTTAATTCAATTTTCTCTTGCCTTCCAAGCACTATTGTGTCTGCCTGTTCAGAGTCTTTTTAACAGCCGTGGAAGCTAAAACTTTTAATTGCAGGAAGTTGAAATTCTCCATCAATTGTTTGCTGCCAATGTAGAAAGTAAACTAATACCAGAAAAAAAGCCCTGAGCAGCCTCCTCTTATAGCTGACTCTGCTTTGAGCAGGAGGTTGGACCTTCTGAGGTCTCTTCCAACCTGAGTTACTCTGGGGTTCTGGGATAGTTGCTGCAACAGCTAAACAAGCTCTAGCAAATCTCCAGGCAGTCCAGGACAAGACCAAGCAGAGCCTGACAAGTCCTGAGTCCTGTGCACTGTCCCAAGGCACTGCCATTGGCCTGAGGCAAGCAACGAGGCCACCTTTACCTGCCTCCACTCTGGAAATCACAGCTGGGTGTCCTTCCCCTCCAAAGAAGAGTGGGAAAACATATTATTTCACTCTTACTTTTGGGGTTGTAGTAAACATGAAGGGTTGATTAGGAGAGGAGATACCTTAATCCTTCTTCTTCCTGCTCCACACAGCCCATTCTGCTGTTGGGCTCTTCTGAACAGGTAGCTCTTAGCAATACTTTGCAATAAAGCTCATCTCTCCAAAGGCTTTTCTCATCACTTCTCTGTGCATTCAGGTCTCTACTTATCAGTAAAATCCCAGGGTTTGTTACCGTTTTTCTTTGCAACTATACAGGAATTTACCTTCGTGGGTGTTAAATAATGTCTTATTCTTACACCAGTTTCTGCTATAGTATTAGGACTCATGGTCATGTGTTGTGTTTATCCTTGGTGCTAATTACATTCCTCTTCATTTAGAAAGATCTGCAGTGACAGAAATGTAGTTCTTGTTGTCCCCAATATTTATTCGCACTGTGTAGCTGTGGGTGTTTCACACTGGTTCATGAAACTGCTCTGCAACAAGATTTGTGCTGGTTCTTCTCTTGTGGGGAATTATGTGGGATTGTTCAGCTGTCTCATCAGCCTGGCTCAGGAATGATACTATAGATGAGGGGTTTGGGTAGATAAAGGTCAGTGAGCCTATGAACATCTTTACTTGCTAGTTTTCTTCAAACCCAATTGTCTTTAACCTTGTGATTGTATATATATGTATATATATATATATATATATATATATATATGTGTGTGTGTGTAAGATTTAGTTTGTAATTTTCTCCCTTTACTTGCAGAGCGATGCTCAAAACCTGACATAAATTAATAAGGAGATCAAAAAACAAAGGAATATAAAGTATCTCAAATATTTTTTAATGATGATTTTAATGTTATTCCATGCTCATCTAGAGGCAGACATCATCATGGGTTTGGATGTTCACATCTGGAAGAAGGGGCACAAGATGACTGAATAGCAGTGTGGTGCTTATAGTTTGTTCAGGGTAACCCTGGACTTACCTTCTAGAGTTGAGTGCCATGATCTGAGCTAGAAGTAGTAGCATCTCTACCTCCCATTAATATGTTATATATGACCACCTTTTTTTATATCACCAGTGTGTTCAAGCAGGACACAATATCCAAATATCCAATATTCAATATCCAAAGAGAGCATCACTCGGGGGAGCTGAAATACTTAATGCTACAACAGCAAAGAGTTTTGTGAGTTGGGTGGGTTAGTTACAGTCTGTTCCACTTCAGGAGTTTCGTATCTCTTTCAGCAAGTGCTTGTAAATCAGTTTCATGAACTGGAACTTACAATCAATGATTTCTTAAGGTTACTGCCTGGTATCCTGTAGTTTTGGTCTCATATATTTAGATTCATATAATAAAAAACTGTGTCCCAACCCAAAATATCTCTCAGTAGGTTTGTAAGGAAAATGCACAAGAAACAAAGCACATCTGAGTAAGAACCGTGTCTAATTCAGACTTCAGATGAGCTCAGAAAGACAAGGCAGTGATGCTGAACCTGGTATTAGCATTATTTAGAGGAGAGGCAGTAAAAGGGAATGTTTTAACACGGGATTGTATTTGAGGAGATACGTAACCTTCAGTATGGAGAAAGGGTTCATTACTTTGCAAGAACAGATGTTTAAATGTATTGACTTACTAAATCAGATGATAACATTTGCTCTGTAATAAATCAAATGTGAGATTTTTTGCTATTGAGGAAATGCGGATTTGGCTTTTCACAAGGAAAAAAGTTGGATCAATTTGTAGTATGAGGAAAACAGAAACACAGAATAAAATACGAATTTAATGGAACAATAGGAAGGGACTTTTTTGTAAAACAATCCAAGACCTTTTTTAAACTTTATTATTTGTGTTCTTTTTTTTTTTTTTTTTTTTTAACATCACGGCTGACCTAGTTCTCTTCACTGTCACTCATATCATGTGCAGCTAACTTACTCATGCAGAATAGTATTTTGTGAAAGCAGTTATCACATTGGAATAAATAGCTGTGAAAGCATAGGAAAGAAATGTATCCAAATCCAGGCATTTTCCCTTAGATTAGCTTTCAAATCTCTGGATTATAAATTTCTGTGTTTTGACAGTTTTCAACTGCAACTTTATCAGTGGCAGGTCATCTCCATGTCTGCTTACAGGAACATGCATTGATAAATACCTGGTATACTTCACAGAGTACCTATCTTCAAATAGTGATCTTATTAATTACAGTTATTTATATATTTTAGTTTAAATAGATGAGTGTCCTGCTAATGTCAGGTATACTAACTAAGATTATTAATATTTGTAAGTGTTTGCAGGTTGGGGCTTTGTTATCGAAGGCGGTGGAGAGGTTTTAAGACTGCTGTTTTATTCCATGTAAAATAAACATAACAAGTGCTCTCCTGGGTGCTGTAGGGACTCTCTATTCTTCCTGAAGAACAGTTGTTCTGTAAGTAACGCATCTGCAGCTTCTGAGCCTTAGAAAGAGAGTGCCCAGCAATAGAGATTCAATTCAGATGAGATTATCTGTACCACTAATTGAGTGTTCCTGATTTTCATTTTAATAAAATAAATTACAGCTCATAACATTTTATATTTCATTAAGTAATTTCATAAATGAGAGTCATAAATATTATATTTAGACAAATAAAATATTGATGATTATAAATTATTCAAGGGTACTTTTACTTAGCTTTGAAATATGCTTTATTTGCCATTCTCCTCATTGGCCCTGAGGATTGACTCCTGGTAGAGGTTTCAGCAAGTCGGAAAAATGTTCATGCCATTAAAATAGAGATGATAGTACTAATATTGTAATTTTTGCACGGTGTTTATCATTTCATTTAAAAGCACATAAACCAGAATGTTAATAAAGTGTAATTTCCCCCATTATGTTCATTTACTATTTCTGTTTTCCTTTTGAAGCAGTGAATTAACAGGAAAGAAAAATATGTTTTGTGAAATACAAGTGGTAATTTATTTACTTTTAACTAGTGATACCTACAGAAGGCCTTTACCCCGAGATAAACAAGGAGTGACATATGCGCAAAAATATTCCCCGTAAGTTAAAAAGATGTAAAAATTCAGTTGCTTTAGGACATGATTTTAGAAGCAAAATCTAATAAAAGCATGATAAAGAAATGGCTGAGATAATGAAAACCGGGTATATGCTGAGTTTCTGTGAAGGGAGAGAGAGCCTATTTTAATATTCATAAATCGAGCCGTGACCTGGCCAGGAGCAGCTTCCCACCCACCCCAGCTGGTGGGCTTGCCTGCATGTATATGAAAGCGAACGATGTTGAACATCCACCACAGCTCCATGGTTTGTCTGGGAGGCTCAGGTCATGACTTACCGCTGCCATAGGCTGTGATGACTTCCAAGCAGACCCCAAACCTGGCGTCTGCCTGCGCACCCCTGGGCAGGTACCAGGGAAAGAGGTAGCTCCCTGCCCCAGCACCAGACTACTGCTTCCCCCACGCTGGGCACCCGCATGCCCCAGCAGGAGCCAGGCTGGTCCTGGAGAAATTACCTTTAATGACATCCCTGTAGCATCCTCACAGTGTGATCTGTGTATGATAAACTCAGGGCTTTAATTGACTTTAAGGGCCTTCAAAGCCCATGCTCTGAGGCCCCTTAAAAAGTCCAGGGAAATGAGTGTAAGTGAATCAGGCAAGGTTTATTTTTTCACTAATTACGTTATTCTGTTAGTGTTCACTCTGTTTTCTTCCTTCTCTGATGTGATGAAACCCCCCTGCATCTGGACACAGTGCTTGGTTTTTCCTTTGTGGTTTAGGCTTTTTTTTGTTGTTCGTTTTGTTTGTTTGTTTGCTTTTTCCCTCAGCAATGCTCACTCTACATGCTGGTAATTGCTTTTAGGTGATGGTGGGCATGGAGTTGCACTAATGCGAATATCCAGAGAACCATGTCATTTATTTACCGGTTGGTACTTGGTGAAATCTCTGGCCAGGGGTAACTGTGTAGTTCTCCTCTTAATCGCAATGTAAAATATAGAGTTTAACCAAAGAGAATGACTCACATTCAATTTTAAAAGAAAATATGCTTTTATCAGACATGCAGGGCCAAATAATTAAAACATTAACCCTTATCCCCCAAGGAGGACCCCAAGTATTTTTATTTTTGTATCAGTTTTCCAAGCAGTGTAGTATCTCAAAATTTTACCTCTACTTTGTAACCCAAAGTAAATTAGATTTGAGTCAGTCTAATATTTAATAGATACCCAAGCTGAGGCACCAGATAACTCTTTGGTAAAAGGTATGCAGACTGTGGGTTTTGTACAAGGCGTGAACCTGAGAAGTGTCAGACAAGAGACAGACATTGTGTGGGTAGAAAAGGGCTAATTTTTTTCTCAAATATTTCACCTTCTTGCTATTATTGACAAGAGCAAATAACAAAATACCTGCAATAGCATTCTGGGGGCACGGGTAGTTTAGAAAAGCAAAGCAGAGATGGTTTTTTATCTCCCTTTTCTTTGTAAGCATGACTGCATTTACTTAGTATCTAAAATAGCTTTGCTAATACAAATTGATGGGCTGAGGCGAGGGGCTGATGGTACTCCACTGGATATCATCATGAGCAAATACACTGCTCACTTCAGAGCTCTGAAAAAGTGGTTTACATGGAATTCTGCCTACTTTTACAGTCACAGGCTGCAAAATGTCTGTGGCAATTTAGTTGCCCTATGAACGTACCCTTTCACTTCCCAGATCTAGAGAAGTTTTGCATGGATCTGAAGGTCCACAGCTTGGGAACAGGGCTGGCAAGCAGATAACATAAATCTCTCTGCTTCGCCTTTCCATCCTGGGGACAGTGACTCTACTGGCATCACCTGGAGCACGCAGGGAGAGTGATTTTTAAAAAGCGAGGAGTGGCAGGAAGATTCAGCAGCGAAATGTTCCACTTCTGCCGAAGAAATGAGGCAGAGCCACAGCATGTCCAGACTTGAGAAAGGGTATGCCTTCAGGCCTACCCATCCGCTATGTTTTGTTGATCCTGGGTACTTTTTAAGAAGGAAAAAAGCCATTCTGGAGTGATAAAATTGACAAGAAACTCTGCAAACAAACCCTAGCACTTCACTGAATATGTGGGAAGAGAGGTTTCTACTAACAATGTTTTTGGACCCATGAATTTACCCACAGTGTCTCAGCCTATATGAACTTTTCTCCCAATTCATATGAATCCCTTGAATATCTGTACTGATTTTTTCCCTGAATTTATGTAGTCTCATCACACAACTTTGTCCTGTGTCCATTCCTCCTATTTGTCCAGGTCTTCCTCAACGAAGTGCAGACCATTTTTTTTCCTCTTTTCTATTTCTCCATACGTTCTCCTGCTTGCAGAGTTTGTCCTCCAAAATCATTTAGTGGATTCCCTTTTTCTTAAGCATTTACAGTGCTGAAACACCAGCAGAAAAGCTTTTCACCTCCATGCTAAATAGATTTGAGGGTTGATCTGCAACCACAGCACTTCATTCCATTTGATCTGCATATGTGTTTAGATGTGGGCTGGTTTTAAGTTCGATGGAAAAATATCTAATTCTGCATTGAGTGTTGTGCAGCAGGTATAGACAGGCCAACACGGGGATTACAGTGACAACCTGTGATGAAACAGCCCCTGCCCACTCCTGGGGCTTGCTGAGGAGGCATAACATTGGCAAGCAGTGCATTTTAGCTGGCTTGAAAAATGGGACTGATTTTGTGAGTTTAGGGAAAATTGTTTATGAGTAGATTTCTGTAGTTGTATATTTCCATAGTTGTATATTTTGGGCGTCAAAACTCCTGGCCTGATTTTCAGAAGCGCTGAGGCTGCTGAGAGCAGAGCAGAGGCTGCCCAGCACTGCACAGCTGAACGTCTGGCCTCCAGGTATCGCTGCTAAACCAATATTCTCAAAATCAGACACCGCCTTTGAAAATGTTGCCTTTAATCTCAATTTCCCAGGTTTTCCAAGCTATAAAATGTATTCCAAAGACTTTTTTCCAATCTATTTGCTGGTATTGGTAGGTGGAATTAGTAGTACAGACCTTTGAAGTTACAAAGCTTAACAGAAATTAAAATGGAGGGGGAAAAAAAAAAAAAAAAGAAAAAAGGTTTCTGTTTGTCTTTTTGTGAAATAGCAGTCTTGTATTGATGCAAATCATGCACAATGGAAACAGCATGTTCTTCTGATTGCTTAGGGCTGAGCACCTCAGCAGAAACTGTGAACGTGATTCACAGTGGCTCCCTGTTTTCTAATTATTGATCTCATACATATTCTCATGCAAGTACTCAAAGTAGTGACTGGCAGAGGCAGATATATCCAACACCACCGATTTTATATTTACTGGCAGCGTTGCTTTTTTTTCCTTGGGAGACTTCAATTCACAGGCTGATGGTTTCTCAGAAGCAGCAGAAGTGACACCCCTGCATGCACACATGCAGGGGCAGCTCCCAGCAGCAGCACTCATCTTTCAGTTGCCGACAGAGCACCGTATCAGTGCACAACCTGAAAAAGAAGGTTTCTTCTTTCTCTCGTTGAGAGAGAAAAGTCTCATTTTGAAATTTTTGAAAAGTCTCAAATTGAGCAGTCTCATTTGGAACTTCACAGCCTGTTACTGGCAGCCAAATTATCTGCTCTGCACCCTGAGATTTCCCAAATATCTTGGTGCTTCCTGCTGACATCTCTGAATGCTTGGTGAAATACGGACTGCAATGTAATGTATCAGTAAAGATGACTGGGTCTTAAATGCTAGAGATTACATTGTCAGGAATCCAAACAAATGTTACCACAAACCAATCTACATTTAAATGTGGATTTAAAAATGAATGTTTATTTTTTACTTCAGACATAAGAGTCTGTGTGAATGTTTGCAAAAACCCCAACACAATTGCTGCTGGTTTAAGCACTAATAGGTCTGATAGATCATCATTAATTAGCTAACAAGGACATACAAGAATTGCCTTTTTATCAGCTGTTTGAGACCTTCAGTGTATAAAGAATTAACCTTGGATTAGGCAAGTGATAGATCTGTACTAAAATATTGAAATTATGTAGTATAAAGTTACTCATATTTCAAAAATATCTAGAATGGTTTGGCTTTTTTTTTTTTTTTTCTTGTTTCTCTGCTTTTAGTTAGGCCAAAAGTACAAAAAATTAAAAAGACCTGACAGGCAAATTGAAGAGGCAGAAGCAGGTGTGTCATCTGCTGTAATGCTGTAAATTTTATACTCTCAGTGGCATATTCTGTTTGTTAATTTCTCCTGTAATGCCTCTGCAATCTCAGTTTTGATGCATGAAATACAGCATCTTTAACCCTCTATGAGCAGACTTGATCTCCTTACTATTATTTTCCCATATCTCTATATACTCAGCCCATTAGAGATATCAGATTGTTGAACAGAATAATGGGTAATAGTCCCTAAACTCAGTGCTTTTTTTCAGTACCTTTACAAAGCTTTACAGAGTCTTTACAAAGGAATGGAAGTGGCATGAACAAAGTCCTGAGGAAATACCACTGATGATAGGTTAAAACTCACAGCTAAATTTCTCTTAAAAAAAAAAAAAAAAAGAAAAGAAAAGAAAAACAAGGCAGCACAGCACAGAAAAGAGTTTGGAAAATCTTCCGTTTATTGCAGTCAGATCTCCCTTTCTTTGTCCACTCTTTCATTTGTTCTTCCACAAATAATTTTTTAAATGCATTTTTAAATGTGTCTGTGTTCTGTCCTCATATTGTTCCTTGGAGATCACGGACACAGAAAGTGTGTTTCTCATTTATACTTTATTCCACTGCAGAAGCAGCCGCTTCTGCAGGCTTGCCCCTTGTTGTAAGGTGTGTGCCTGTGCGACAGAGACATGGTTAGAGATGTGGTAGTCTGTCAGTCCCTCTAGGCCATCACGAGTTAGCACTGGTGAGATCAGCCTGACATTCGCTGAGTCAAACCAGCTGAAAGGTTGCATTTGCTTGCCTCTTCAGTGAAGCTTGTGTATCTAAACCTCCAAGTTGAAGGCTACTGCAATATTTAATATATTCTGGTTTCATATGGAAGAAATGTATTTTTTTATTATGCAGATACACACAATGGATTCCTTCAGCCCCATTATCCTGTAGGATATTTTATTTAGGTTTTGAATATATGTATTGAATGACATCTTGAGTTGTCGTATTTTCTGCTAATGAGAGGTGTACTGCAGAACTGGAAAAATAAGTCCCCTTTTCTCTGGTCCATTTTTCTTTCTATATGGTGAAACATATTTGTGAATCATATGCATGGTGTTTATCTTTCACCCCCTGCCCCCTCTAAACAGGTGCAAATGCTTCTGTGGAGGAAAAAAAAAAAAAAAAAGAGAAAAAAATTAACAAATCTAATGTCTTCTTTTGTGGCTGCCTCTTTCAAGTCTGCTTGTTTTAACTTTCCTTTTGATGAAGATATAGCTGCAAATCATGTTTTGTAAGGAATTATGAGCAGCAAGGAAAAAAAAATTACCTGTTGACTATACATAGGCAGCAGCACAGGGAATTTTCAGGGACAAAAAAGAACACATCCATCTCTATTTCTGTATATATACAAGTATGAGGACCAAATTCAGTTGTGATGAAAGTATTGAACAGATACAAGCACAGGCTTACATCGGACTGCTAGTATCTAACTAGCCAATGTGAAAGATGGAAGCTAAAAGAAATGTAAACAAACGGAACAGAAATTTCAGTCTAAACATAGGTGCTTTATCTGCATCTTTGCTTAATTTGAGAACTTACTGAACTAATTCAATACGAATAAGATCAAAAGATACGCAGTTTTGATACATTTTATGCATGCGTGCCATGCAATGCCTTTGAGACACAATGAGAGAAATTGGAAATCCAGATAAAGCTGAGAATAAGAGTGTTATGTTGTTTATAGCTCAAAGGATGGAAGTGTAGCAGGAAGTTAAATCTTTGTCCTATTTGATGTCAATTTAAGGTCAAGGTAAAGAGATCTATTCCTCAGCACATATGGGCATGGAAACAGGCATGCAGTCATTGTGACAATCTCAGGAAAAAGGAGTTCATATGGCCTGTAGCAACATTTTGAATATGCTGATGGTTTGATTGTTGTCGGAGAATGAATGAGAAAATACAGTTCAAAAGGTTCTTGAGAGACTTGAAGGAAGTGGACAAGAAAAATGGAATGTAAATCAACAAATACTAAAGGACAAAAAAATTCCTCAATCTTGTAAACAAGGAGGCACAATCTTAGAAAAGCATGGCCACTGCTTGACAGGATGACAGCCGTCAATGAATTACTTTGCATATCTAGGAAAAATAATTACAAGGAACTGTTCTGGAGGAATTAAGGCATGGTCTAGTGGTGGGATACCTTTTTCTCTTCCTTGCTGATCTTTTTTTTTTTTTTTTCTGCTCCAAGCTTTTCTCAAAGTGACAAACTTGCTAGATTTTTTAAATTCTGGTTTGATTTGTTTTGGTGGGTTTTCTTAATGTCTGTCATACATGGACACATACAGAAAAGAAGACAGCCATGTACACACGTATTAACAAAAAAAGAATATTAAAAAGCCAGTGGGGAGGAATGACAGGATATTACCTGAAAAACAAGTACAGAAATCCTTCTGTAGGCAGGTAATCTAGGGAAGTATCTCCACTGTCTATGACCACAATACTGAAGTTTAGAATTAAGTTTGTAGAGTGAGAGGATGTATGAGTGCCTGTGTGCATCGTCTTGTCTGAATTTCCCTGCTTGGGGAAAACCCTTGTCCGGAGCTGAAGCCAAACAGGTGGGCACGAAGGGGGAGGAGGACATTCTGGCCACAAGAAATAACACATCAGCATAGGCACAGATGTGAACAAAGGATTACCATCATATGGCTAAGGAGCAAACATGAGTTTTAATAGAGGAAACAACCCCAAAGCTCTTCAAATAAATTAGAAGAAATGAAAAAAAATGTGTAAGAGGAAAGTTTTGTGAGTCATCAAGGACCACAGGGGTCTACAGACCCAGGGTCTGAGTGGTACATTAGTGTTCATAACCCACAGGTAAAGTAATGGCTCTCTGAAAAGGCAACTGAGATCAAGGTAACTTCAGAGGCATCACCAGGCATCAGCTGGGGGTAACCAAGTCACTGGCTGAAGTTCAGACTATTTCCAGCCATTTTGGATTGTCTCTTGCAGTTCATCATTTATGTGCAGTATGGATTGATGAATACCTTTCTTGTGAAAGAAACATATGAAAAACTGTCCTCAGCTTTGGTGAACCGGTGAAGAATTGTGTTTCCAACAAACTTGGAAATCAAAATAACTCATATTTTCACCTCTGTGCTTTTTACTTTAGAAATCAATAGGCTGTTTGTAAGACCTTAAAACAGTCTTTTCTTTGCATTCAGCCATTTACTCCTGCTTCTCACAGATGATGTAGGGAACACCTTAATATGTGTCTTGATTGTGTTTCCTTTGCCAGTTGAAGGTGGGTTACAGATTGACGTACTTTTTTGAGTAGGCTATAGTTTTGACCCTGATCCTGTGCCTCAAATTGGTTTTATACACAGTTCAATAGTAGTGTATGTTTTCTAGCTGACTCTATCTTTGCAATTAGCCACTCAAGTCAATAGATAATGCATTTTTAATGCCATGTTAGCGAGGAAGAACCTCCATTTCTCACTAACATAGATGATGTAAATTCACTTCCGAGCAGCAGTAAAAGCAACTGTAATCTTGAGCAAAACCTCAGTGCTTTCTTGGAAACGTAGTCACCACAGCTGAGCTTTGTAAAAACTGTTGTTTGTGTGGTACGGTATAATGCGGTCTGCTGGAAAGCAATAGGATATAGAGGAGTTAGTCCTCCCGTTAGAGTACTGTAGATGTCAAAAGAAAAGAAAAAGTTGTGGTTTTTTTTTTTCCCTTTTGCTGTCTGCATTCCTCGGGTACAGTTTAGAAGGGTTAAAAGCTGGATATTTGTACATTTCATTATTCATCAGGATTGTTCATGAATAGATTGAAACTGCTCTAGGATCAATATGTTGTTATCCAAGCAATATTAAGCTTTGACTTTCTACAGGACAGCTTTAGGAATATGCTGTAATAGACGAGTTGGGTAGAGGCTTGAGAACAAGGGGCTAACTGATTTTATAGGAAATTGCCAGATTTCTAACACCTTGAGCAAGTGGTGGCATTGATTATCACTCAGTTGCCAGCAGCTATGGATAAAAATCTTACTTTGTTTATTGTTGTATTAATGCTATTTGGTAAAACTATTTCCATTTTTTTTAGTTCTGCAATGCATATTGTAACACTGAGGCAAATAAAAAGCCTTTGCTACTACTCTGGTTTTATAGCTTTGTGGGGTTTGCCAGATATGTATATATTCACATTGTTCATAATCAACCTTTATAAGCTTGTTGCTAAAAGAGGAATTTTATCTGAGCATCAGGATGTATCTATAATCATCCTGCTGTTACCCATCCATAACAAAAACAACCATCACTGCTGAGTGTGTGTTAGGAGCTGCATGTAATCATCTCCTATTTAATGAGATACATTAAGTTTCTGCTTTTTTAACATATAATGATACATGCAAAAGTGTCTGACTTGTTTCCTTTTGCCACTTCTGACTGGTTAACTATATGATGCCATTCCAAAAATACCTCTCAGAGGCTGACTTTTTATTTCCCGCTAATTGTTTAGTTAAAATAGGAGACAAAATGGATTTTCTGTCTTTGGTATCGATTCACTATACAGCTTTTGAATGTTTGGTTGTGAATCTCTGTATTTTAAGGTTCTTCTGATAATGGATAATTGAAGTAACAGTTATGTAGATGCTATGAAAATTAAAAAATAGGAAAATATTTTTAGATCTCTGGATGAACTGAAATATAATTTTTTTAGTGAAAATTACTATTTGCATGAGATAGATATATAAAAAAAATATTTTCTGCACTTGCGTTTCAAAATGCTAGCAAGAAATTTGGGACTTTTGTTCATATTCATTAATTTCAAGACACAACTTTGCTCCTGTGATGTCTTTTCTGGACAGATTATGTGGTAGGCAGCATTTCATTCGGTGTCCCATCATATGTGCATTCACTTTTTATATTTAAGTGGAACTGTTGTAGACATCCATCTCAATTAAAGAATGAAAATGAGTAACAGGAAACAGTATGGAATACCTAAGAGTCTGTCAGCCTGTCAGGTTTTGGCCATCTTTAAGATTTGTTGTCCATCATTTTTTGCCTTCTCATCGGAAAAGGAGAGGAGGAAGGAGAACAGTGAATGGATTTAGGGCCCCTTTTTTTTTCATATGTGAAAGCTGCTTCGGAAGGAAACGAGGAAAACCTGTTGAATACTTCCAGCAGTGCTTTTCCTGCTGTGAAGGACAAAGCTGAGCAAGAAGAGGCACAGTGAAAGAAGCAAAGAATTGTTGGTTGTCTCCTAAAATATGTATTTGCTGTATAACAAGAGTTAAGTAACAAATGTCTGAAAGTGGTCTCTGTTCCCTTTTCTTCCCAGCCTTCAGTGGTCAACTGCAGCTCATCTGAGTCATGAAACTAAGAGGATTTAGCTAGTGCATTTTCTCAGAGAATTGTTTGCACTCATTACAGAATAGTTTTGCCTTGCATTAGTCTCCTCAGACTGAGGTTCCTCTGGGATTGCCTCTCATGTTCTTATGAATATCCAGCGCAAAACAGAAAAAGGATAACAAAGAGACATTAGCAAGAAGTTCATATAATTGACCTACCCTAACTGACTTTTATTCATTCCAGCCCCTGTCTTTTATAATAGTTGATTCTTTAGGCGGTATAATTCATGCACTGACAGGTCATAAAAAAAGGCTGCAAGCAGAAAAACAAGCTTACAACTGTAAAGAAAAAAGAAATAGAGTACACTAAAGTAGGCCAGTTTCTATAACTTGACTGTTCTTGCAACTTTTTCTAGCTTCTCAGCTTGTAAATGACACCCATTTAAAACTTTCATAAATTCACACATCCTTTGGAAGGAACATGTAGAACTGAAAGAGCCTAAAGTATACCTTACAAAATACCTCTGAGTTTGCATCTATTTATGTTTACTTTTCCCTTTGTAGGTAGTTATGGATGTTATACTATCATTTTCAGGGAGGTCTGCAAATACTATGTAACAACACAGTATATATGACAATATACTGTCCATCTGACATTGCACAATAGTAGCTAATTAATGCTAGTGTACCAGTCATTCACTGGCAAAAACTGGAATTGGTTTTCTTTATCCAACATTTCAGTGTATTGCAGAGATTTCATTAGTGGTAAAAGGTAAGAAAAAGTCATCCTCCTTGGTTCTTTTTGGGTACCTGGCCATTTCAGTACTATTCTTCTCTTCTTGATAGTTTATATTATTTGAGGCATTTGGATTACAGAAGGTGTCTACAGTAATGACTGTAAGTGTCTGGATAAAATTGTGTCAAAAAATTTCACTGTCATTTGGAAAGGTTCGCTCTATATCTGAGAGTACTTTGTATGCCTCCTGCATTATTCATTCAGGGACAGAACGGTGGATTGATGAGCGACTGGATGAGAATTTCTTCCCCAACCCATCGTGGTTTGTTTCAACAGCTATGTTGTTAAATCCTTCCTTTCAGTCTCTTAATTTAGTGCTGTCCCATTTTTCCCTTGGCACTGACCTTTTCTAGCTGGGAGCCTGGTGCTGTCTACAAGCTGATGAATTATGGCTGTTCTGAGTGGAAGCAACCAGGAAAGACAGGCTGGTTTACTCACATTCTTCTCTGAAATGTCCCATAACGGTAGCGAAAGAAAATATTCCCTACAACACATGCAATTTCTCTTAGTCATGCCTTGGGGTATGTGCCTTCTTATTGATACTAGATTTCTTTAATCACAGATGCTGTACAGGAGATAAAAGATGTCTTTCTGTGTTGATAAAGCAAGGAGTTATAGTTGGTGCTTAAACTGAAGCCTTAAAGCAGATTTTTACTGCAAATTTAAATCTTAAGGGAATCTAGGTGCTGAGGATTAAGTGGGGAGGAGATTGTGCTCTTGGAGAAAGAATATCTCATTTCACTGGTACAAGAATTCTGGCTGCATTTCCTTTAAAGCCAAGGATGTACTCAAGCCAAAAAAAAGGCACTTTTCTGTGAAAGTTCAGAGCAGAACTGAAGCAGAAAGATAATTTCACACCCCTTATTATGTCTGTGGGGATGAAGGAGAATATTATACTTGATCACATGCTATAATATGTGATGGCTATCAGTGGGCTGCAGCCCATTCTAAACCCATATTTACAAATTTGGCTTATCACTAATATTTCTAAAATATATTTTGCTTCTTTTATTCAGGCGAGGCAACACTTTTTTAGCAGTTCTTCTCTTTATTTTTTGTTGAAGTATTCTAGTTTTGGCGCACAATTGCCATACAGTTAGTTTTAAAAATTATTAACTATTTGCAGGCTGCTCCAACAAACCTTCTTTCAAATTTAAACAACCTTGATTCACTAACTCCTAATGATAGGGTGATGATTCAGATCTGCATGATGGGCTTCACTTCAAACACATTAGTTCACTCTTGGAGTTGAACTGTACAACCTGAAATAACATATATCAGAAAAGCTTATATCAAGGAAATTTTGTTCTATTTTAGCCATGTCCCACTGAGTTGATGACTCTGAATTGTAGGTATCCATCAAAAGAACATAAATAGCTGAGCGCTACTTGTAATATAATACTAACTTCTGTGTGGGTGGGGAGAGAGATATAAGTAAGACTTCTGGCATGTATATAAGTAGTATTTTGGGATCATCCTTGAAGTTATTAACTAAAATATGCTTTTATCTGACATCCTTGTTTAGTCTTGCAAGTGGTAAGTTTATGGAAGTGATGAATATGTGCTCTGCCTTCGATACAAAATATTATTGTCTTTAATAAACTATAGTTTAATATGGCCATAGCTGCTAGTTGTAAGCAAAGCAACTTTTCTGTTATGAAACAAGGAAGTTTTTGTAATCCAAGCTGTTTTAAGTTCTGTTTCAATCTGGACAGAGTATGAAGCCAAATTCAGGCTGCGATCAATACCATCTTAAACAACAGAAATCTGTCGAAGCTATTTTTTTGTTGGTTTGTCTTTATGTATGTTATGTGACTTTTGTTCATCACCTTGTTTTAGGTGCTCATGAATGCACATGAATAAAAAAATTGCTACACTGTTAATATTGCCAGTCATACCCCTGCTAATTAGAATCCCAATTTAGTAACTGCTAATACTTGCAATAGAGTTGATTTACATTTGTTTTTACCTTAATTTAGTCAAAAGCTGTGTTTTGTTTCTTTACAAGCAGTGGTATTCACATCTTCCAGTCTCTTAAAAAGTAAAAAATGAGACAAAAATTGCATCCAAAAGTTTTGCTTTTGCACACTGACATCCTTACTGCACTCTCACTGATTCTTTAACCAGCAAGAATGATCCCTGTTTTTTACCTGATTGACACCAAGTGCTTTTTTTTTTTTTTTTTTTTTTTTTAAGTCCACGTGTTTAGGAATCTTCCAGAGAACAGAAATAACACTAACTCTGAAGAACAAATAATGGTATTCTCTGACTGTTTAGTCTATTAAGGAAGTTTTCTGTCAGAAGACTGTGGAAAGTATGTGTATGGAATTCTGAGCATGTGCTGCTTTCATGGGGCATCTGTAGGATTGGCAGGCTCAGATATTACTGCTATTTATTTTGAAGCTTTGTTAGTAAAGTCACTGCATTGGTTTGTAGTGGCAGCTAATGCTTCATGTATCTTATCCTTGGTATCTTACTTGGCCAGTTTGCACATAGAAAATCCTGCCAACTTTGCTTGTTCTTGTTTTCATGTTTTAAAATTATGTTTTTATTATGGGCTTTTAGGCCCAAATCAGCTAAATGTTTTATGAACATGCTGGGAACATCACAAAGTATCAATTTCTCCTTAATCCATAAAGTACCTAACCATGTATTGCTGGATTTTCTGCCATTTGAAGAGGAACTCTTATTTGAACTGTAGCCTTTTGGCCAGATTAAGAGCTGGAAAAATTTGTTGCTATGGATGGGAAATCTTAAGTAACTATTTTTTTATTCTCTCACACCAGCATTTGTCAAACAGGTAGACTGTAAGAAGGCAGTCTAACTCACCTAATTCAATGTGCAGCAAGTCAGAGAAATATCAGTTTAGGTATTTTCCAGTTCTCATGTGCAGATGAAGCCTTCAGATCTTACAGGTCTTGCTGCATAAATATATCTATCATACGGCCTTTTGCCCTTCTACAGCACTGCAGCTGTTTTGTGGGATCTTATCTTTTCACATCTTGATTACTCCAGCATCCTCCCCTCCTGCACTGAGAAATACAGTGCTACCCCCCTGATCCCCATTCAGAAGTCTGCTATGAAGTTCATTTCCCAGCTTCATTATTTTAACTGTATTTCTCTTTTCTGAGTGCCTTCTCTTCGTTAAACACTGATTGTTCTCAGTTTTAAGGTCCTTCTTCATGAGTCATTTCCAACCTTTCTATCTACGATTAAAATGCCACTTCCTTCTTTTGATTCCTGTATTGCTAGCCTCTAACCCCAAAAGTACCTGTGTGCTGACTCTGTGCTGCTTTTCTCACTCTGCAGAATTTTCCCACAAGCCTCCACAAAGCTAGTGTTGTCCTTTCTCCAGTCTCTCCTTAAAAATCCTTTGTCATCATTCCTACAAAAAATGTTCAACAACCACCTACTAGCATGTTCAGATGTTTGGGTTTTTTCCCTCTTTATCAATTGCTATTTGGAATGAAAGGTGTTCACGTCAGGCAGAGTCCACTTGTTCTGTACTTCCAAAGAGCTGAGGTCCTGTTACATGACCTGGACTTCTAAGTGCAAATAATAAATAGTATCAGGTTATTTTTACAGTTGTTGATTAGACTGGCTGTTCCTCGCCTGACAATCTCTTAGAGTTTGTCTTGTGGTTATGTTTTCTGCCTGGCACCAAGGAGTAGCTGTAGCTAGTTCAGCCTGCAGATGGGCTTTTGCTGTCCACTGTGTTGAACGAGTGCCATTGTGCCCATCTCCAGGGGATAGATGGTAAAGTTTGCTGTACTTTGATTTTGAACTATAGTCGTTTGCTACTGTGCCATATTATTGATTAGCATGGAGGTGCCGAGCTTCTTCATGTCAGACTTCAGCTTCTGATTGACAGAAATAAATTATTTGGTAGGGAATTCATCTCAGTTGTCATCTGAATTGCTTTCTAACAATCCTTATACCTCCATGTTCACAACACAGGTAACCTGAGCTCCTTCATTCAGGCACTCCTAAGTTTAAGAGGTGGATAATGGCTCTTTTTTCTTTATTTCATTTGTGTTTTGTTCTTCAATGAAAGTAGACTCGGACACCACCACATGTCTCCATGAGCTAAGGCTCCATTATTAAGATGTAGTACTACAAAGCTGAGTACTGGCAACAGTGGTGGGGACCCCAAAACTGAGATCTCCCCCTTGACAGAACTTTTTGATTCCAAGAGTTTGAACCCACAACCTGTGTGTTGTGATACTTACTAATGCTACAGCAACCAGGAGAATTAAAACATCTCCAAATATGACTCACGTCAAGCAAAAGCTTGATGGGAAGCTAGCCAAAATATCCAAGTGAAAATTCTTCTCAGCAAGGTACAATTTAATACATCCTTCACTTCTCTAGGACCCAGGAAGCGGTATCAGATTGCAGTTTACAGCCAAAACTCACTCCTGGGGTTTTGGATATTGGAAGATGTTATATACTTAATTTTTCAAATGTTGCTTTGAGAAGAGGAAACCACCTTTTATATAAGACTACAGGTTAAACCTGGGCACTGACCTTGGAAGGGAAATCCTGAGCACAAGTTCTTGTTTGCAAGTCATGTCTGGTTTTGCAATTTATTCATTCACTTCCTAATACAAAATGTAAAGACTGTCCTGGATCAAAACGCAAAAAGTAATTCTTGTAGGGAAAATCTAAATGATTCATGTCAGCCAGATGTAGATTCGGTTTCCTTCAGGTTGGATATAGATAGGCAGCCTAGGGGAGTGCCCTCACCATTGAGTTTCTCTTATAAAATGCCCTTGTACTGCCTTTCCCTCCAGCAATGGACTTGAATAAAGTCATCTGTGGATGATTTTACTTAAAGTCAGTGCTGTTAGCACATTGGCAATTTTCTGAGAGTTTCTACTGGGTTGAGCCTTAGGTATACAGCTCTAGATTTGGCCTAGGCACATGCAGAAACAATATTTTAGGAGTCATGGCAGCTTTACTGGAGAAAATATAGGGGTTCAGAGCTTTTCAGCCAGCTGAGATGGTGTCTGAGGTAAGGCTTCAGATGTTGCTTTTAACTTAGAAATATTTCAGTTTCCACCTCAGCCACAGGGAAGACATTTCAGAAGCCTTTCTGAGTAATTCTTCAGAGGAACTGGTGGTTGCAGCTTAGCATAGTCATCATCAGATGCTTAATTTTCATTCATGAATACTCTCCACATGGGTGGAACTATTAGCCTGCTCTAATGTAACATGTATTTAAGTGACTTTTTGACTGAGAGTTTATCCCAGGCAGAACTGCATCCTAATATACTGGGTATCCAAAAGCTGTTATGCCACCCAGACATCTAGAGGATAGCTGAGATACTTCTGGGCGGAATACAGTATTCAGGTTTGGCTCTTACTCATATGCCCCAAAAAATAATTAGCAGTCTATTACCATGCTTTTCATAACTGAGAAATAGCAATGATGCCAGTTTGTCTAGTCTATCAGTCTGCATCCAGGAGTAGCCAGGTAATTTTGTTGACATCATCCTTTTTTTTTTTGACTTGGTAAATACCTCCCACTTCATATGCTGTGCACTGTCAGAAACACTACTGTACATGCCAAAGAGATGAGAGAGAAATGAGCCAGGTTTCATTCAGAGGTAGGATACGATTTGAAGGAACCTTGTTTCAGTGTCCTAATGGATATTGTTTGTGAAGTCACACAAATAGCTTTTACAGGCAGCCAACCATCTCTGGTACGGAGAAGCATGGAATGACAAACAGCTTTTGTTTATAGCAAAAAGTGAGTATTGGCTAAGAAGTAGTGTTTATGGTAATTGAGCTTTACAAGGAAGTAAAACTTAGTGGGGAACACAGGGGGTAGCATTTGCAGTGAAGCAGGTAATAAGGAGAGCTGTGTAGGCATTTCCTGATTAGCATCTGCTGTTTCAACAGCGGAGGAACATGACTCACATGTAAATGCTTGTGCTAGGCTTTAACAGGCATTCCCTCTAGCATGCCACCCTGCCTTCTGGTTTTATTTTGAGTCTCCTTGAGCCCTACTGTGATTTGAAATCAGTGGAGGAGAAAGGAGGGTAACACAAACAACAGATGTCTTAAAGTCTTAGAGAGAAAAAGCCTTGGTGGCAAAGGAGAAGGTGCTGTTTGTCATTAGCTTTTGTTGCCTCTAGTACAAGCTGTATTTGCATTTCTGCATGTGTATATATACGCAGTTGTGCACATAGGTGATTGTGGTGGTTTGACCTTGGCTAATGCCAGGTACCCACCAAGTTGCTCTAGCACTTCCCCCCCTTCTGCTTTTTCTATCAACAGAGCAAAGAGGGTAAAGAAAATAAGATAGGTTAAAAAAACCTCCAGCACTTTTGGGTAAAACAAAAGGAGTTTTAATATAAGCAAAGCAAAGCAAAGGTCCATGCATGGAAGCAAAAAAAAAGGAAAACAGATTTATTCTCTCCTTCCCATGAAGAGGTGATGTGGGGCCTTCTCAGGATCAGGGCTCCGATACACGTAGTGGTTGCCTCGGAGGACCAAGGGTGACCCCAGTCCCTTCCTCCTTTCTCCCAGCTTTATCCTGAGCAGACGTCATATGGTCTGGGATATCCCTTTGGTCAGTTCGGGTCAGCTGTCCTGGCTGTGTCCCCTCCCAAGATCTTGCCCACCCCGTCCCACTGCGGGGGGAATGTCGGAAAGAGCCTTGGTGCTGTGTAAGCACTGCTCAGCAGTAGCCGCAACACCAGGGTGCTACCAACACCCTGCCAGCTCCCAGCATAAAACACAGCACCGTGAGGTCTGCTACAGGGGAAAACCAATTCCAGCTCAGCCAGACCCAGTACAGTGATAAAGAAGTGGTAGTGCAGAAAGATGGCCATTGCACACATCGGATAATTCTTTTTGTATCCTGTAAATGAGTGTGACCTATAGACACTAAGAGTACTTGCTCACTCAAAGCAACCTATTCTAGAGCAGGTTCACAAATTATTTCCCAGCTGCTGCAGTACCTGCTTTTAGTCTATTGCTGGATAAAATACACTAATTCCTGTTATTTGAGGTTAAAAGTTGCTCCATAATAGAAAAAGCAAATAGTATGCCTGGTGTCCATCAAGACAGCTTTGCTTATATGTGGTAACTTAAGCCATGGCAATACAAATACTGTGTACCCCATAATATTAGGAGAATTTGGTTGTGTGTTGTGACATTTAGTACAGATTCATAAAGGCACTTCATCTGTGCTTTCTGGTATGGGAAACAGTGTCTTTAAGGACTTTGATTTCCAGAAAGGAAATCTGTGACAGAAACAGCTGTAAAATTCTTACAGTATATAAGCAGCTGGGGATGGCTTAGAGACCCTGAAAACACATTACCTGCTGAGTGCTGAATCAGCACGGCATGGGGCCAGGAGCAAAAGGAAATGGAAGGGGGGAAAAAAAAACCCACAAAAAAACAGACAAAAACCCAAACAAAACCCAAACTGTGAATGGAGAAGTGAAAATATATGACTTTTTGAGATTTTTACTTCTTGGGAAAGATAGCTGAAAGAAATATGAATAAAAAGGATTCAGGGATGAGAACTTTGTGCTCAGAAAGCTTAGCAAGCCACCCACATCTACCTCCTCCTTTTATGAAGGGACTCTCTTCCACAGGTTTCAGCGGATGGGTCCAAAGACTGAAAATCACATTCACTCAGAATCCTATTTTCTCATGGTATTTTAAATGTGATTTTATTTGCTTGCTAACTTGCTGGGATTTTTTTCAAAGGATTTTGGTAAATTGTCTCAATATACATTTGCACTGTTTACTTTGTTACTGTTGATTGTATTATTAAAAAAAAAAAAAAAAAAAAAAAATTTGCTCCTGAGTTCCAGAAGTTTGTGCTTAGGTTAACCTTAGTAAAGAGTTTAGGACAACTGCTCTGTT
Organism: Athene cunicularia; assembly: GCF_003259725.1. Taxonomy (NCBI): domain Eukaryota; kingdom Metazoa; phylum Chordata; class Aves; order Strigiformes; family Strigidae; genus Athene; species Athene cunicularia. The sequence continues at coordinate 57,671,925 of NW_020799091.1, read as the reverse complement.
ACTGAGTATGACTTCTGGAAGCATTACCAGTATTGGGATGAACACCAAAGAAGTCAATAGGAATTACATTTCTTTGTACAAAAATTTGTACATCAAAATAGTGTTTTCCTGGGGTGTTTAAGGCTGCGTCTATTCTAGGAAATTATATAAATTTTAATATGTTGGCAGCAGCAATTTTTAAGCATCAAATATTAGTTGTTACAAACCATAGAGGGAGTTTGTTACATTTAGTATGGTAAAACTGAACAACTGTTTTCTCATTTATGCTATTTTAGCGTAGACTTTCTTATTCTTTACAAGAATATCCTATCAGAAAAATAAGCACATTAATAATTATTCCTGTATTTTAAATGGTGTTTTTATGCCTGTGTCACTTCCTCTGTACTTTGAAAATATACTATCCCTGTTGCACAGATGGGAAAACAGAGGCATCTATGGGTGGTGTTATAACTTCACCTGGAAGTCATCTAGAGGAAGACAGATCTCCTGGTCTCAAAGCAGAACCTTATTATAAGTCATATATTAAATTTATCAAGAGGTTATCTGTAAGTTAACAAAACAGAAGCCGCACTTTAGAGATATCATTTAACATTTACTTTTCCTCCCACAGGAACTTTTTACACCAGAGTGCAAATTCAAGGAGTCTGTTTTTGAAAATTATTATGTAATCTACTCATCCATGCTCTACAGACAACAGGAGTCCGGGAGGGCCTGGTTCTTGGGGCTGAACAAAGAAGGGCAGGTCATGAAAGGAAACAGAGTGAAGAAAACAAAACCAGCAGCTCATTTTCTACCCAAGCCATTGGAAGGTGAGGCTCAGTCCATCGCTGGCAGATCTTCCTATAAATCTCACAAGAAGAAGAGGAAACGGTTTCTAAAACACCTTTTGTTAATGTGCATGCCCCACACAGGGGCCATTCCAAATGACAGTCCCCAGGATTCATGGAGCAGTTCTGTGCTTCAGCATAGTGATGCTAGAAAAGGTGTATGTTAAAACACTTTTTTCCAGGGATTAAGAGGTCATTTTACAAAAAAATAAATCTTTTGTGGAAGTGTCTTGTGCTGGTTTTAAAATATTCTCTCAGTAGAGACAAAAGCTGTTGTGAGTCTTGCAGTGAAAAAACAGTCCTTTCATTAAGCAGAATGAAATAATGGACACTGCAGGATAATTGGGAGTTACAAAGGGAATGGATGAAATGTCAGCATTTCAAAGTAAAAGCTTTCTAATACAAAACACAAAAATCTCTTTATAAAATAAATCATACTCTATTACTTAGCCAGTTGATGCAATGCATGTAACTTGTGTTACTTGGCCTTTAACCAAGATAGAAGCAAATAAAAGTCATGCTGACTTTACACGCTAAAATGATGTCACACATTCTCTGAAAAATACATTCATTTATATTTTGGAACTTTTGGGTTATCCTATGTATTTTGCAGGACTTTACAAGCCTATGCTGCTTTTTGCTTCTTGTCTTCATGACACTCCAAATTTCATTTATACTATTACTACACATAGCCTCAGTCATTCTGGAAATTATCTCACTACTTAACATTTGAAAACACATACCCAAGTAATGGTTTAGTTACCAGACTCATTACTTTTAACATTTTAACTTAAAATTTTGATTAAAGGATCAATTTGTTAAATATTTTAGAGTTCCATTATAAGGAAACAATCTGAATAATCCAGTATTTTAAATTCACTTTGTGGCTTCCTTCTCCCTGGCAGTGTTCAAGGCCAGGTTGGACGGGGCTTGGAGCAACCTGGTCTAGTGGAAGGTGTCCCTGCCCCCATGGCAGGGGGGTTGGAGCTAGATGATATTTAAGGACCCTTCCAACCCAAACCATTCTATGATTCATATCTGAACTCAAGTTGATACCTTCATGTGCGGGAGACCAATGTGATCAAGCAGTGCCCGTTTATTACAACTAAGAAAGCCCTTTTATAATGTTCTCCCGCACATGTGAGTAACATGCAGTACAAGACCTCAAGACTGGACAGTTAACTTAGCCCATGCTTTAAACCTTCTTATGATTGGATGAAAAGTGCCACATCAGCCTTGCCAGGCTTCCCGCCTTGTGGAACTTCCTCTTCCATCTCAACCCCTTCTGGGTGTTGTTTGTCTCGTCGAGTTTCTCCCCCCTCATTCAGGGTCACATCCTTATCGCATTCTTGCTTGGCTGAGGCTCTTATCAGTCTTGTTCTCACACAGGATTGCTCACATGTCCATTCTCCCACAGAAAGTCCTCTTGAATCCCACATTCATGTTTCCTTGTTCTGCAAAAGCTTACAGTATTTTCATGAGCTCTCAACAATATTGACGCTTTATGTATCAATCCCTTTATATTAAATTATAAAAACTGGAGGGAAAGCCAGTGTATTTTTAAAAGCAATGTCAGTTCATGTGGATTAGGAAAGAAGTTACTTTTTTCATTAATGTTTGGATGCTCAGACTCTATCAAAATAGTTTAGGCAAGGCTTAAAAATAACTTGCTTTACATTGCCCGTGAGAGTCATCAAATATGACAGCTGTGCTATATAATACCTTATTTTATAGTTCCATCTCGTGTTATTCAACTTAATATTTTTGTAGGCCACGGTGTTATTTCATCAAGCTCTTTTAATTAATCAGCAAAGTTTCCTAAACACAGTTATGGAGGGACTCTGAAGACATAGATCATAACCAGCCTTGCATCCACTAAAGAAGATGTTTAAGTTCAGACTTTGAAAAGCCATAAAAGGATTTAGATTATGTCACTGGAAATGTTAGAACAAGTACTTGATTAGTTAATGATGCTATGGGGCTCTTCCTATTTATTATGAAACTTCACACCATTAAAGATTAAGGTCAGTACTTTGATGCTCCTGCCTCCTACTCAAATTAGCCAAGTGATGAAGGGATTGTGCTCTCTATGGCAGCAACACGGTCAGTCCTGAAATCACAGTGTGATTATTAATTCTTTTGACTGGTTTGACATCTCTTTCAACATTGCTCTGATATAAATAAATGCTACTGAAGTTAGGTATAAGTGGAAATATTACCTGATTCAGTGACATGGAAAATGAAATTGAATTATCCAAGAGCATTAATCATTAAGGCAGCTTAATGCTGGAACTGTGTAATTGAATAGATGTATTTTCCTCAAAGGATTTAGTGGTTAGATAGGGACTGAAGCCCAGGGGCAAATTTTTAATTCCTGTAAGAATTCAGTTAATAGTTTAATCTGGGGTTTTCTGTACTTCTACATTCAGTGGAGATCAGTGGCTACGGCATATGTTTTTGGAAAGGAGAAAGAAAAAAACCCACATCTCTTGTGCACTCTCTGCAGCACTGTCCTGGACATTTCTTAAGTACACACCTGAAGAGATCACGGTCAAGCTCCTTAGATGTGGCAGATAGCTTTGTAGAGCTGGACTCAAGCCTGGTCTTGCAATGTAGGACTAAAAAAGAACACTTAAGTCTAGACAACTGTATTGTATGATCCTATTTGTTAAATACCATCTGTCTTATCATATTTTACTTCTAAAAACTTGCGGAATATTCATTTAAGGGGAGTGTATATATATATGTGTGTGTGTATATATGTATATATACATACACACACACACACATACATGTGTGTATATATATGTATGTTTTTGTGTGTCTGCCTCATGCAAAGACAAAACAGTAATTTTTAATTTCCAAGGCTTCCATAGTTTCCATTACACAAGCAAGCATGCAGTTTCCTACTGTGTTTTTAAGTCAGATAGAGAAGTGAGAAATTTGGAAGGTGAAGCAAAGCTATCAGTCATGCAAAACAAGTGTCTGTCAAAGTAAATAGTTTCCCTCACCGGCAAGAGGAACATGGATTATATTACAGTATCAGTTACTGTAGAAAATTAATCCTATTTGAGATGAGCTCTTATATGAGATAAGATACATTCTTAAAGATGTCTCTCTTTTTCTCTTTTCTCCCCTCAGTTGCCATGTACCGAGAACCATCTTTGCATGATATTGGAGAAACAGTGCCAAAGGCTGGGGTAACTCCAAGTAAAAGCACAAGTGCATCTGCAATAATGAATGGCGGCAAACCAGTTACCAAGAGTAAGACAACATAGCCAGATCCTCACAGGTGTTGTGACTTACTGAGTCCCGAGTACAGTTGAGCAGTTTATCCTTGCCAGACTTCCCCTCTGCAGTGTCTGTGGATCAGCTTGCGGCAAGTCACATGCTTGCCCGTTGCTGTTGCTGAACTGAGTTGTTGCAAGAGGATAAATCTCAACATGTAGCTCCACCCACAACAAGAAGACACCTGGATGAACCAGCTAAACTCAGACCATGGAATGCCCTACCAGATATTGGAATGCCTTTTTAATATCTTTTCTGTGACTGTGACACTTCATGTGAATGACATACTTCACAAGTACACTTGATACCTTGCCTGCTGACAATTGCCCATAATCCCTTTTTGAGTCCAGTTTCAGCAAAATCCATGTGTTTAAGTTCTATTTTGTAGCACACAAATAATCAAGTAATTTCTAGTTAGATGCTGTAAACCTGTGCTATTATGGATTTCTCTTCTTCCCTTTTTTATAAGGCTGCTCGCTCCACTGTCTGTGACCTTTTGCAGGGATTGTGTTTCTCTATAACTTAAGTGTTGCCGGTGGCTTAGTTCTGAAAGCAATCAGGGAATCAGGAAGCCTTCAAAAATCTATTAATACAAATTATATCTATAAAGAATAGGGTTGTTGTCTCTGGCTTACAATATTGATTAAATGTGAATACTCTCTAGTAACAGATACTGTGCTTCTGAGGTTGGCATTATAGTGGAGGAAGGAGTGTCAAACACAGCCAACAGGAAGTTTTCTGAAACGAGTGTTTGGCATCCCCCTATAGTTTCTTTTTGTGTGTGTGTTTTATACATATCACAGGCTTACTGGTAATGGTAACATTTGCCTTGCCCAGCGAGCAAGACCCACTCATTTTTGGGAAAGTGGGTCCAAAGAATTTTGTAGGCCTTGTAGGCCTGAATTAAGGCTCATTTTTCATCTACTAAATCGTCATTGTTTGAAAAACAAGCACCACCAATAATAATAATAATAATTAAAAAAAAAAAAAAAAGTTAAATAAGACTAACCAGAATTGCGCTACCTAAATCCATTTTGAATATAATCCTTCCCTGTTTTTAAGGAACTGAACTTAATGCCATTGTTATTTTTGGCTGAATCCCACACCTACTTAGCAAAGCATGGGCAAGGATGTCGTTGTGTTCTTTTTTGCAGCACCAATGCAAAGGGTAGTTACAAATTATAGTTTAATATTTCTGGTGTTTTAAAAAAAAAAAAAAAGTTTTAAAACTGGACATATTACAAAACTTTTATTTTTATTTTTCGCTAAGCATGCAAAGTCCAGTCCTATGTATCACTGATATCCCAGTACGTACCTCCACCCAGCCTCCTAGGATAATATGCCCAACAAATTGCTAGATTGAAGGTGCCTTGCCTTGATCTCTGTATACTGTACTTTCTCCTACGTGAACCTAGAACAAATCAAAAACGTTTTAAAATTGAAGCCTTGGACCTTATTACCAGAAACAACATCAATCCTTTGAGTTTGTCACTTGTGAACGATTAAACCAATGTTGGGGGCGAGGAGGAAGATTTAGAGAATGGCACAGAGATGCCACTGAAGTGTTGCACACTTAATCACAGGCCTTCAGAAGACTAAAAATATGGGTATTCTCTGTACGCTTAAGGAGGTATTTGTTTCTCAAAAAGGGGCAACAAGGACCAAACTGTACCTCAGTCTGGAAAACTGTGTGGCAATGCTCTCTTGGCCTCTTGTACCTTGATATTTAAAGACAAAAAAAGGAAATCATCCGTTCCTTTTTTAGCATTGTATTTCTGGCAATTTGTTTTATCACATCTTTGTGCTGTAAGTCCCCTAACAGAGACTGATGGTTATTTCAAACTCCCTGTCTGCTCAGCTGAACAACTGATTCAGTCTGAATGAACTCTTCATGCTAGTTTTCAAATGTATTCTGTTTTTATAAGCAAATTTTGTGCACACTTCAAGGAGACTACTGCAAAGCTGCTAAATTCTAGGTAAACTTTTTTTTTTTCATAGGCCAGACTTTCTTGTTTATGTCTGTAGCATGAGAACAGCAAGCTAACACTTGATGATGGGTCTTTCTAGGGAGGGAATGAGTTAAGCATGAAGCCCACTATCCATGTAGAGAAAAAAAATACAAACCTACTCTAATACTGTGATAAAAATGCAAAGAAACTTTGACTTAGACTGTGCCCTTACCTGCTAGCACTAAATATGTGTGTGTGGGGGAAAAAACAACACTTTATTAAAAACTTTGGTGCACCTTCTCATCCCATGTGGTCCAGTGGGATTTGTGCACCATCCCTGAGAAAACAAAACCAAACCAAAGCAGCTCACATGGTGAGCTGGGGGCTTACAATGCATCTGGGGGACCCATGGGAGGCAGCAGCCTTGACGTACTATCTGCCAGGTCCAGAGGCGGCCCCAGGCTTTCCTACAATTGTAAGAGGAGCACTTCACAATATTTTGAGTGAGATAATACAGCTGAAGGCTACATACTTTTCATTACAGTTCATGAGGAGTGAATACATGTGTTCATGTCCCATCCAGCCATCTTTTTACTCTCCCAATGTAAGAGCCTGGGGAGAGACAGGGCCAGAGACCTGACTGAACCATGCAAGGAGGTTCTGGCCTGATGGTACATATGTATTGTTTTCAACATTAAACTCTTGATCCTGAGAAATTATGATCTGCAAACCAGTTTGGGAGTCTATAATTAAGGCCAGATTTAATTTTTGTAAGCAGTTAGCGCATACTGGAAATACAGCATTTTTTCTTTTTTTTTTCTGGTTTTGTTTCTATGGGCTAAATACATATATGTGTTTAATCCAATGAATATATGTCCTAAAAAATATTTTTTTTCTACAATCTGTTTAAAGATAGCAAAGGGGTCTTTGTGCTTTGTTTCATCCCTTTAATTTTGTTGCTTGTCTCATCTGTTGCATGGGAAGAGGATAGAAAGGATGAACTGCATGTAGTAGGTGGTGTCTATCAAAGAACTGTTGGTCTGTATTACTAAATTTACATGCATATATGCAAAGAGTTTGTTTGCATTGTACAGTTTGTGTTTATTATTATTTGTTGTATACACAGATTCAACATGATGAATAAAACATTTATAAGAAGGCATACCAGAAAACAACAAAAAAGTTTATGTAAGAAGTAGACTGTGCAAAACATCGTTGCACTCGCCACAGGATGGTGAAAACTTCATGTAAATAGGTTGGCAAACTCAGTTCTCCCCTTTTACCATGCCAAAGAAAATTTTAGCTCCTTAATATAATACCTCTCTTGCTGTTCTCCAGGATGAGACTTCACCATTTTCTTCCCTCTAAAATTAATTTTGCTGTTAAGTGAAAGCTGTTTTCAACTGTCTGTTACTACTAAAGTACTGTATAGTAAACCTGATGGAATCCATTTGTATTTACAGATTGGGGTTTTTGTACTTACATGTCCAGCTGTCTGTGAATCTGCAGCATTCCAGATCTTTTGCATGCTTGCTTTGTATTTTGTTCTTCTGGGTTTTATCTAATCACTGAGAGACTGTTTGCACAGCAATCCAACCTCACCTTACCATTTCGTATGTTAACACTGCACATAGTCATTATCTCTTTCCTGTTTTTTAAATCTGTATTTCGGCTACAGTTCTATTTGGCAAAATCAGTCACACCTCAACAGTTTTAGAAATCCAGTTTTAAGTAGATATGAACTACTTCAACAAAGCACCGTTTTGTTGTACTTAAAATTTTTTATAAATACACAAGAATCCTTATGAGATTGCTCAAATGATAGAGCCTATAGAAAGGTGTCTATAGCTTTCAAGTGCTTTGTAGTTCACATAGCACAGCTTTTGCTTAATTTGCTGGAGTTTTTAGCCACTCTCAAATAATTTTTTAATATAGTCATTTTCATAAACTTTAACTTGTGTAGAGTCAGGTTGGTTCTTAACAAACTCCTCACCCCCAGATATAGAGTAAAGCAGTTCACCTTGACTGTGGTCATATGGTCATACCTGAAACAAAGAACTCTGACTTTATATATATATATATATATATATATATATATATATATATATATTCTCTTAT